>NC_137116.1:57142404-57202404 GCF_949357685.1 Gobio gobio
ACACATTTATGATATTTCAAATAAATGCGATTCTTTTGAACTTTCTATTCATCAAAGGATCACAGTTTCCACAAAAATATTAAGCATCACAAATGTTTTACTGTATTTTGATCAAATACATTTTTTTATGGCTTTGGTAAGAATAAGAGAATTCTTTCAAAAACATGAAAAAACAACAACATTTGAACGGTAATGTAAATACATTTAGATTATTGTACAGTATTATATTTATTATATTATATTTACATTATGTACAGTATATCACTGATTCTTGACATAAGGGACAAAACATGTCCAAAACACAAAAGCCCTATTTATGTTAAAAAAGTAAGAATATCAACAATAAAAATACTTAAAAAGTTACATCTAAGGGACATTTGTATACTCAGGACATGCATTGCTTATACTTTTAAATAATTTATTTGGTATTATTTTAAAATCACACTATATACTGGGAAACACATGTAATTCAACCAGTGAGATATATATATAATAAACTTAAGTATCGCATTACCCTAACCCTATCATTCAACAGTGTCTTTGTTTTGTTTGTATCATTTTTCACTGAAGAACTATAAGGCTTTTTTAATGAATCTACTGTGATATACAGAGCGAACCCAGTATCTGGTCATATCTCCAGTCCTGTGAATGATCTGAGCCTGATTCAGATCTGCAGAAGCCTCACCTGCAATGCGATCAGGTGTTTTAAGACTTCAATGCGTTCCAGGTGGTCGGGGTTCTTCTTCATGTAGGCCTCTGTGAAAAACGCCTGAGGTGTGAAACAAACATTTCAGTTATGATCATCCGGTGCTCCTGCAGATCAAACGCCTCGAGACACATATCAATTTTTCATATCTGACCAGGAGAAAAGGTGCAGAGCAACTCTTGAGCACATCTGACTGATTCAGCTGAGGGGGTTAGGCTTGATTTCGTTTGGTTAAAAATTAATAGAATCAAAAATACACATGCCAAACCTTTATTGGGCTCAGGTGCAGGACAAAGAGAAGACAATCAAGTAGAGTAGAGTAAAGGCAGATTTGTTCCAGAAACATTTTTTTGTTATGCTGGTTGAAAGTCTCTTCACATCAGAGTTAAAGCTGCACTATGTAACATTTTGTAACATATTCAAAAACCACAAGGCCAGTGTTATATATGTTGTTCAGTTGAGTACTTACAATATCCCAAATATTTGTAAATGGTGAGTAAATTGCTATTTTTACATGTGAGGGCGTGGCCTGTCGATGACATCAAATCTGCGTTAGCCTCGGTTTCCGGTTTTATTCTGCAGAAACGCTTTCCTCTCACTCAGCTCCACAACACTCGTCCTGCTCTTCTTCACTACAGTAACGTTAATAATCACATCATCAACATGATTTCTGCCCGAGTCCTGTCCCGATTCTTTCCCACCGGCTGAGGTGAAGACCACATGTCCCAAGAGTCTGTGTGACGTCATCAAACTACACCTTTGTTTTGAACAGGCGACCTCTAGTGGACGGAAAAGTTACATAGTGCAGCTTTAAGTGGTCTAAATATATTTATATGTATTAGGGCTGAAACAATTATTTGACATTGGCGATTTGACGTGCATGTTGGAGCACTTAAAGAGGAAACAACTAACTAACTAGCGGTAAATCTCTTTATTAGAGAATGCAATACTTCTAATAATTGTAATAATGTTAAAGGGTTAGTTCACCCAAAAATGTAAATTGTGTCATTAATGACTGAGCCTCATGTGGTTGGACACCCGTCAGACCTCCGTTCATCTTCAGACACAAATGAAGATATTTTAGTGTAAATCTGATGCTCTGAAAGGCCTCCATTGGCTCAACTTTACACTCTCAAGACCCTTAAAAGACACTAAAGACTAAAGTTACAAAGTCCATCTCACTACAGCGGCTCTACAATAACTTTATGAAGACGAGAATAGTTTCTGTGCGCAAAAAAACCCTAAATAACGACTTATATAGTGATGACGATTTCAAACACGGCATCATGAAGCTTCGAAGCGTTATGAATCAGTGAGTCGATTCAGCGGTTTGAATCGGCAAATTTCAGCAGTTTTGCGGTTTGACACGCGATCCGAATCATGAATCGACTCACTGATTCATAACGCTTTGAAGCTTCATGAGGCCGTGTTTTGAAATCGTCATCACTAAGTCGTTATTTAGGGTTTTTTTGAATAATAATATAAATACAGTAATGTGTGATTTATTTAGCTTGGAATAAAGTTTGATGGAGCTTGGAGTCTGGACTGTTTTTATTATTATAACACTATTAGGTATTATAGTCTCATCGCTTGCCTGTATTTTGTTCAAATGCATGAAGACTCACAAAAGGCGATGTTAGGAAGAATATCATGTCAGGTACTTTTTCATATTGTTAATTAAAAGGTGAATGAGAATCTGTCAGCTCAATTGTCATGTAAGAGATTAATATTATGTCATTTTGTCTGCAATGTCATTTGCAGATTAATATTTTTACCATTCTTTGTGTCCTGAAATGAATGTCCTCTTTTTCTGTTTCAGTTCTAAGAAAAGCAGTGGGCCTGTTATTGTTTTACAAATGAAGCTCTTAATACTGCGGCCAAGAGATGTTCACATTCAAACATCTATTTTTTTGTCTGTAATGCAGCTAATTTTTGTTTATTATTATTTATTTTTTCAATTGAAAGAGAACAGAATATTTAAACAATGCTTGGAGAGCATTTGTGTGTGATTTGAGTTCTGAGAACTTGGCTCAAAGTTCATTAAAACAACCATTTCAAAAGCTGAAGTGACTTTCTTTTTATATATCATAGTTAGAATATGTATAACTCAATGCCTTAACTAATTGAAAAAGATGAATAATCGTTCAAAATGTACTGATTAGTCGTCGACGTCAATGGCGATAATCGACGATTAGTCGATTAATCGTTCTAATAATCGTTAGATTAATCGATTATTAAAATAATTGTTTGTTGCAGCCCTAATATGTATATATAGTGTAGGACCATAAAATGTTCGCCCATTCATTGCATACAATGTCCTACCTGCCTGTCAACATATGTATTTCCATACCTCCGCACACCTGCTCATACACAGAAATCAAAGTCCAAAGTCCGGCCCGTGGGCCAAATGCGGCACGGGATGAATTTCAAACGGCCGCAGCGTGTCTATTAAAATATATTATATGTGGCCCGCCACGCATAATTTACAAATCGTGCAGTTTTCCCAATGTCAACACAAGGTGGCGGTACTAGATTTTAGGCCAGGGAAACATTAACGCGCCAAAAGTGGAACAAAACAGCGCTACTTGTGCGCAGCACAACTCGCGAACTCTGAACAAACGTGTTTACTTGAGTGTTTTGATCACTAAACATCGTGTGAGAAGTGTTCGAGTTCGGCGCAGAGGTCTCCGGTACGAACTGCAAATCTCTCTGTGATCTGATTTAGTTTAAAGCCAGTGAAACAGCGCTCACTTAATCAACAACACTAATGTGCAAATCAGGAGAAACACTGAGCCCATCCAGTTAAAATACTTTTCAAACAACAATTCACCAACATTTATCATGGATTTACTGATTAACACCTGTAACCATGGTCATTTGTCAGAAATGTAGGTTAATATCTCATTTTAAATGTATTAAATGAGCAATAAAGGCCAAATTGCAGACTATTTTTGTCTTAAACTTGCAGTTTTGAGCATTTGCATTTACAGACTAAGTACCATAAAGCCATTCTAGGTATAGAAATAACATTTTTTTCTTTTTGCCATGTGTGCACTGCAAAAAATGCCTGTCTTGTTTCTAGTCTAAATATATCTAAAAAAACTTAAATCAAGATGCATTTACTAGATAAGTTAAATGACATAAGATATTTTTTTCTTGTTTTCTGGAAAATAAAATGAAATTGAAGTGAGTTTTTGCTTAAAACCAAAAATGATCTGCCATATATATATATATATATATATATATATACATACACACATACCGTCCCCCGGGTGTGTCCACAACATCGAATCTGGCCCCTTTTAAAGAAGTTTGGACACCCCTGAGTTAGACAGACGCCACAAACTGAAACTGCAGCCGCCTTTTACAGTTCCTCCTGAACCAAAACAACGAGCTTATGCTGTGCTCACGCCATAACTAGTGTCATTTGGAAGCGATGGAAGACTGTGACGTTATAATCGCAAAGGTTTATGCGTTTCAATGTCAACACTATCAACGGTGACATGAATCTGCAGCAGTCATCTGGTACAGGTCAGAGCCTACCCTACCTTTAAAGGGTTAGTTCACCCAAAAATGAAAATTGTGTCATTAATTCCTCACCCTCATGTGGTTGGACACCCGTCAGACCTCCGTTCATCTTCAGACACAAATGAAGATATTTTAGTGTAAAGCTGATGCTGAGAAAGGCTTCAGATAGGCCTCCATTGGCATTCAGTACATTTACACTCACAAGACCCATAAAAGGCACTAAAAACGCCGTTACAAAGTCCATCTCACCACAGTGACTCTACAATAATCTTACGATGCCACGACAATAGTTTTTGTGCGCAAAAAAAAAAAAAATAACACCTTTATCCAGCTTGTTCTTGTCTTCCGTGTGTGTCTCCACGACGCATGCGTGAGAATATGAGCAGATCCGGCGTTCGGGAATCCATCAAATGCTCACTTTAGCCCCATTTTGAGAACTACACCGAGACCTAAAGCACGATCAGTGTAGAATTCAACAGCTGAGATACGCGCGTCTTCCTCTGCTTGAGAACAAATCTCTTCTGGGTCATGTGTCCGAACGCCGGATCTGCTCATATTCTCACGCATGCGTCGTGGAGACACACACGGAAGACAAGAACAAGCTGGATAAAGGTGTTATTTTGATTTTTTTTTGCGCACAAAAACTATTGTCGTCACATCGTAAGATTATTGTAGAGTCACTGTGGTGAGATGGACTTTGTAACGGCGTTTTTAGTGCCTTTTATGGGTCTTGTGAGTGTAAATGTACTGAATGCCAATGGAGGCCTATCTGAAGCCTTTCAGAGCATCAGATTTACACTAAAATATCTTCATTTGTGTCTGAAGATGAACGGAGGTCTGACGGGTGTCCAACCACATGAGGGTGAGGAATTAATGACAGAATTTACATTTTTGGGTGAACTAACCCTTTAAGAGAAGCAGCAGAAGAGGAGAAACAGGGGAGAAAGACTGACCTTCTCATAGTTGGAAAAGCCGCCCATGACAGCCGGGTCCACGATTCCATTGAGCATCATGGAGAGCGGGTGCACAGGAAGAGAGCGATCACACGCCTGCTGCTGTACCAGATTACTCAGCTTCTCATTGGCCAGCTCCATGGTTTCTATGGCGTTGTCCAAAGGGCTGATCTCTTCCTGCAAATGATGGACAATATGGAAAGATAAGATCGGATTATGATCATACACTACCGTTTTTTTAAAGAAATTAATACTTTTATTCAGCAAGGATGGATTCAATTGATCAAAAGTGACAGTGAAGTCATTTATAATGTTATAAAACAAATAGATTTAAAATAAATGCTGCTCTTTTTAACTTTTTAGTTCTACCAGTTAGCGTCTGGTTTAAGTCGTGCTTTTTTTGGGCTGTAAATGATGCCGCACAC
This sequence comes from Gobio gobio, assembly GCF_949357685.1. Lineage (NCBI taxonomy): Eukaryota > Metazoa > Chordata > Actinopteri > Cypriniformes > Gobionidae > Gobio > Gobio gobio. The sequence continues at coordinate 57,148,017 of NC_137116.1, forward strand.
TGCAAAAAATGCTTTTCTTACTTAGTATTTTTGTCTTGTTTTCAGTCCAAATATCTAAAAAAATCTTACATTAAGAAGCATTTACTAGACAAGCAAAAGTTTTTGTCTTGTTTTGGGGAAAATAACTCAAAATGAAGGGAGTTTTTGCTTAAAATAAGCAAAATAATCTGCCAATGGGGTGAGCAAAATAATCTTAATTCAAACAGAAAACAACATTATTTTGCTCACCCCACGCGGCGTGCAGTGGCTGGGATATACATAAACTTAACAACATACGTAGCATCATTTTTGGAATGGCTTATCACGAGAGGAAAAAAATTGTTTTAGTCGCATAACATTAGGTAATGGAAACGCCGTCATTTTGCAATTTTTTTTATCGACTATTAGAAAATATCCCCAAAGTTTTGCACAAATCTGTAATGGAAACGCGACTACTGTTAATCTCTCTAAATACTGTTCTGTATTCTTGAAGACATAAATTCACACTTTGCTAGCAAACTTTTGAACATTATGTTTATGAAATGGCATATCTTGGGGCCGGAATATCATAAAGACTTGTAGGAGGTCTATTTTAATCTATGCACGCAAACAATATCCTAGCAACAGTACAGCAACACACAGGCATCACATCTTCAGGAGTAAATCTACTCATTCCTTCAGAAAAAGTCATTACAGTTTGATGAGAGACTATGAAAATATCATGCACTGATGAATTTCACACATTAAGGGCATTTGTAAAGAAGTGAATAGGGTTCATTTTGATATCATGTTGTATTCAGTTAACAGTAAAAGACTCACCACAGACATGGATTTCACTTCAAACCACTTGAGGATTCCTGGGAAGCGGTAAGCCGTAATAAAGGTGGTCCTTTCGATCCACATGGTCTGTGAGGTAAAGAGGAGAGAAGCACATTTACACAGACGGGTTTCCAAGAATGAATTAATAATTATATAGAACAGAATTACAGGTTCTCGTACCACCTCGAACACTAGAGTATTTCACAGAATCACAATCACAACAAAATCATTGCAATAAAGGCAATTTTTCAGTGTTAGTGAGTGGCAGCTTTCTTTTAAATCTGTAATTATGCATCTAAATCATCATCATCAGGGGGTTTACAATCTGACCCTTTTTCAAAGTCTTGATTTTGGCAACAAAAGACGTGAAATTTCACTCGCTGTTCTAGACAGAATAACTTTTAACTATATTTTTATTCCGATCTAATAACTGCCTCATCGGTACGGCATCCTCAATAAACCCGTCTCCGGCCGGATGACTCCGATCTTTAAATATTCCGATCAAATATGACCTCTGACCTGTAAAGTTGCCAGAATCATAATCACACACTGTTTGTTCATTGGTCAGAGGAGAACTGAGCGACTAAGCCTGGATTCTCCCAAGGGTTTTTTTTCTCTATTCTGTCTCCTGATGGAGTTTGGGTCCTTTGCCTCTGTCGCCTTTGGCTCTGTCTTGCTCAGTTTGGGACACTAAATAGTCAACTATATTACTCATCAGCTCATTTCAATTATCATAAAGTCCTAATTAAGAGATACAATTTTGAAAATATGATTTTAAATGTCCCCATTATTATATAAAAAGTCAAAAATATGATTTTAAAAGTCATAATATTCAAAAATATGACATGCTAAGTCATAATTATAAGATAAAATGTTGAAAATATGATTTTAAAAGTCCTCATTATTAGATAAAAAGCCAAAAATATGACATGCTAAGTCATTGTGAGATGAACAGTTGATAAATGTTCAGATAAAAATTATGAATTTTAAAATTATTTAAAATTATTAAACTAAATTATGATTAAAAGTCATATGACCAAAACACACACTAAGACATTAAAGAGATGAAATCATGCTTGTAATTTTTTTTAAATGCGCTTTTAATTTTTTGATTCGTACTTATAATAATAATATTTACATTATTGTTTTCATTTTGTGCAATATATTTTTGACATGCATTTTTACATTTTGAAATCATTTTCAATAAAGGCAATTTTTCAGTGTTAGTGAGTGGCAAATTTCTTTTAAAACTAATTATGCATCATCATCATCCTCATCATACAATCTGAGCATTATTAGAGGACACTTTCTCAAAGTCTTGATTTTGGCGTCTACTAAAATAAGTTTTAATGCTTGAATGTTGAATGCAAAAAGTCTGTCAGTAATTCTCACCTGAAAATGAGAATAATTTTAACTAAATGAAAGAGATCATACAAAATGCATGTTATTTTTTATTTAGTTCTGTCCTGAATAAGATATTTTACTTTTTATTTTTTTACATATTGTCCGCAAGACAAAAAAATAGCTGTATTTATTAAAATTACCCGTTCAAAAGTTTATGAACCATTGATTCTCAATACTGTGTGTCGTTCCCTGATGATCCACGGCTGTGTGTGTATGTGTGTGTGTGTGTGTGTGTGTCGTTCCCTGATAATCCACGGCTGTGTGTGTGTGTGTGTCGTTCCCTGATAATCCACGGCTGTGTGTGTGTGTGTGTGTGTGTGTCGTTCCCTGATAATCCACGGCTGTGTGTGTGTGTGTGTCGTTCCCTGATAATCCACGGCTGTGTGTGTGTGTGTGTGTGTCGTTCCCTGATAATCCACGGCTGTGTGTGTGTGTGTGTGTCGTTCCCTGATAATCCACGGCTGTGTGTGTGTGTGTGTCGTTCCCTGATAATCCACGGCTGTGTGTGTGTGTGTGTGTATCGTTCCCTGATAATCCACGGCTGTGTGTGTGTGTGTGTGTCGTTCCCTGATAATCCACGGCTGTGTGTGTGTGTGTGTGTCGTTCCCTGATAATCCACGGCTGTGTGTGTGTGTGTGTGTCGTTCCCTGATAATCCACGGCTGTGTGTGTGTGTGTGTGTGTCATTCCCTGATGATCCACGGCTGTGTGTGTGTGTGTGTCGTTCCCTGATAATCCACGGCTGTGTGTGTGTGTGTGTGTCGTTCCCTGATGATCCACGGCTGTGTGTGTATGTGTGTGTGTGTGTGTGTGTGTGTGTGTGTGTGTCGTTCCCTGATGATCCACGGCTGTGTGTGTGTGTGTGTCGTTCCCTGATAATCCACGGCTGTGTGTGTGTGTGTGTGTGTCGTTCCCTGATAATCCACGGCTGTGTGTGTGTGTGTGTGTGTGTGTGTGTGTCGTTCCCTGATAATCCACGGCTGTGTGTGTGTGTGTGTCGTTCCCTGATAATCCACGGCTGTGTGTGTGTGTGTGTGTCGTTCCCTGATAATCCACGGCTGTGTGTGTGTGTGTGTGTGTCGTTCCCTGATAATCCACGGCTGTGTGTGTGTGTGTGTCGTTCCCTGATAATCCACGGCTGTGTATGTGTGTGTGTGTGTGTGTGTGTCGTTCCCTGATAATCCACGGCTGTGTGTGTGTGTGTGTCGTTCCCTGATAATCCACGGCTGTGTGTGTGTGTGTGTGTGTGTGTCGTTCCCTGATAATCCACGGCTGTGTGTGTGTGTGTGTCGTTCCCTGATAATCCACGGCTGTGTGTGTGTGTGTGTGTCGTTCCCTGATAATCCACGGCTGTGTGTGTGTGTGTGTGTGTCGTTCCCTGATAATCCACGGCTGTGTGTGTGTGTGTGTGTCATTCCCTGATGATCCACGGCTGTGTGTGTCGTTCCCTGATAATCCACGGCTGTGTGTGTGTGTGTCGTTCCCTGATAATCCACGGCTGTGTGTGTGTGTGTGTGTGTGTGTGTCATTCCCTGATGATCCACGGCTGTGTGTGTGTGTGTGTGTGTGTGTGTGTGTGTGTCGTTCCCTGATAATCCACGGCTGTGTGTGTGTGTGTGTGTGTGTGTGTGTGTGTGTGTGTGTGTCTCGTTCCCTGATAATCCACGGCTGTGTGTGTGTGTGTGTGTGTGTCGTTCCCTGATGATCCACGGCTGTGTGTGTGTGTGTGTGTGTGTCGTTCCCTGATAATCCACGGCTGTGTGTGTGTGTGTGTATGTGTGTGTGTGTGTGTCGTTCCCTGATGATCCACGGCTGTGTGTGTGTGTGTGTGTGTGTCGTTCCCTGATAATCCACGGCTGTGTGTGTGTGTGTGTGTGTGTGTGTGTGTGTGTCGTTCCCTGATGATCCACGGCTGTGTGTGTGTGTGTGTGTGTGTCGTTCCCTGATAATCCACGGCTGTGCGTGTGTGTGTGTGTGTGTATTGATTCATTTATCTGTGTTGTGAAGAAACTAAACGAAAAAATAAATAAAAAAATAAAAAATATATTGTTTAAACTGATTCCTCGAGAACATTTGATTTATGCTGCTTCCCTGACCTAGACCAGGGTCATAACACTGTCAAAATAAAGTATAAATAGCATCTATCGCTAAGAAAATATGTAATTTTCACTGAGAATCCAGTTGCTATTTATCCATCACTATTTGCACTTGGCGTAAACAGCATCTATCGTGCCGCTACCTTTAAATGACTGCTTTCTGATTTCTTTTCAATCATTTGTGATTATCAGATATTGAGTTTTTTTTTTTAATCTTTTCATAGAGATTGCATTTGATTCAAGCCAATTCAATATCTTAATAATGAGCATAAGCTAAAACTACAAATATGTGTATTCACTTTTCCTACAATTGTGATATTGTCTTCCAAGAAACATAAAAAGAGATGTGATGTGTCCAAGTAGCTGTTTACAAAACATGAAGAAAAAATAAAAAGTAGAGTAATTTTACTGCCAAGTCAAAGACGACAAAATAACACTTATGTCTTGGAACTGTGCCTTTAACATGCCATTCATTTTAATGACTCGTTTAGACTCGCAAATAATGTCAGGTTTTCCCTGCAAGTCACAAACAATCCTGATGAAAACCATCAGTCACACACTCATGGGGTTTGAGTTCCACACTTCAAACTGAAGCTTATGCTAAAAAATGTATGTCAACAAATGCTGAAATACAAATCTCGTGCACACTTATCGGTCAGCCTCAGTGATTCAATATTTATTCAATGTTTGCAAACTTACGGCAAACTCGTTGTCAGGATCTTTTTCTCCTTTCCTGAATGGTCTTGAATACTGGAACTTATCCACTTCATTCGTCCTGTAGTAACTGAACACAGAAGGGGAATGAGATCTAGAACAGCTTTATTTACAACACATTTCAAGTGTGGCGTGGATTCATACTTGAGGATTTGTTCGGGAAGTCCCTTGTCCTTGAAATGTGAAGGTAAGTTTAGGACAGGCTTCACTGTAAAACACTGAATATCTGCGGAGAATTGATCAAGGGACGAAAACGCTTCACTTTCACTTCATTTGGTTCAAAAAAAGCATTTGGATTAGGGGTGTAACGGTACGGCTCGTTTTACAGTCGGCTTGTTTTAAGCGCAGAACACACTTCAGTCCGAGTTCACACACGAACACATTAAGTGTTCAGTCCATTTAATCACCAAATGCAAACGATAAACGCCGTTTTGCCGCTCTTTAATGTGGCGTGACTGATCACTGTACAGCAAAAAATGCTTTTCTTACTTAGTTTTTTTGTCTTGTTTTCAGTCCAAATATCTAAAAAAATCTTACATTAAGAAGCATTTACTAGACAAGCTAAAGTTTTTGTCTTGTTTTGGGGGAAAATAACTCAACATTAAGGGAGTTTTTGCTTAAAATAAGCTAAATAATCTGCCAATGGGGTGAGCAAAATAATCTTGGTTTTCTGTTTGAATTAAGATTATTTAGCTTACTCTCAATCTCTGAGTGTTGATTATTATATCTAAACATAAACCGCAGCTGAATTTAGGCTCAGTTTGGGCTCTGTCCTTTAATATTATAGCAATGTGTGAGTAAGGGCTCCCTATAGTTTACAACATTATCTTTAAGAGACTTTTATTATAATTGAATTCATTTAAGGACAGACAATTTTTTTTCCAGTAAACCACTAAATAGAAATAAAAAGCAATTTTGTAAAACTGCTGTGTGTCTTCAAAACCGATGTGTGTACCGATCCGTCAGTTTTGTGTACCGTTACACCCTTAATTTGGACACAATACAGATTTAATATGAGCCACATACAAAAAATGTTAATGTCTGTGGAAAAACTTGCTCACCAAGGACACATTTATTTGATCAAAAATACAGTAAAAACAATACTATTGCAAAATGTTATTAGAATAAAATAACTTTTCTATTGGAATATATCTTAAAATGTGATCAAAGCTGAATTTATCATCATTCCTCCAGTCTTCAGTGTCACATGATCCTTCACAAATCATTCTCATATGAGGATATGATACTCAAATTATTATTATCAATGTTGAAAGCAGTTGTGCTGATTAATATTTTTTTGGGAGCCATCACATTTTTTTTAGGATTCTTTGATGAACAGAAATTTCCAAAGAACAGCATTTATTTAAATTAAAATTGAAATCTTTTGTAGCATTATAAATGTCTTTACTGTCACTTTTGATCAAATTAATATGGAAACTTGTTTTCGCCACAGAATAAAACAATTTAAAAGATAATTTTCTCACAATTGTGTGATATAAACTCACAATTGTAAATTCAGAATTGTGAAAAAAAAAAAAAGTCGCAATAACCTTTTTTATTTTTTATTCTGTGGCAGAAACAAGCTTCCATGATTGAATTCATCCCTGCTGAATGAAAGAATTATATTCTTGAAATAAAAGACTGTTAGGGTTGAATGTTACTATATTTAATGTAACAAAGAAACAAAGCCATAAATCGTGAAACGGTCCAGAATGAAGGTGAAGGATACGCTGGCCGGGTGAGTTACAGATGTTGTCAGCAGGGGGCGATGTGCTGGTCATCTTCACTGCATTGGGGAACTGAGACATCAGCTTCAGGCTAAAGTCCTCCAGCCACTCATACTCTTTACCGCGGTAAATGAACATTTTGTTCTGTTTGAAATAAGCAAAAACAGTAAAAACTGACCACATGATCAGATGCAACCTTCAGCTGTGTTTCCCCCGAGGAGTACACGGTACAAAAATAACGATATTTTATAAATATAGACATTTTTCTAAAAGTGACACTGTCCAACAGTGACATCAGTGGATAACCTTTAAAGGGTTAATTTACCAGAAATATTTAATTAGCCCATGATTTACTCACCCTCAAGCCATCCTAGGAGTATATGCATCTTCTTTTAACACAATCAGAGTTATATTAAACAATATCCTGGCTCTTCAGAGCTCTATAATGGCAGTGAATGGTACCTTAGATTTTACAGCCCAAAATCCATCCATCATATAACTGCTCCACACGGCTCCAGGGGTTAATAAGGTTATTAATTGTTTAATTAATATCCAGGATATTGTTTAATATAACTCTGATTGTGTTAAAAGTAGGGCTGTCAAAAGATTAATCGCGATTAATCGGCTCCAAAATAAAAGTTTGTGTTTACATAATATATGTGTATGTACTCCGTTAATTATTATTTATATATAAATACACACACAAGCATGTATATATTTACGAAAAAAATACTATTTTTATATAGAAAACATTTATATTTATATATATTATAGATTATATAAATGTATATACAGTATTTACATGCAAATATTTCTTAAATATATACATGAATGTGTGTGTATTTATATATAAATAATAATTAACACACACATATATTATGTAAACACAAACTTTTATTTTGGATGCGATTAATTTTTTGACAGCCCTAAATAAAAGTAGTGCTGGACAAATTGGCGATTCATTTTTTCAGTTTAACGCATTAAAAATATTTAACACAATTAACACAGCGTTCATTTTTATATACATTTTTGCCCAGCGTTACATTATATGATCACGCTCTTATTCATGTAAATGCTTTAAACTATCTAAGCACGACAAGACACAAAAGAACGCGCTGTATGTCAGTGTCCTGTGTGTGTGTGCGTGTGCGCGTGTGTGTGTGTGTGTGTGTGTGTGTGTGTGTGTATGTGTGTGTGTGCGTCTCAATCAGATCCCTAGTTCAGTAGTCAGGGCACTGATCAGGGATCAGCCACATTCATGTACGTTACACGATATACTGATCGCGATTAATTACATAAAAAATGTGATTAATGAGTTAATTTTTTGTAATCGATTCCCAGCACTAGTTAAAGGAAGAAAGTCATATACTGCTAGGATGGCTCGAGGGTAGAGCTGAAACGATTCATCGAGTTACTCGATTAACTCGATTACAAAAATTCCTCGAGGCAAAAATCCTCTGACGCGCGCTATACGCGCAGGATCTGATTCACACGGACCGCAGTTCAGTGTTCAGGAAGCTCACCATAGCACGTGATACATTTTGAATTTAGTTTAGATTCTAGATGCCCAGAATCACTATAGTAACTGCATGTTTTACACAGTTTATGTAAGTTGATTACCGTTCTTATAGCTGCCACACACACACACACGCACACCGTGTGTGTGTGCGCAAGCCCCGAAGCCAGATCGCTTTCACTTTCGTCCTCATAAAGTGTGTCAAGTAAATGCTTTTAAAGCCTTGCCAGTTTGAACATTGAAGCAACTGTGCACTATTGAAAAACAACAATACGGAAAACTTCTCCGTTCAGTGCTCAGCTTTTTCTGTGACACGGAGAGCCGAGCCGTGTCGCGTCTTTGACAACGAGCGCGCGCCCTGAAGGCAGACCTCAGTCTTTACACGTGAAGATCGCGCGGAGAGCTGCGCAGAAACAGTGTCAACGCCGTCCTGTGACTAAAGTAAAGTCACTAAAGTAGCTCAGAAACTCAACTCAACCGTTACAGCCACACATTTGAATACCTTTGAAGTAATTACAAACCACAGCTTCATAATGACGGAATGAGTAATTCACACACACAATCACTCTCTCATTAATGCATCCAAATAAATGTAATGTAGGTCTACTACTGTGTTAATGTATCTGATGTACAACAAACAGAAATCTGCCCCACAGACATTAACTGCTGAAAGTCAACCGTTTCCTTCAAGTATTTTATAATCACAAAGAAATGCACTTTTTGCATTTGTTGGAAAAATTCCAACTTTAATAGTAGAAAATCAGTAACACACACACACACACACACACACATGCACCCTCCCCTCTCTCGCGCCAGTCAGACCAATCGTGGCAATGCATCACATATGCTTAAACTTTTATGTAGCCACGCAACAATAATTTCAGCATTCACTGTATACACCGGACGCGATGTGGTGACGCGATTTTTTGAACGGATGCTTCACCTAAAATGCAAGTGATGCAAGCCAAATGCAGCGTTCTATTGAAAATTAATGTATGTATGCCGTACCAAACTGCAATGAAGCCGTGCTCACGCACACACACACACACACACACACACACACACACACACACACACACACACACACACACACACACACACACACACACACACACACACACACACACACACACACACACACACACACACACACACGTTGCTAGGTTACCATAGCAAATAGGCTCACCCCAGAAATGATATATTATTTGTTAGTAGCCTAATGGTAAATGCTGCAGGTGTAGAAATCTACATAAAAGATATTTACTTTGATGTCAGGGTTAGATTACAGCATGAAACCTGTTGTGCATATTAATAAATTAAATTGCTTTTCCTCTTCATTTTCGTTATGCATTATTTGTTTTGGTTGTTTAAAAACACAGAATTTTTTATCCGATTAATCGATTAATCGATCGATTAAGTGCTAGATTAATCGATTACAAAAAGAATCGATAGCTGCAGCCCTACTTGAGGGCGAGTAAATCATGGGATTTAAATCAGAAAGGAGCCTTTGAGGTCGATATGAGCCCTCGATCTGCACTTCTGCAGAGCTCTACTAGTGTGGGTTATTCAGCGGACTCCTTCCCAGCAGCCAAAGCGGCATTACGGCGTGAAAATGCGGACTCAGAGGAAGACCGTGAGGGTTTAGACAACGGTGGACAGTAACTTAAGTACATTTACTTGAGGACTGTACTTAAGTACACTTTTTGAGTATCTGTACTTTCCTTGAGTAGTATTGTTTCTGGAAACTTATGACTTTTACTCCACTACATTTCTATCAAGATCCTCGAAGCAGAAAGTCGTAGCCGCTTTGAAAGACAGTGGATGATTTGTTTTCTTCTCTAAAACGTGATTGTTTTTTTTGTGTTTTTTTGCAGACAGCCTATCAGTAATCACGCTTGTAGGATCACATGAAGTTCAATGATTTCCAAGTATTTTTTGAACACTAATCAATTGATGGTAAAATAGAAGGCGGCAGTTCCAGACGCGCAACTATAGTCATACTGAGAAGATAAAATTCAGAAGAGCAGACGTGGATAAGTCTGAAAGTGCACAGAAAGCTGCCTCTCAGACGCCAGACCACAAGTGCTGGATTTTAGTTCTACTAATTCTACTAAAATCTTATTATAGACTAAAACTAAAACAATTCAGATGCCTAAAATGTTGTAGTCAAAAGACTGACTAAAACTAAATCAAGATTAACATTGGTATGAAATATGCGGTCAAATTATTTTTATAGATTTACCCGCCATGTTGCGATAGCCTTGTGGATCCAGCACTAACACTTAAGTAATGTTCGACAATGATGTTAGTTAGCATGCAAAAACGACGTAGTTGGGCTAATAATGTTAACTGAAGTCCTTTCAGAAATATGTTTTTAAATAATCCTGTCAAATAAACACAATGTAGAAACCTTTCTTTTCTAGTATGATTTTGACTTTGATAAGAGCTTTGTAACTTTTAAGCAAGTATTTAAATAAGTTAAAAATATGCTAGCATGACTGGCTTAAACCACCATGATGGAAAAGCCTGCTTTCATACAACAATGCAACAATAATAAAATAATGCGTTTACTTTTACTTTTGATACTTAAGTACTTTTAAAAGCAAGTACTTCTGTACTTTTACTTAAGTAAAAATCTATCAGTACAACTTTCACTTGTAATGGAGTAATATTTAACCAATAGTACTTTTACTTTTACTCAAGTAATGGAGTTGTGTAGTTTGTCCAGGGTGGCATTTGGGACAGGGCCTAAAAAGAACGATTGGTACGTGCAGGTCTTTCTCTATTCAAGAGCTTCTGATATCTGGCATGCAGAACCAATGACAACTGCACAAAGCCTGTCATTTCATTAGATGTCTAAGGGGCTCTTGTGTCTGAAAGTATGGCACCAGGGTTTCCAAACCCCTGACTGTGAAAACACAAGTATTATTTTCTTGTTAAAACCCAATTACTCTGAGAGCTCTTCGGGGAGGGCTGCAGTCAAAATATCGGTTTTCCTTTGGCAATGCTTGACGCTGAAAATGCCAAACAGTTTGTGTGACCGTTTAATCCATACTTTACAGATTTCACACCACATAAACAACAGAAAATTAGACATTTGAGCACCAAATGGGGGAATAATTCACCAAGCTGCCATTCGAAAATCGTATCCCATATTAAAGTCATTACAACTAGCAAAATGTACTCACCCTGAGGAAGGAGGGGAAACCCTGACCGTAATATCCCACTGCGAAATATTCAGGCTGAGGTCTCATCGCATGCATGATGTTCTCGTAATACTGCGCCTGCTGTTTCTGTGGACAAAAACAACTGCTGTTTCAACATCTGATTAGCATTGAAAGCGTGTAAAAGTCAAGCATAAAAAGGAATATTTCAGCTAAAACGAAAGCACAGTTATTATTCGCTCACCCTAAAAGGAGAATTTTATGTGTGTTCACGCTGCTCTTATTCATACAATGAATGTGAATGAGAACAATATTCTTGTGAACTGCTTTGATTGAGGAAAATGTTCATATTATCGCCTCTATTCATCGATTCGAGTCCAAAAAATGGCTAATTAATCTACAAATGCGTAACGTGTTTGACCTCTATTGCACGTAACAATACGGCTTTAGTCAACGTCTATCACATCTAACTATTGCTAATAAAAGGCTTTAGTCAACTTCAATTACTGTTATCTGCCCCCATAGTGCCTTTAAATCAAAGCACTTAACCCCTGCTCCTTCCGGCCAACCATTATGATCCTTTCAGTGCCTTATTTTAAGAGGTTAATAATAATCAAGTTATTAAAAAAAATCTAATTGTTGTAATTGTTCAAACAGCTCTCTGATGCTTTTAATACCTTTAATTGCGGCAGCCTGTGTGTCCGCTACTGCCAATAATTTTGAATGCGGTTATGATTCTGTCAAATAATTTCACTTATTTTCTATTCTGTGCGAGAGCCTGTAATTCAGTATTCAATCATAAATAGAGACGATTAACGTTCAGATCTTGGAACCCTCTGTGTAAATGTGACCTCACAGACCGCACGGCTCTTGTATCATTAAATATCATTAAGTTGCAGTTTTTCCTCCCACATCATATTATTTCCATCACAAAAGTTTTGCAAACGAACGCCAAGTTTGTTGGGTGAACGCAAAAGCACTGAAATATATTTTTTACAACCATCTCAGTGTGTTTTGAGAGTTATGGCAGAGGGTGTTCAGGGTTTTATTTCACACTAGGAATATATATCGTTTTCGAATCCATTCAGGCGATCTCCGGGTCTGGCGCTAGCACTTTTAGCATAGCTTAGCATAGATCATTGAATCTGATTAGACCGTTAGCATCTCGCTCAAAAAATGACCAAAGAGTTTCCATATTTTTCCTATTTAAAACTCGACTCTTCTGGAGTTAAATCGTGTACTAAGACCGACGGAAAATGAGAAGTTGTGATTTTCTAGGCCGAAGAGTCTAGAATATAGAAAATCTTTGGTCATTTTTATGAGCGAGATGCTAACGGTCTAATCAGATTCAATGATCTATGCTAAGCTATGCTAAAAGAGCTACCGCCAGACCCGCAGATCGACTGAATGGATTCGAAAACGGTAAAACTCAACTGTTTAACTCTAGAGGAGTCGGAAAATAAGCCTATTTTCACAAATAGTGGCGTGTTCCTTTAACTAAAGCTAAAACTATTCATCATTTCAGAAAATTGACACAACGCTGAGATAATATAAATATTACATTTAGAAATGTTGTCTAGGCAACTAACTGAAATAAGTATGTTTAAGTTGAGATATTAAAATGAATAAATCTGAAATAAATACAAACAATAATGCTAAACAGAAATATATATATTTTTTTTAAACTAATGAAAGTTGGAAAAGCACAAAATTACTCAAAGTTACCCTAAAATAAGTATTAATAAATACACTAATATTGCATAAAACAACATTTGTGCAACATATATGGTTGCTTTATGCAGTTTTTTGTCATTTTGGAGAATTGCAGTTCACTTTAAACGTATAGAAACAATATGCAGCCTGAACATTCAACTAAATATCTCATTTTGCATGCCGGCGATAAAAAATTGGGTGAGGAATGACATGAGTAAATGATTGTGAATGAGTAGATGAATGATGTCATCAAACTACGCCTTTGTTTTGAATAGGCGACCTCTAGCGGACGGGAAAAGTATAACTTTTTAAAAGTTATTAAAAATTCTGTCATCATCATTTATGTCATTCAAAATGAATGAGGCAAAATTAGATATTTAGTTTAATGTTCAGGCTGCACATTGTTTCTATACGTTTAAAGTGAACTGCAATTCTCCAAAATGACAAAAAAACAGCATAAAGCCACCCAATATGTTGTACCAATGTTGTTTTATGCAATATTAGTGTATATATTAAAGGGATAGGTCACCCAAATATGAAAATTAGCCCATGATTTACTCACCCTCAAGTCATCCGAGGTGTGTGTGACATTCTTTCAGACGAATAAAATATATATTAATATATATAGTTATATTTAGTTATATTAAAAAAGTCCAGGCTAATCCAAGCATTAATAGCAGTAATAGTATTAATATTTTTCTTACACAAACGCATTGATTTGATTCAGAAGGCCTTTATTAACACCCCAGAGCCGTGTGGAGCAGTTATATGATGGACAGATGCACTTTTTATGGACTTCAAAAAAACTATTACAGCTATTTTAAAGCTTGGATTAGCCTGGACTTTTGTAATATAACTCAGATTGTGTTCGTCTGAAAGAAGAATGTCACACACACCTCAGATGACTTGAGGGAGAGGAAATCATGGGCTAATGTTCATTTTTGGGTGAACTATCCCTTTAATACTTATTTTAGGGTAAATTTGAGTCATAGAGTCGAGGACCACTGTCATCAAGCAGCGTAAACCTTTCATCCATTCCTTCCTCTGCATTATAATAAAGCAGAAAAAAGAAACATTTTAGGTGTATACCCAACGGTTGGGTTAAAAAAATAACCCAACCTTTTTTACGGTATACCATTTTCCAGTCATCTAAATGGCAAAGATTTAAGGCCTTTGCACACTGAGTCAGAAATTCGCATGCGAAATTTTCGCACGTCAAAAAATGTATTCGACCTCACGTTATGTCAATCGCGCTTGCACACTGCCTCCGAAACTTTCATCCGTCAAAAAAAAAATCGGAACAGGTTCGATTTTCTGCGTTTTTCGCATCCGTTTTTCCATCTACAGCTGATGCCCAAACTAAACCTGCTGGCAGTGCTGGGGAATGAATCGCCAGTGCTCAGATACCTACAATTATATATACAAATATTATTGTATCAAAACTACTACAATATCACACAGCTATAATTATAGCACACCAACTCCATGTAAACGGTGTGTGTGTGTGTGTGTGTGCACGTGTGTGTGTGTGGGCATGTTTTCGTGAAATATCAGGACACAAATGTGTATAATGACATGGGTATTACAAAAAGAGGGTGAAATATGAGGACGTTCCCCATGTCCTCACTTTTCAAAATGCTTATAAATCACACAGAACAAGTTTTTTTTCACAGAAAGTGAACTGCACAGTCTCCTGTGAGGGCTAGGTTTAGGGGCAGGGTCAGTGTGTGTGTGTGTGTGTGTGTGATGGGTAGGTTTAGGGTCAGTGTAAGGGGATAGAAAATACGGTTTGTACGGTATAAAAACCATTACGCCTATGGAATGTCCTCACATTTCACAAAAACAAACATGTGTGTGTGTGTGTGTGTGTGTGTGTGTGTGTGTGTGTGTGTGTGTGATGGGTAGGTTTAGGGTCAGTGTAAGGGGATAGAAAATACGGTTTGTACGGTATAAAAACCATTACGCCAATGGAATGTCCTCACATTTCACAAAAACAAACATGTGTGTGTGTGCGTGTGTGTGTGTGTGTGTGTGTGCACGCGGATCCTAGACACACTGCCAGTCTCTGTTCAGGACTGGAGATTGCTGGTCTTTTTTTAATATGTGGCTCCAGTATCGCTAGCAAAGCATCAAATGGAGCCACTGACATTCAACTTTGAATCGGTCTGGATAATCCGCAGCTCCTTGATAAGGTGGAAGACGGCACTTTGTGTTGTTTTGCGGTTTTTTTCATAACGCATTCATAAATACGCATCGGACTCAGTGTTCAAGGACAAATTTTTCGGATCACGAATACGAAAAACGCATGCGAAAATTTTGGACTCCGCGTGCAAAGGCCTTAACCTCAGATTCACCCTAACTAATGTACGGCATATTTAAGCACCACGGGACAGTAAAGTTGTCAGCAGTTGTTCACCCAATTCAAGCAAAACTTCTCCGATCAAACTGAAGTGAGCTGCCAAGTGGGAACTTCACAGAGCCGAAGGCAGAACCAAGAGGAGTGTGTGTAACTGCTACTGTAGCCGTTATCGCACCCGTTTCCTTCCTCTTGCTTGCAAATTGCCTCTGCGTATTTCCTGCACTGAGTGACGGCTGACAGGGTTATGGGCTGCCAACTCAGAACGTGAATAAATAAGAAGTGCGTGAATCAAAACCAGCTTTGTCTCGCTAAAATGTGTGTGTACATCACAGAAGCTCGGGGGGGTTTGTCTGCGGCGTTACATTCAGATCACATTAACAAAGAAACAAGAGGCAATTCTGTCGCGCCTGTCTTACCAGCAGTTGACTGAGCTCTATGAAATCAAACATTTGGTTTTCGTGAAGTTTAACAAGCTGTTTGGCCATCTCGATGGCCTTCTCCCACATCTGTGGAGAAAGAACAAACAGACCATACATGAGAAAGTGTGTTGATGGCGGTTATTCCTACTTCTGTAAAGGGGCAGTGTTGCAACTTCCAAACCAATATGACTTTCTTCATAATAGATAAAAGTACATGATGTCCATACCATAGATATATATATATGTAGATGCCTCATTAGCGACTGCTATACTTTAGCCGTCCGCCATTTTCGAACAGTCAAAGCCGGTCGTGAACGCGCTTTGTGAATATTCAAATGCATGTATTAATATCTATATCTTTAATAGACTTGAAGCATTTGATTTTATAGGATTTAGTTGATCATAAATGGTGCATGCTAAAATATTGGTTAAAGATCTTAACATCATTAATACTATTGATCATCAGAGAACCATACAGACACACAGCTCAGCTTTTAACTCATTATAAACAAGTTAATTCCAAAGAAACCATAAACCATCAACCAATCGGCCATCAAAATTAATAAATTATACAAGCTGTAATAAATCAGTAATGTGTTTAATAAACATCAGTATAGCCTGTTTATTCAAACCATGTTTAATCATCATAAACTAGGTATTTTTGAAAGCTTAAATTCTCACAAATTCTCTTTTTATGAAACAACTTTATAAAATTATGAACATCACATTACTGAATTTTAACCATTTTTAAAAACAGGGAAATGATAAATTAGGAGTCAAAATGATTTACTCATGGAACAGCAGAAATCGAACACAGCACATGAAGAACGCATTAGCTAACACGACTTTAAAAAGTAACCGTAGTTAAAACCCTGTAATATTGAGTTAAAACACACCAACAAGGATTAATCTTAAATCTAGATTAAATCAAGGTTTATCTAATAATTCTGTTGCACCAAACTTTAAACCTTGTTTAAAAATAAGCAGGTTTACATTTAAACCATAATTTTGATCCTGGATTTAAGTTTCTGGTGGTCAATAAAGAAGGAAATTGAATATTAGTATTATTGCTGTCAATGGCGAATCCATCATGGCGGCGAAAATTAAATCGTAAATGGAGGATAATCGCAGGTTAAATTCGAATCCGCGATTTGTTAATCTGGGTTTAAAATTAAGTGGTGCAACACAACTCGATTTAAAATAAAGCCTAGATCAACAAATCCTAGATTAGCTCTAAACTGAGTTTAAATTAATCCTTGTTGGTGCAACCCACCCATAGGCTATAAAAACCTGTGAAAGGTTATTTCTTCGGGAATTTAAATCGCGCTGGGTTTTACAGAGGCTGCGCAGTTATTTTTTAATGTGAGTGATGACAGCATCTGAAGTGTTGACCGTTCCAAAATGGCGGCGCGTCGGCGTGCCTGGAGCGGTTGAATGAGGCATCTACGTATTCATATCTATGGCTCATACCACTTGTGTGCTATATTACGAGTCTTTTGAAGCCAATACAATCATTATGTGTGAATATATTATAATGATTTGTGAAGGATCATGTGACACTGAAGACTGGAGGAATGATGATAAATTCAGCTTTGATCACAGGAATACATTACACTTTATATTCAAATAGACAACAGGTTTTTTAAATTGTAATAATATTTCACAATATTACAGTTTTTAATGTATTTTTGATCAACTAAATACAGCTTTGGGGAGCAGAAGAGACTTCTTTAAAAACATTAAAATACCTTAATGTTTCCAAACTTTTGATTGGCTGTTTATGTGCGTAGTTTTTCTTTACAAAACGACTGCCAAATGACTTATCTGCATTGCATAATACAGCCTTTTTAGTCGTTTTTGATCCTTTCGAGAACGTTTTCATCTGTCACCATATCGAGTGGTCGAATGAGGCATCTACGTATACATATCTATGGTCCATAACACTTGTGTGCTATATTACGAGTCTTTTGAAGCCAATACAATCATTGTGTGTGAGGGACTGAATTATAAAACATGACGCATTGTGACATGAAATATAGTGCAAAAGTCAACTTGACATCCACTGTCACTGTATGCTCTGCCTGGAGAGAAAAAAAGCATATATTCTTCAAAATGTGGCCTATTGTGCTCATAAAGGAGTAGGGCTGCACGATATTGGAAAAAAACATGTACAATGTTTTGTTATTTTGGATATATATACACTGAAGACTGGAGTAATGATGATAAATTCAGCTTTGATCACAGCAATAAATTACACTTTACTATATATTCAAATAGAAAACAGTTATTTTAAATTGTAATAATATTTCACAATATTACAGTTTTTACTGTATTTTTGATCAAATAAATGCAGCCTTGGTGAGCAAAAGAGACTTAATGTACCTTAATGTTTCCAAACTTTTGACCGGTTGTGTAAGTGCGTAGTTTTTCTTTACAAAATGACTTATCTGCATTGCATAATTCAGCCTTTTTAGTCGTTTTTTGATCCTTTCGAGAACGTTTTCAAGAAAAGTTTGTTGATGTTTTTTAATAAAATAGTACTTTTATTCAGCAAGGATGCATTAAATGAATCAAAAGTGACAGTAAAGACATTCATAATGTTACAAAAGATTTATATTTCAAATAAATACTGTTCTATTGAACTTTCTATTCATTAAATAATCCTGAAAACAAATGTATCACGGTTCCCGTAAAAATGTAAAGCAGTTTTCAACATTGATAATAATCTTTAAATGTTTCTTGAGCAGCAAATCCTCATATGAGAATGATTTCTGAAGGAATAAATTACATTTTTACAGAACATTAAAGATGGTGTTAAACAACACAATGAAATTACAGCTCTACTACCCTAAAAGCGGCGTGAATAGCCTGTAAAGGTGGTCAAATGAAAGCATGTTCATTCGATTGAGATGTACATACTCTGCCCTTGTCCAGATTGCACATGATTTCCTGGAAAAGCCTTTCCTTCAGCTCTTGCTGCGTCCAGCCTCGAGCTCCGTCCCGTGGGATCAGGTGGGCCGCACAAGGCTTGTCGGACCACTAGAAAGAGATTTCACAATTCAGTCATGCTAAAATCACACTGATCTGCTAATCACGCATCTTCAACCAGCTCAATACAAGAGCAATGCGTTCCCAGAGCAGACGTTTAGATGCACGTTAAGCAGAATAATACGCTTTAGGGGAGGATAAACGTTAGGCTTTTGTAAAGGTTTGGAGGATAACAACTGACTTTGATTAGTTTATCAAAGCAGATGATATTTTATGAGTAACTGTGAATGTGTTGAATCTCTTTAAAGGGTTAGTTCACCCAAACATGTAAAATCTGTAATAAATTAATCACGTCGTTCCCTGTAAGACTTTTGTTCACCTCAGAACACAAATGAGAGAATAATGAAACGACACAAGAGCAGATGTTGGTGCGTGAATGCACACTGGAGATTCATATTTTGTAAATACAGGGAGTGCAGAATTATTAGGCACGTTGATTTTCTGATCATATTTTTTTTCCAGGCACATTTGACCAATTCCAAACCACAGTAATCCTAATAACTACTATTGATTTAGTATTTAATAATGTATAAGTGATATATAATTGTTCATGAAGGCTGGAAATGAAAATCACCTTATATTCAGGTGTGCAGAATTATTAGGCATGTTTTCTTTTACAGATAAATTGAGCCAAAACAGAGATTTAACTCAGACTGAAAAGTCAAAAAGTATTAAATGCCCATGAGAAGGATGCAATACTAATGCAATACTAGACATTGCAGTTAAGGCATGACCATTGGACGCAGCTCTGGAAAATGGTGGCGCTGGAGACTAAAGGGTTCCTGATGGTTTCACCCTTAATTCTTCACCTTAATTCTTCATTCTTTTGCAGTTAACAGGTGTCTTTTCTCCGCCACATGTTTTTGTCTGACCCTGCTGACCCAACGAGCATTTCACTGTCCAATGGTCATGCCTTAACTGCAATGTCTAGTATTGCATTAGTATTGCATCCTTCTCATGGGCATTTAATACTTTTTGACTTTTCAGTCTGAGTTAAATCTCTTTTTTGGCTCAATTTATCTGTAAAAGAAAACATGCCTAATAATTCTGCACACCTGAATATAAGGTGATTTTCATTTCCAGCCTTCATGAACAATTATATATCACTTATACATTATTAAATACTAAATCAATACTAGTTATTAGGATTACTGTGGTTTGGAATTGGTCAAATGTGCCTGGAAAAAAAATATGATCAGAAAATCAACGTGCCTAATAATTCTGCACTCCCTGTAGAGTGGAAAATGACGTTTGTTCATGCAAACAAAGCACCCGTGGTAACATGGATGACTTTTATGATGTTTTTACTGCCGTTCTGGGCCTTGAAAGTGGTCATTGTGTAGCTGTCAATGGAGGGACAGAAAACTCTATTAAAAATATCTTCATTTGTGTTCTGAAGATGAACGAAAGTCTTACGGCTTTGGAACAACACAAGGAATTAATGACAGAATTTTTATTTTTGGGTGAACTAACCCTTTAATATCATATTTCATATGTATCATTTGTCATCATGACTAGGGTTGGGTACCGAACTCCGTACTTTTAAGTGCACCGACAGAATTACGTCGGTACTACGAGTACCGATTCACATTAAGGGCGCTTTCACACCTGCCTTGTTAGGTCCGGATTTACGGACTTTTTAGTTTGGTCCGAATGAAAATTACAGATGTGAAACCTCCCCTGACCACGGGCCGGACCAAACAGAAAAGATGAAAAGAGGTCGTCTCAGTCCGGATCAAACTGAACAAAGGTTCGGTTCGTTTCTAGTGTGAAAGCATTTTCTGTGTGGTTCAGACTTTCAGAGCATTTACAGGAAGTTCCTGTTTATGTTTAAACATTATAATGTTATTTTTAAACTTCATCTAGGCTACATTGATTATGAAAAGTGCAAAGATGCGCAATATGTCAGAAGATAGAAGGTCAGAAATAATTTTGAACGAAATTTTGTATGATTTTGCGTAGAAAGCCTTTCTTTAATGTGAATTTCATTTTGTATAAATTGTATCTTAATTTTAATCAACGTTTCATCAGATAATTGCCTGGATTTAATAAATAAGAAGCAAATAGTCTATAGCAGACAATAATGGCGGGAGCGATCACATGCTTTACACATGAAGCTGGAGCGTCTCAAATAAACCCAAACTCAGCAGATACTCGTCTCACAAACATGAGAAATATGTGGATATAAAGCTTGAAATGTCCACTTTTAAACGTAACGAAAAGAAAATAGTCCAGCAATGCGACTGTTCAATAGTGCATCCGTTCATTCACTCTTGTCAAAGAAACGTCCGTTTACAAACCAATCAATGTCCAGATGCCCCCCACATGATGAAGACGAGTGGACACATGGGAAACCAAACCAAAACTAAACTAATGTATAAAATTGATGACCATATGTTCACTTCATACATTGTTATTGTGTATGGTTTTATGGTCATGCTTCGTTTTGCCATTTGAAGAGTCATTAAACTTGCTATTTAGAGAATAACAAGAACTGAAGTTTGTTTTTCTTTAACCTGTTTTTTAAATAATTAAATTCCGTGATAAAAGCTTCAGAAAACTCACGACCTCAAACCATTTTGATCTAAATGTTTATGTTTAAATGATTGCAATTACAAGACAATTTACACAAAAGCAGCATATTAATTTAAAACATTTCATAGATGATTCGACTGAAAAGCAGCTCAGAAAGCTCAAAAATACAATTTGAAATTAACTTTTCAAATGAATTGTTTTAATTCACTTTTATTTAAATGCATTTTAATAGGTCACTACCTATTCTCATACTCTCAACTGTGTTATATCTTGTTTGCGGGAAGAAAATGGTAAATTACAGCTGTATGTAAATGAGAACAACCCCTCTGAAAGTTCACTAATTACCTTTACATAGAAGAGATATCAAGTTCCTTGAAGATGAAATGTTCCAGCAAGTCTCCTTGATCAATTACCAAAGATCCATGCCAATATTAGACATGCAAAGACTTTCTTATCAAAGGGATAAAATGTTGTGTTGATGAGTACACGCTCCGCAACGTTACAAAATAAAACTAAACAAAAATGTTCTGGTCCAAGTTGTGATCAACTAGAGTGTACGATAACGATATAGAATTTCGGTACCTAAGAACACATCTGGTGATTATAGACTAATGTTAGAGAATATTAAACTGCAAAAAGACTATTTAAATATGAATATTGTGTGTCTCTGTGCGAATGAATGCCGTAGTCGCACGGTTTACCTCACACACACACGTAATGGTCGCATGTTTCCATCTCTGCCGTCTCATATGAGGACATGAACACACACACATACACACATCATCTCCAGAGCCACTGAGAGTCACTTTATGAGCATTTTAACGTTTCATTTGAGAAAAACTACCGTCATAAACACACAGAAACTCAAAGGTCTTCATGGCAACCCGTCAAAATAAAAGTCCGGTTTATCTTGACAAATATATCACTGTTGTACAGTAGAATTGAGATACGTCTCAATTAATAATACTAACACTAATGTAATAATAACTATCAAAACTTTATTTTTTAAGTAATAAATAAAAAATGTTCTTCATGTTTTAATTTTAACTGTATAAAGCTCAGTTGTGCAGCTTTGTTTGACAAAAACGTTTAATTAAATGTCAATGAACGTGATCATCTCTGAGCTCCGCCATAACTTCCGCTAAGTGAGGTCAAAATACGAGCGTGGTCATAGATGTATATGCCTCATTAGCGCCTGCACGGATCAGTAGAATGAGGCATCTACTATCGATATATCTATGACCACGCTCATATTTTGACCTCACTTAGCGGAAGTTATGTCTGAGCTCAGAGATGATCACGCTCATCTGATAAGAGGTAAAATAATATCATAAATACTGCTGGGTTTCTCTCAGAAACTGATGGTTTGTCTAGATCAGACCCTTATTCATCATCTGGTGTCGTTTAAAGCTGCACTGAAACTGTCATTTGGACCTTGACCCGTTTGGAGCCCATTGAAGTCCACTATATGGAGAAAAACCCTGGAATGTTTTCATCAAAAACCTTCATTTCTTTTCGACTGAAGAAAGAAAGACATGGACATATTAGATGATATGGGGGTGAGGAAATGATCAGGACTAATCCTTTAACTCTAGGGAAGTTGGAAAATGAGCCTATTTTCAAAAAAAAAAAAGCCATGTTCCTTTAATTCTGACAACAATGGAACCATTTGGGAGGGAACTGTCAGAAGACTTATTTCTTTGCACAAAAGAGGACAGTGGTACAAGAGGATTAGCAAAAAATATATCCCTGAAGCCGTCACTTTAAGCTTTCATTTTGTGTGAATGAGTGACTTTTTTGTTAAGAAAAGAGCAGGAGAAATGCCAAGCAAGTTTCTCAGAGCTGGCAAAAGCTGTCAGAAGAGAGTGTTTTATCTCACACAGTGAAATGCAGAGCTGTTTTCCACACAGGAACTCCCGACTGTAGCTGAAGCACAACAAACTCATTTAGGCTTTTACAGGCCCAGAGCAGAAGGGCTGGCTAAAAAATATGGATTTCCCTAGGTATGCACCGAAATGAAAAATCTTAGCCGAAGCCGAATAATAATAAAACACTTGGCCGAAGGCCGAAGCCGAATACCAAACCAAATGTTTTCCATGAGAGATCACTTCCGGAAGTCATCGCGCAGTGAAGGCTGATGGACATAGTGTTGTATTAAGAGGTAAAAAATGATCAAACTGATCGTTTAGTGGCTTAAGTAGTGCTGGGAATCGATTACCCCCCCCCCCCCCCCCCATCCGCATTTTTTCTGTAATTAATCGCGATTAATCGCAATTAAAAACAATGCCGTTTTTAATATTTTGATATTGTAATAATTTCAGTTACTCTCCAAATTAAAGACAGCATATTTTAAATATGTGTAGTATTGTCATGTTTTTATGAATGAAGGCCAGTATCACTGATGTCTCTATGAAACATTTATTAGGTTTTAAAATAACAACTTTTAATTTAAGTGAACTTAAAACAATCTTTACATAAACCCATTATAATTAATGTTATATTTACCCGTGGCCTTCCCTGTTAGACATATACAGAAATGTTATAGTTATCAAACACCTTTCTTAACTGCATAAATAATACATTAAATATAGATTAATCATCATTAAAGCTACACTTTCTCGTTGTTCTGTGATGAACATTAATGACAGACATTATCAGCGCTACTGTCACTTTAAGATCTGACTTTATTTAACTTATTAAGACGTTATTTAACTCATTTAAGACGTTATTTAACTAATTTAAGACGTTATTTAACTAATTTAAGACGTTATTTAACTCATTTAAGACGTTATTTAACTAATTTAAGACGTTATTTAACTCATTTAGGACTTTATTTAACTTATTAAGACGTTATTTAACTCATTTAAGACGTTATTTAACTCATTTAAGACATTATTTAACTAATTTAAGACTTTATTTAACTCATTTAAGACGTTATTTAACTCATTTAAGACTTTATTTAACTCATTTAAGACGTTATTTAACTAATTTAAGACGTTATTTAACTCATTTAAGACTTTATTTAACTAATTAAGACGTTATTTAACTCATTTAAGACGTTATTTAACTCATTTAAGACTTTATTTAACTCATTTAAGACATTATTTAACTCATTTAAGACGTTATTTAACTCATTTAAGACGTTATTTAACTCATTTAAGACTTTATTTAACTAATTAAGACGTTATTTAACTCATTTAAGACGTTATTTAACTCATTTAAGACGTTATTTAACTCATTTAAGACGTTATTTAACTCATTTAAGACTCCTAATATGAGAATACTCAACAAAACTGGCATTTTGGCGACATTCTCTGTGTTGTTGTTATTGTTTGTTCAAGAGCGAAAGAGAACTCGATGTGAGCACGAGTGTGTGTGTGTGCGTTGTGTGTGTGTGTGTGTGTGTGTCAGGGTGTCCCTCAATGAGCGGACTGAGACGCGCACACACACACACACACACACACACACACACACACACACACAGGACACTGACATACAGCGCGTTCTCTTCTGTCTTGTCGTGCTTAGATAGTTTAAAGCATTTACATGAATAAGAGCGTGATCATTTAATGTAACACTGGGCAAAAATGGATATAAAAACGAACGCTACGTTATTTGTGTTAAATATTTTTAGTGCGTTAAACTGAAAAAATGAATTGCTCGCATTAACGCGTTAATTTTCCCTGCACTAGTCTTAAGATATCAACGTGTCGTCCCGAGCCGCAGGGGTTAATATGGATTTCTCTGCAAGTTTTTTTATGTTTTTTTACTCTCATAGATTTTGTTAGCGTTATACGACTGACAGACTGCAACGGTTGGATTTATCAATCTTCATTTGTGTTCTACTGAAGAAACAAAGTCACCTGTATCTTGGATGCCTTGGGAGTAAGAAGATACACATCACATTTTCATTTTTGGGTGACCTATCCCTTTAAGTGTTTGTATAAAAATCAGTTGATTTTTACCTTTAATATTATAGTAGGCTAATGCATTAGTTGCGAGATTTGTTTTCCTTGAGAAAATTAGCCATGTATTGTACCTGATATATATCCACAATAAATCGAAATTGGATCGAATTGTGAAATTTGTGCCCAAATGTATAGTTTACAGCAGTAGTTAAGATTTTTTTCCCTTAAGAAAATAAGCCATGTATTGTATCTGATATATCCACAATAATCGAAAGCTTGTGAATAGAAATCGAATCATGAAATGTGTGTCAATCCCCAGCCCTACAGAGCAGTATACTTAAAGTTATGGAGGGCATACACTACATACTAAAATATTATACGTTTGTTGAATTTAATCAAGTGTGTGCTCATTTTTGCAACTATCCATTTAAGCAAAATTGGCTAATTTACTTACTTTACAGATATTGATGACATTTTTTCTTGGTTTTTATTAAGTAAAGGTTTAATACATTTATATTTGATCATCTTTTCATTAATATCAATAGTATGGAAGCTTGTTTCCGCCACAGAATAAAAAAATAAAAAAGGTAATTGCAACTTTTTATCTCACAACTCTTTTTTGACAATTATCTGTATGAAGCAAGCTTTCATACAACAGTGATCATTTAGAAATATCAAAATCTCTTTATGTTCAGAGGGGGTGTACTCATTTATGACACATGCATACAGTGGTGTAATGTAACAAACTAATAATACTTCGTTATAGTACTTGAGTATTTTTTGGGAGAATCTTTACTTTACTTGAGTTTTTATATTTCTGTCAACTTTTACTTTCCACTACATTTCCGACATAAAATGTATATTTTTACTACGATACATTTCCCCAAAGCATTTTCGTTACTTACTACAAAATAAATTTCATTTAAAAAATAGAATTTAATTTTCCGTGTCGCCATAGCGACTGACCCGTGAGGCTGCGGGACACTTCAAAAACATAGACAACAAAATGGTGTGTTATTCACTACAGTACATGTTTTCCTGTCCCCTATAAAGCAATACATTTGTTGACTAGATGATGTATTACTGCCATCGAGGCTGAGAGGATGCTAACATTAGTACCTCAAGTCTGATCCAAATGTTTAATGTCACGTTTGTTACCATCTAGCCTATTTGCATTATTTTATATCCATATGGACGCTTTTATGCAGTCGTTATGCAGCGAAGTGGAATTTTTGAAGCTAGTGACATGAGAAAGCAAAACCGTATCCTCACAGAAACGTTAATTTCGTTTTTTTATATATATCTGTAACATACTTTGATTAGATAACCATCAAGTGTTCTAAAGTAGAAGCAAATAAAGTATGAAATATACATATACTGTGTCTAATTTCAATGCTATGACTTGTGTGAAAATGGCCATCTTAAAGCATGACTGTTTGGATTTATGAAATGGTAACATTTTTAACATGAACTAAGGTTGATAAAAGTATTGTTCATCAACATTTACTAACACATTTTAAAGTCGTCTCTTACATTAGTTACTGTACTATGAATTAACATGAATGTTGAACACAATCTCGCTGCTCAAACTGTGTATAGAACAATTTTTTAAAACATTTGTTTGCTCTTTTTGTGTTTTGCATGTACTTTTACTTTCCATACTTAAATACGTTTAATATGAAAAAAATCTATATTTTCATACTTAAGCACAATAAATATCACATACTTTAAAACTTTTACTCAAGTAATATTCTAAACAGTGACTTTAACTGATATCTGGCAAGATATCTATACTTTTACTCAAGTATGGCTTCTGAGTACTTTATACATCACTGCATGCATAGATGTCAGTATCTAACCATAACCATAACCATAACCATAACCAGCACAAAGTTAATAATGGTTGGTCCAAACCTCCAGCAGCTCAGCGTGCAGCAGCAGTGTGTAGGCCGCCTCGGTGTAATTCTCACAGGCCAGATGAAGATCTCGCAACTTGTACAAATATCTAATGAAACACCACAAAACATTCAGATTCATGCATGGGTCAACAAGACAATAACGCTCAATCATCTGGCACACTTACCGGATATAAATATCCTCCCTTTTCTTTTCTTTGTAAAAGTTCTGTGGACATAAGAGAGAAGATGCATGTTATTTTTACAAAGGTCTTTAACATCTTTTATTCCTGATTAGATATATGCAGTGGTGGAAAGAGTACTGAAAAAGCATACTCAAGTAAAATGTACCTGTCCTAAATACTACTCAAAGTAGGAGTAAAAAAAGTAGCCCTTGTAAAAGTACTCAAGAGTAGTGAGTATTATGCTCTGAATGTTATTCCACCTTATACCCTGCAAATTAAAAATGTAGCTGACTCTTTTATGGATGATTCTCAGTAAGAACAAAAAAACCTGAGATCATCAGTATTTCAACAAGTTTTATTTTCGACTGCTAGCACTAAAAATACAGCCGTGTAATATTTGAGAAAGCAACCAATAATCTGGTAACATTTATGACAACCATTCCGTAGAGGTTTTCTTGCGGTTAATTAAAAAAGGTTGCAAAGCGTTGTACATTAACAATTTTATGTTAAAAAAAAACAACGTTCTTTCTTTTCAAGATGCATGTACTGCTTTAATTTCAATGGATGTTTTCTCTGTTAAAGGAATACACTTCAGAAATCAGAATCCAGTAACTCACGATTTTCACCGCTGATTATTTTTGCTTGTAATTAAAAACATAAACTTGATTTAAATATAAATCTGGGCCCGTATTCATAAAGATCCTCTCAGAAAACTCCTAATTTAGCTTAAACACTTTTACGTAGGAGTGTATTCGGGACTGATCTGAGAGCGAGTCTGAGCAAGGAAAATACACAAACTTTTATCTTAGTGAAGATAGTGTTATCTTATCTCTTTTGAAGACTGTGATTGGTTGGTTGTCCAAAAAGGGGAAAAAAGGAGCGCTTTTAAGTATAGGGTCTATTCTAAGCCTTCACTTTGAAATTACAAGCGCAAATTGTCCTATTTTACCGTTCTCTCTCACTCACACACACACACACACACACACACATTATATATATGTATATGAATCATTTTATTATTTACCATGCTGTTAATTTTCTATAAGGTATTTGATTGGCTTAGAATTATAAACATTGTTCCACTGTTTCCAGTTGCACTGATTGCTGGCATGACTATTTAATTGGTGGTTTGAAAGTTGGGTTTAGTGTAACAAACATGATCTAATCTCTAGTGTCTGATTAACTCACGGTCCTCCATCGTCTGCAACACATTTCTTCTCCCTCTTCTTCTTTCTGCCATTTTCTCGGCTGCTAAAGAAACTCTAAAGCCTCTTAAAAGTCCTCGTCTGTGCTCCTAACAAATCTGACCTTAAGACCTCTTTTAAGGGTTAAGATGCTTTCTGAATTACTGTTTTCTTTACCAGGATTTTTTAGTTAATTTTAAGAGTAAACGCCCACATTTCAAAGCATTTTCTTGGAATTTTGTCACTAGGAGCTGCTCTTTGCATTAAGATTCTTCATGAATACGGGCCCTGATGTTTTATGAAAGTTATTTGCTATATTCATGGACTACAATTTTAAATCGCCATGAAAACACATTACATTAAAATATGCACTTGTAACGAGTGTAAAATCAACATTATAATTTTCACTCAAAATCTTTTCTTTATTATTAAAAACTCTGATTCTCTTATTTTGAATATATTGTTTGATTTTCATTGGATTGTCTTTTGATTTAATTATGCTGGTATGTATATTTTTGGAGTTTTATATATGATTTGTAATGAAGCGTGACGCATGGAGACAGGACTTATTATTCGCCTTGGCCAATCACGTTGACAGGACAAAAATAAACATAATGTAGCGACTGCAGGTTTAGGGAAAATAGCGCAGTAAAACTACCGATACAGCACTTAAAATGTACTCGAGTAAAAGTAAAAGTACACTGTTTTTAAACTACTTAATAAAGTACAATTCCTGAGAAAAACGACTCAATTACAGTAACGAGAGTATTTGTAATTCGTTACTTTACACCGCTGGCTTTATGTAAGGAGCGGCGGGAAGCGGAGGGGCTGTTGCACCTCGAGTGTGTGTTCATTTTCAATAATTCAACGGCCCGGAGTCAATTATTCCGGTTATCACACCTCAAAACATTGGTCAGATTAAGTATTTCAAGACAATTATCAGGTTTGAATTTTATGGCAAAAAATGTTGTAGTTTTTATCCTATTGTTTACAATATTTACTTGCTTGGTGAGTGTCATTGTGGGTTTTGGTTCTTTTGCTGTTGTCGGCTGTAAGTAACCTGTGAAGTATCGTTTTATAAAAAATATATTGATTCAAACTCGATATACCGCCCAGCCCAACATCAACGTTAAAGGTCCACTGAAATCAAAATAAAGTTTTTTAGCTTTTAGTATGATTATCTTATGAATAAGCTGGCGTGTTCCAAAACAATGACAACATTTGCATTTAGGAGATATAAGCATCCAAAACGTACAGTCTCTCACTTCCGTTAAAACAAATCACAGATTTTTATGACATCATCGCAGACTTCACCTTCTCATCAAATCTTCAGCCCAATCAAATGCGCTCTAGAATCTGAAGTCCCGCCCCCTGCATTATAAATAGACCCCGAACTGCGTCTGAAATCGGTCAGTTGTTCACGCATTTACTATTTTCTACATGGTGAACGGCACACTGCAAAAAAATGCTTTCTTACTTAGTATTTTTGTCTTGTTTTCAGTCCAAATATCAAAAAAATCTTACATTAAGAAGCATTTACTAGACAAGCAAGTTTTTGTCTTGTTTTGGGGGAAAATAACTCAAAATTAAGGGAGTTTTGGCTTAAAATAAGCTAAATAATCTGCCAATGGGGTGAGCAAAATAATGTTGTTTTCTATTTGAATTAAGATTATTTTTCTTACCCCATTGGCAGATTATTTAGCTTATTTTAAGCAAAAACTCCCTTCATTTTGAGTTATTTTCCCCAAAACAAGACAAAAACTTTTGCTTGTCTAGTAAATGCTTCTTAATGTAAGATTTTTTCAATATTTAGACTGAAAACAAGACAAAAATACTAAGTAAGAAAGCATTTTTTGCAGTGTATAGTGCGCTATGTGCCATATGCTGTATTTCAAAGAGTTATGGAGGAGATTATGATGATAAACGGTTAGATTCGGAGGAAACTGGCTTTAAAAAAACAGAAAGGCTTTAGTCAAACCGTGGTAATAACGAAACGCTATTGGCTGTTTCAAAAAAGGGGAGGAGCTGCTAACAGCTGGAGCCGTTTCTGGGGAAATGACGTCAACACATTGAATAATGCTGCGCGTTTCAAGGCACTTCAGTGGGACTTTAAGTTCGTAACTAAAAGTTAGTCAATCAGCTTCACAAATGCAGTCTGCTGATGAAGAGTAAGGTCTACCTAACCAGAGCCCTCACTGGTGTTTCCAGCAGGTTGTGCACATGAAAAGCTGAAGATGTGTGTGAGTTCTCACCAGGACGTTGACGGTGCAGCTCATGCGGAGCTCAGGGCTCTCGTCGTGGTTGATGGTGCGATAGGCCAGCAGATTCTCCAGCAGACAACTCAAGAGCAGAGCCAACTCCTCTCCGGGCTGACACAGATACCGATGCCGCCGACAGCGCTCCAACAGTCTGCACACACACACACACACACACACACACACACACACACACAGACACACACACACACACACACAGACAGTCACACAGGCACAGAAACTACAGGAAGAACAGAAGCACAAGGCAATCACAAATATTTGATGAGTGGCAGCACATCTTAAAAATAAAGGTTTTCACAGTGGGCATAGACGAACCATTTTTTCCCCACTGTAAACAATGAAGAACCTTTATCTTTAAGGCCCTGTTTACACCTGGTATTAAAGGGATAGTTCACCCAAAAATGAAAATTAGCCCATGATTTACTCTCCCTCAAGTCATCCTAGGTGTGTATGACATCAATGAACACAATCTGAGTTATATTAAAAATGTCCTGGCTCTTCCAAGCTTTGTAATGGCAGTGAATGTTGCCTTGTTTTTGAAGTCCATAAAAGTGCATCTATCCATCATAAAAGTGCATCTATCCATCATAAAAGTGCATCTATCCATCATAAAAGTGCATCCATCCATCATAAAAGTGCATCTATCCATCATAAAAGTGCATCCATCCATCATAAAAGTGCATCTATCCATCATAAAAGTGCATCTATCCATCATAAAAGTGCATCTATCCATCATAAAAGTGCATCCATCCATCATAAAAGTGCATCTATCCATCATAAAAGTGCATCTATCCATCATAAAAGTGCATCCATCCATCATAAAAGTGCATCTATCCATCATAAAAGTGCATCTATCCATCATAAAAGTGCATCTATCCATCATAAAAGAGCATCTATCCATCATAAAAGTGCATCTATCCATCATAAAAGTGCATCTATCCATCATAAAAGTGCATCCATCCATCATAAAAGTGCATCTATCTATCATAAAAGTGCATCTATCCATCATAAAAGTGCATCTATCCATCATAAAAGTGCATTAATCCATCATAAAAGGGCATCTATCCATCATAAAAGTGCATCTATCCATCATAAAAGTGCATCAATCCATCATAAAAGGGCATCTATCCATCATAAAAGTGCATCCATCCATCATAAAAGTGCATCTATCCATCATAAAAGTGCATCTATCCATCATAAAAGTGCATCTATCCATCATAAAAGTGCATCTATCCATCATAAAAGTGCATCTATTCATCATAAAAGTGCATCTATCCATCATAAAAGTGCATCTATCCATCATAAAAGTGCATTAATCCATCATAAAAGGGCATCTATCCATCATAAAAGTGCATCAATCCATCATAAAAGTGCATCCATCCATCATAAAAGTGCATCTATCCATCATAAAAGTGCATCAATCCATCATAAAAGTGCATCTATCCATCATAAAAGTGCATCCATCCATCATAAAAGTGCATCCATCCATCATAAAAGTGCATCAATCCATCATAAAAGTGCATCTATCCATCATAAAAGTGCATCCATCCATCATAAAAGTGCATCTATCCATCATAAAAGTGCATCTATCCATCATAAAAGTGCATCTATCCATCATAAAAGTGCATCTATCCATCATAAAAGTGCATCAATCCATCATAAAAGTGCATCAATCCATCATAAAAGTGCATCAATCCATCATAAAAGTGCATCAATCCATCATAAAAGTGCATCAATCCATCATAAAAGTGCATCCATCCATCATAAAAGTGCATCCATCCATCATAAAAGTGCATCCATCCATCATAAAAGTGCATCTATCCATCATAAAAGTGCATCAATCCATCATAAAAGTGCATCAATCCATCATAAAAGTGCATCCATCCATCATAAAAGTGCATCTATCCATCATAAAAGTGCATCTATCCATCATAAAAGTGCATCAATCCATCATAAAAGTGCATCAATCCATCATAAAAGTGCATCAATCCATCATAAAAGTGCATCTATCCATCATAAAAGTGCATCTATCCATCATAAAAGTGCATCAATCCATCATAAAAGTGCATCCATCCATCATAAAAGTGCATCTATCCATCATAAAAGTGCATCTATCCATCATAAAAGTGCATCAATCCATCATAAAAGTGCATCCATCCATCATAAAAGTGCATCTATCCATCATAAAAGTGCATCTATCCATCATAAAAGTGCATCTATCCATCATAAAAGTGCATCCATCCATCATAAAAGTGCATCTATCCATCATAAAAGTGCATCTATCCATCATAAAAGTGCATCTATCCATCATAAAAGTGCATCTATCCATCATAAAAGTGCATCTATTCATCATAAAAGTGCATCTATCCATCATAAAAGTGCATCTATCCATCATAAAAGTGCATTAATCCATCATAAAAGGGCATCTATCCATCATAAAAGTGCATCAATCCATCATAAAAGTGCATCCATCCATCATAAAAGTGCATCTATCCATCATAAAAGTGCATCAATCCATCATAAAAGTGCATCTATCCATCATAAAAGTGCATCCATCCATCATAAAAGTGCATCTATCCATCATAAAAGTGCATCTATCCATCATAAAAGTGCATCTATCCATCATAAAAGTGCATCAATCCATCATAAAAGTGCATCAATCCATCATAAAAGTGCATCAATCCATCATAAAAGTGCATCAATCCATCATAAAAGTGCATCAATCCATCATAAAAGTGCATCAATCCATCATAAAAGTGCATCAATCCATCATAAAAGTGCATCTATCCATCATAAAAGTGCATCAATCCATCATAAAAGTGCATCAATCCATCATAAAAGTGCATCAATCCATCATAAAAGTGCATCTATCATCATAAAAAGTGCATCTATCCATCATAAAAGTGCATCTATCCATCATAAAAGTGCATCTATCCATCATAAAAGTGCATCAATCCATCATAAAAGTGCATCCATCCATCATAAAAGTGCATCTATCCATCATAAAAGTGCATCTATCCATCATAAAAGTGCATCAATCCATCATAAAAGTGCATCAATCCATCATAAAAGTGCATCTATCCATCATAAAAGTGCATCTGTCCATCATAAAAGTGCATCAATCCATCATAAAAGTGCATCTATCCATCATAAAAGTGCATCTATCCATCATAAAAGTGCATCTGTCCATCATAAAAGTGCATCCATCCATCATAAAAGTGCATCTATCCATCATAAAAGTGCATCTATCCATCATAAAAGTGCATCAATCCATCATAAAACTGCATCAATCCATCATAAAAGTGCATCTATCCATCATAAAAGTGCATCTATCCATCATAAAAGTGCATCTGTCCATCATAAAAGTGCATCCATCCATCATAAAAGTGCATCTATCCATCATAAAAGTGCATCTATCCATCATAAAAGTGCATTCTTTACTTCAAAAACGACCATTCACCGCAATTATAAAGCTTGGAAGAGCCTACTCTCCGCCTACTGACCTAATGCGTGAACATTATATGATAGACAGACGGGATTTAAACTTTGTCGGCTGGAGACCCAAGTTTGAAGACGTAAAACATACCAAACACAATGTTCTCTCACCATTCCTGATTTCTAACGTACACTCAGTGTTCGGCTGGTCTATATGTTTTCTGTCATCTCCGGACGCGTTCATATGTAAATTACACAAGCTTATTTTGTCCATTAGATTGAAAGATCTGGAAAAGCCCACACATTTACCCGCCTTGAAGAAATCAGGACAGAAGTGTTTGAGAGTGGACAAAAGAGACGGATGAAAACACCAGGTGTAAACGAGTCTCCCTCGTCTACTTGTGATCCGATCGACCAAACACATCCTAACAGCAGAAGTACACAGGACCTAAGTGTATAAGGGGAAAGCAAGATCTCACATTTTCTCCAGCAGAATCTTGTATTGTTCATCACCGCGGCCTCCTTCAACTTCCTGGTCCAGTTTTGTGATCAGCTCATTCTCAAACTGCAAAGCACATAAATGCTTCATCAAACTTTCTGACCATCATGTGGGCGCCTACATAGGCAACATCTTGTTCTGAGGTATATTGTATTGAGAGAATCAGATCATATGTTTTACACCCCTAATTAGCATATTAAATATTGGCATATAAAGCTTATAAATTCAAAATAGCACACACAATTCTATCAACGCTTTAAAATAAGGCTCTATACATTAGTTAATGCAATAGCTTATATTAATCATTTATTTATCTTGGTTAATTTTAATATATTTTTTACATTTCAAGCTGTAAAACAACATAAAACAATGTATTATGAACAAACTTTTTAAACAAATCTAACTACATTGTATGTAAATGATCACTTATTATAATTAAATGAATCTATATTTTAATTGATAGATATTTCTGCACTGAATGCAAAATACCAGCATCTTCTAAGGAAGAATTATTTAGCTGCCGAGCATGTCTATGATGTCTAAATAATATGCTGACAATATTTTGGACCAGCAGTAAAGCTCAAACACAGCCCTCACCGTCTGAAAGGTGTGGTTGGGGCTAAAATTGCGTTCACACTGCATCATGTCAAAGAAGATGGGGATGGTGGCTTTCCTCAGCTCAGGCTCCGGCACTAATGTGGCTTCCAGGATCGGCCCCACCATTGCAGGGATGAACTTCATCTTCTCTGGGCCTGGAAGTGACACATACATCCAATGATGTCCCAAAATATCCAACATTTTCTCATTGTAATTTGTATATGCAACATGTCAAACATACACAAAATAGCTGCAGGTAGAGCCAGTGGATTGCCGAGTGCAACCATTCTACGTCATCAACCTAGAACGCAAACAACATGGCGCCGCCCAGAGGTGGACAAACTACACAACTCCATTACTTGAGTAAAAGTAAAAGTACTACTGGTTAAATATTACTCCATTACAAGTGAAAGTTGTACTGATAGATTTTTACTTAAGTAAAAGTACAGAAGTACTTGCTTTTAAAAGTACTTAAGTATCAAAAGTAAAAGTAAACGCATTATTTTATTATTGTTGCATTGTTGTATGAAAGCAGGCTTTTCCATCATGGTGGTTTAAGCCAGTCAGGCTAGAATATCTTGAACTTATTTAAATACTTGCTTAAAAGTTACAAAACTCTTATCAAAGTCAAAATCATACTAGAAAAGAAAGGTTTCTACATTGTGTTTATTTGACAGGATTATTTAAAAACATATTTCTGAAAGGACTTTAGTTAACATTATTAGCCCAACTACGTCGTTTTTGCATGCTAACTAACATCATTGTCGAACGTTATGCATTAGCGCTGTATCCACAAGGCTATCGCAACATGGCGGGTAAATCTATAAAAATCATTTGACCCAACCATACTTCATACCAATGATAATTTTGACAGCAAAATTTGATTTAGTTTTAGTCAGTCTTTTGACTATAACATTTTAGGCATCTGAATTGTTTTAGTTTTAGTCTATAATAAGATTTTAGTAGAATTAGTAGAACTAAAATCCAGCACTTGTGGTCTGGCGTCTGAGAGGCAGCTTTCTGTGCGCTTTCAGACTTATCCACGTCTGCTCTTCTGAATTTTATCTTCTCAGTATGACTATAGTTGCGCGTCTGGAACTGCCGCCTTCTATTTTACCATCAATTGATTAGTGTTCAAAAAATACTTGGAAATCATTGAACATGTGATCCTACAAGAGTGATTACTGACAGGCTGTCTGCAAAAAAACACAAAAAAAACAATCATCCACTGTCTTTCAAAGCGGCTACGACTTTCTGCTTCGAGGGCCTTGATAGAAATGTAGTGGAGTAAAAAGTACGATATTTGCCTTTCAAATGTAGTGGAGTAAAAGTCATAAGTTTCCAGAAACAATACTACTCAAGCTAAGTACAGATACTCAAAAAGTGTACTTAAGTAAATGTGCTTAGTTACTGTCCACCTCTGGTCCAAATATATAATGGATTTTTTTAAATAACGTAGATCTTTCATGGGTTTTCTACTACATATTTCAGTAAGAAACATAATTTATGTTATATTAAGCCATACAAGTCTTAACACCAGCGATCCCTTTAAGAACATTCCTCTCTACACTTGAAGCGTCTGTAATTGTCACTGTCTCTAACAGATAAGCGGAACAGGAAAAAGGCTTTACCAAGATTCTGCCACATATCTCCCAGCTTAAAGCCGATGCTTTTCCGCATGTCTCCGTACCTGTTTACATTTTTAGGGACACAATTTAATCAAGTTTAATTTCATTTAAATTAAAAACAACACATGAACTCAAATACAGACAGAACAATGTCTCTCACTCACTTGTTGAGAATCTTGTCTCGTTTCTCAAGCGAGAAGGACTCCAGCTGCAAGGACTTGTGGGTAAGGAAGGCAACAATCAGGTGAAAGTAGTTGTTCCAAAGCTATTGAGGAAAAACAACAGGAAACCATCACTGCAAAACTATTTCCTGAATACAATGGACATAAAAATTCTGTGACTTCAAAAACATCTGTACACAGAGACAAATGGCCCTGGCCAATCTTATTATCGTTTAGAGTCCTGAACATATGAAAAGCATTACATTAATTACATTAAAAAAAAACATACCATGGTATTACTAGGTTTAAGACATGATCCACAGTAATATCATCGTTTTCTTATATGCATATTGTATAGGGCAACTTATGGACTTATTGGGTATATACTAGGGGTGTGACGAGATTTCTCGTCGAGGTGAAAAGCTGTCTCGTGTCATAAATCTATTTTTTACACTCTATGGTCATAATGTCATGACGGAGTGTGAGGGGGGAGTTAGGATAGAATAGGCCAAAACACCGCGTTTACATTACGCCTCCACTCCAGTTTTGCTTTTTATATAAATAAAAACTATTTAATTCAGGTGGATAACAGTCGCTTCAATTCCATCAACTCACCCAACACAAGCTGGGTTTTTTTTTGATTATACTTTCAAAATTACAGAATTCAATAGCAACACAATTCCACACATTTACGCATTTTTCAAGTATACAATGAACGAACAATAGTTAAAATAAAAAACAAAACAAAATTAAAAGGGCATCACAAACATGTTCAATTCATTTAGCATATACACAGTTTTTTGGGGCTTTTCGGTTTTTTGAAAACTTTACAGATTCTAAATAACCTTTAAAGACTGTTTGAAAATGAGCAAAATTGGGTTTCGAGTTTCGAGCTGTTTTGAGTCGTGTGCGCAGCACTGATCACGTGACGAGAAGACATTGAGCGTGTTATGAGTGTGCGCTCGCATTGTACGAGTGTGCGTTACATGTTAGTGGACTCGACCGTGGCGAGTTTATATTTTAAAATGTGCGTTCAGAGTCCCAGAGTACGCACGATCGCGAAATTAAACGCGAGCGCTCATTCAACCGCGATTTCCATAAGTTACCGCTGTTTGAAAGCGGCTCCCTGAGGCACGCGAATATCGCCCAATATAAAAGCTCAATCATCTCTTAGCTCTGTATCATGCTTGAAGATAAATTTGGTCTCTATTTGCACTTTGAATATTGAGTAGCCTACTTTGATTATGGTTTTTGTTTGCACTTAATATCTATGATTAATTTGTGGGAAGGAGTTCAGTTAGGAGGTCAAAAGAAGCTTTTGAAGAGACAATCATACAGGAAAGAAGCCAGTCAGTTGAGTTTTTGCCAAAACCTTTACAGTGCTTGTTGCCTTTTACTGCATATGATAATTCATACTCAGAAAGTAGAACTGAAATGACATTCATTACAAGACGATGAGTTAAATCATTTCAAATGTACCTGCAAACAATTTTTCTAGTCATGTATTTCATCATTGAGGATTTCTTAAAAATACTATGTAAAAATCTCGTCTCGTCTTGCTCTCGTGAACCCAATCTCGTCTCGTGAGATAAGTGTCTCGTATATACGGATGTGTAACGGAGGTCAGTAGTAGTCGCTCTGCGAGTAAACCTCACTCCTCTGATCTCAAGAGATGCTCTAGGATCATTTGATTATGGAGAGTGATGGAGATGCAACAATGTTAACATTAATGTTAATGTTTTTCTTGTATTTAGCCCTCATTGCTTACTAATTAGTCACACTCATACTCATTGGTGGTCAAATGTGACCACAACTTAACTATTTTTCAATTAAATAAATGTTCTATATTTTAGTTCAATAGTATTTATTGAATATTTTGATAGAGATATTTTGGTAATAAATAGGCCTACTATTTGTGCAATAATTATGGTCCATTAATGACCACTTAGAATATTTGTTATTATTTATATTACAATTAGTGTAGTAATTAAGGTTAAAATAGAGAATTCCTATGCAAAGCGGCAAATTAGAGTCATTTTGTGGCTGGAAACATAATAATTTTCATTTGTAAAGCCATGGTTTACCTACTAGGTGCTTGTATGGCTCTTTAATAAATATACATGTATGCTCAAAAAAGTATTGCAGATCATAACTTCTTACTTATTTTTAGGTTTTGCATTTGAATAAATATTTAGACATGATCAAACACTAGATTTGTTTAAATGTGAAATTTTAAAAAGTTAATAGCTTACATCCTAATATTTTAATGATACTTACATAAGCAAACACGAGGGAATATTAATGAATGCAAGCAAATCTAATTTAACCCAAGAAAAGTTTAAAAGAGTGCTAAAAAGACAAACTTATTTTTCCTTATATGTACAGTAGGCTATATACATACAAATTGATACTGAATCAATATTTGTGCCAATCAAATATCAAATCAAATCAAATTGTGGGGGGGTGTACACATAGTCAAAAAAGTAAAAGTTTTATCAAGCTGCACGATTTGAAGTATCGTTTATGTTTCCACAAAAGTTGCCGGATAAGTTTAATACTTAAGAACAATATTAATTGCACTGACAAACAGGGGATTTACTGAGGGAAATCTGTATTTAGGATTTCATTGTTTCGTGGACCAGAATCGTCCTCGTTCGACCATTGCAAACCCAGAGCTAGAAATCCACTCGGACGCTGCTTTTAAATTATCCTTGTGTGTTGGGTTACATATCACGGCTGAGCAAGGCAAAGTCACGCTTTGATTATTTAAACAAATGAGTTTGTATTGATATACTGTAATGCAATTGCTTTTTTAATTGCCTGAGGTCTTACGGGGTGAAATACTTCGGATGCACAGGGTGTTGGATGAATGGTAACCAAGCAACAGAAAGTTTAACTGTTGAGTTATTTTTCAACAGCGGTATAGATGATATTTCCCAAATGTCTAAAGTGCAGGAGGCTTCCCGTGGGTGCAAAATCCATACGCTTTCCCAAAAGATAATCACAAATGAGCATCATAAAAACATGTTACATAAGAGCATGTTTCGTAGAAATGCCCCATCCTGGAAAATTACACACTTGCAGAGATATTCACAGCACTCGAATTATAACCTGTGGTCAAATCACTCTCACACAATCTCACACACAGAACACTTAAAGGGTTAGTTCACCCCAAAAATGACATTTCTGTCTTTAATTCCTCTCCCTCATGTCCAAATCCGTCAGACCTTCGTTCATCTTCTGAACACAAATGAAGATATTTCTGATGTAATCCGAGAGCTCTGACCCTCCATAGACAGCTATTTAACACTTTCAAGGGTAAAACATTGTTAAAGCTACACTGTGTAGCTTTTTTAGTTTATTCTTAGCTAAAAACACTTAGTTCTTTCAGAAATATATGTGCTCATTAATGTATATTTACTTCTTTCAAGTAATAAAGTATTCTGGTAAGTTTATAATATGCCATTGTAAACACATACGGGTGAGGGTTTGAATGCGGGTCGCCATGTTGATCCTCCATCTTGAAAGTACATTAGCCAAAGAGGGACATTCCCGTAAATTCAAGCTTGGCCTTTGGCGTTTTAACACTCGATGGCTCCGTGTCCAATGTGGACGAGGTCGAGCTGGAAGCCATGTTAATCTTGGACTAAATCAGCCACCGTAGGAGTTAAAACGAAATCGGAATTGAGAGGAAGAGAAACCAATATTCACTGGATGGTCATATACCAGTTCACCACTAGATGAGGGAAAATATCACACAGTGGAGCTTTAATATAGTCCATGTGACTCCAGTGGTTCAACTAGGGCGGCCTGTATGTCCAAATTTTGGCTGGAAAGCCCCCTGTCCAGCACAGCCTCAGGCCAGACACTCATTTGTCCTCCTTTTTGGAGTTGCGCTGAATCGGCCTATAAAAACCTGCTCTAGAATCTGTATTGGGACGCAGCAGCACAGCGTCTAATGCCGTAAGATCTCTGGTCAAACAAATGATTGGCTGAAAGCGGTGTCAAATAAATATCTGATATATCATTGGTTAAAAACAAGACTTCACGACGTGCTGGCTAAGTCATATCATAACGTTAACATGCCGAAACGTCAGACCTCGTTTAATCTGGAATGGACAAAAGAGCACAAATTTAAATCAAAAAGCAGTAGAGACGCTTTTTTATAGATTTTGCACACTGTGAAGTGGACATTAGTCGTCAAGGGAAAGCCGCCATTGCCAGCATGGAAAAACATAAAGGTAAAGACGAGCCGCAGGTAGGCTACGTCTTCCCTGAGGTCATTTTTTCGAGAAGCAACATCACCTCAGGATGACAAAATCTCCACTGCAGAGCTTTGTGAAGTCTATCATGCAGTCAAGCATCACCAGTCATACAGTATAAAAGAAATGCATATAAAATAATAATCTGGCACAGTGCCAGACAACATCACATTTCTGGACTTCTGCAAATAACAGAAATACATAAATAAACAAATGCGAAAAATAAATAAATACACATCTCAGTTCTTAACAAAGAGCTGCTGCAGAGGGTGAACTTCTTTGTTAAGAACTGAAATGTGTATTTATTTATTTTTCGCATTCATTATTTGTTTATTTATGTATTTCTGTTATTTCCAGAAGTCTAGAAATGGGATGTTTTCAGGCACTTTGCAAGACGGGTTCATCTCAGTGGTCAGTTTCACATTGTCTTGAATAAATACAAATACTGTAAACAAACACTTTTTTGGCTCTTCTGTTACTCATACGTCTACATCAGGATATATCGCAGATCAAACGGTCTGGCAATGAATAGAGCAGGCTATTGCAGAATCTGTATCACGATACCATCGATATGATGGACAACACTGTATTGTAGCTGCGAGTACACCAGAGTCCTGTGCAATTATTCTTGCCTCACTAAATGCCGAAAAGTGTCCTCCTGTTTGGTGTTATGAAAATAGCCATCCTAGGTTCAACCTTCATTTTATGAAGTGACCAGAATAGTGCGCAAAAACAAACAAAAATAACGACTTTATTCAACTATTTCTTCTAGTCTGTGTCAGACTTCTACGCAGTAAAATTGTTGAATAAAGTTATTTGCACAAAAACTTATTTTCAAGGGAAAAAAGTATTTTAACCGCTTCATAAAATGAAGATTGAACCACATAGATCCCCTGAGGGCGAGTGTAGATGAACCCAAGTGCAGTATTTATTAACTTCACATGAACAGATGCGAGATGAACAACAGACTTGACTAGATAAGAGATTCCCTGACATTGGTACAGGGACAATACTCGACAAGAGACAATGGAAACATGACGGCTATATACACAGGACTATTGGGATCACATGACAAAAACATGACACAAGGGAATATGACACAACTAAACCAACCAATAGGAACATAACACAGAGACAGAGCGCATTTAGGCCACTTATGTGTGTGTACATATTGTGAATTAATTTATTAAACGTATTTAACTAGCGTTCGTAGCCTTCAGTGAATTAATTAAATATAGGCTAAAAATATCAGTTGACCCTGTGTTAACTTTCTTCACTGAGGCGAAAATGAAGAGACTAGTCAGAGCTCAGCTTTAGGAAGAGACAGGACAAGAGAAGAGACTGAGAGAAAAAGAAAGAGTGCTGGAAATGAGAGAGTGATGAAATGAGGAGAGAACAGGTGTGACAAGATAAAAGCTATTTATTATTAGCATTCAAACACCTTAAAATTCACATATGTAAATCAGAGTAATTTTCTTGGGGGACCATGCCCCCCCAAACCCCCTAAATAGCTTGAATTGGGGACCTCAGCGGTTTTAACATTCCTTAAGGCAGTTTTATTCTCAAAAGTTGCTGCTGTTTCTGGAAACATGTTTGCTTTGACCTCATATCTGGAGTTAATGCATTTATGATGTTAATGTGTTGCTGCTTGGAATATTTATAGGCCTACTTAAAATTAAAATTGATTAAGTAAAAAAAAAAAAAATCTCAGGTAGAAAACATTGTGGCACCGAGATCAGCTAATATGGGGCCCTTGGGTTTGTTATTGCCTCAGGGCCCCGCGTGTTCTCAATCCTGGCCTGGTTGCAGTGGAGTTAAAAGTGCAAATCACAGTTACAGTCAATATGGGAGCTATTTTTACTGGATCTGAGACAATATTTGGACCATCATACATTGTTGTTTTGTTGTTGTTTCTTATGTTTTATGATACAGCAAATTTGATGAATTTTGAATAGTTTTTGTGCACAAAAAAACCCTAAATAACGACTTATATAGTGATGACCGATTTCAAAACACTGCATCATGAGGGTTCGAAGCGTTATGAATCAGTGAGTCGATTCATGATTTGGATCGCGTGTCAAACCACCAAACTGCTGAAATCACGTGACTTTGGCGATCCGAACCGCTGAATCGACTCACTGATTCATAACGCTCCGAACCGCTGAATCGACTCACTGATTCATAACGCTCCAAAACCGCTGAATCGACTCACTGTTTCATAACGATCCGAACCGCTGAATCGACTCACTGATTCATAACGCTCCGAACCGCTGAATCGACTCACTGATTCATAACGCTCCGAACCACTGAATCGACTCACTGATTCATAACGCTCCAAACCGCTGAATCGACTCACTGATTCATAACGCTTCCGAACCGCTGAATCGACTCACTGATTCATAACGCTCCAAAACCGCTGAATCGACTCACTGATTCAAAACGCTCCAAACCGCTGAATCGACTCACTGATTCATAACGTTCCGAACCGCTGAATCGACTCACTGATTCATAACGCTCCGAACCGCTGAATCGACTCACTGATTCATAACGCTCCAAACCGCTGAATCGACTCACTGATTCCTAACGCTCCGAACCACTGAATCGACTCACTGATTCATAACGCTCCAAACCGCTGAATCGACTCACTGATTCATAAAGTTCCGAACCGCTGAATCGACTCACTGATTCATAACGCTCCAAACCGCTGAATCGACTCACTGATCCATAACGCTCCGAACCGCTAAATCGACTCACTGATTCATAACGCTCCGAACCGCTGAATCAACTCACTGATCCATAACGCTCCGAACCGCTAAATCGACTCACTGATTCATAACGCTCCGAACCGCTGAATCAACTCACTGATTCTTAACGCTCCAAACCGCTGAATCGACTCACTGATTCATAACGCTTCGAAGCTTCATGAGGCCGTGTTTTGAAATCGTCATCACTATATAAGTCGTTATTTAGGGTTTTTTTGCGCACAGAAACTATTCTCGTCTTCATAAAGTTATTGTAGAGCCGCTGTAGTGAGATGGACTTTGTAACTTTAGTCTTTAGTGTCTTTTAAGGGTCTTGAGAGTGTAAAGTTGAGCCAATGGAGGCCTTTCAGAGCATCAGATTTACACTAAAATATCTTCATTTGTGTCTGAAGATGAACGGAGGTCTGACGGGTGTCCAACCACATGAGGGTCAGTCATTAATGACACAATTTACATTTTTGGGTGAACTAACCCTTTAAAATGGCCAACTTTACAGCAGAAGAACACATGTTTATAGTCTGGGACAAAGTGT
Source organism: Gobio gobio (assembly GCF_949357685.1). Taxonomy (NCBI): domain Eukaryota; kingdom Metazoa; phylum Chordata; class Actinopteri; order Cypriniformes; family Gobionidae; genus Gobio; species Gobio gobio. The sequence continues at coordinate 57,192,833 of NC_137116.1, forward strand.
GCTTTTGGTCGGGGGGGGGGGGGGGGGGGGTTTATAACTCATTCCTTTACATTATATAAAGCCTTAAAGTTCTGCATAATTAAGGGCGTGGCCACTTTGAGTGACAGGTGGATTGTCTGCTGTCTGTCAGTCATCACCTCAGCTCCGCCCACGTCCCGCCTCTTTGCCCATTTTCTGTTATCTGGGAGAGACGCTGACAAGATGGCGACGGCCAGCTCGACCCGACTTTACACTTAAAAACGGCTCTTGTAAATTCCCTGTTCACATATTAAATGAGAAACAGCGCTGACACGTTGAGGTTGTGGCTTTGCTTTTGAGTCCTGTAAAGATCAGACTGAAATGATCTTGTTAAATAAACTTCAGATGCTGATAATTGGTTCTCTACTGGTCTAGAACCCGTTTAAATGAGTTTTAGAGACAACTGAGAGGATATTTAATGACTTCAATGTGTATTTCCAGCTAGAAATAGAATCACAGGTTGGACAATTATGTCCACTCTGTCAGACGCCATTTTGATTATAACAAAACTCCGGTTTGTGGGACATCATTGGGACTGAAGGATCTGTGCTGCATTCAAAAAACAACCAACACTAAGTAGGCAGCAGGTCTTAGCAGGCAGGATGTTGTGCAAACATCAGATCTGAACGTGCCTTAACGCCTTCCTGCCTCTATATACTGCTTGTGAAGGCGTTTATCAAATGAAGGATTCAGTCGTGCTGTTTTCAGGATTGGGATGGAAGTGTGAGTTGTGAAAATCACAGCATGGTTAGTAAAATGAACTCTTTTATCTCAGAAGATTAAAGAAAAATAATAGTCCTCTTGACAAGGGTCTTTTAAATTCAAACAACATTCATCATTCTCTCATTTAACACACTATTACGCTTCATTAAAGCTTCTATTAACGATGCTTTTAGTAGTTTTACATGTTTGAAAAGAAATGCAATTCCATTTAATTTAAAATAATTCCTGCAAAAGGCATGTTTACACAGATTTTACGCAATATTTTCGGTCTTTATTTCACTTTTTTTTTTTACACCACTGACAAAACACAAAGGGCCCTATTTTAACGATCTGAAACGCAAGTGTCAAAGCGCGAAGCGCAAGTAACTTTGTGGGCGGGTCTCGGCGCTGTTGCTATTTTCCCGGCGGGATAAATGGCTCTTGCGCCCGGCGCAAATCTAAAATGGGTTGGTCTGAAGTAGCTTCATTATTCATAGGTGTGGTTTGGGCGTAACGTGAATAAACCAATCCGAGCTTCATCCAACATTCCCTGTAAAAGCAGGTGCGCAAGTTCCATTATGGATTGCTATTATTATGGCGTATTTACCAGGCGCACGCCAGGAGCGGTTCACAGCCGAGGAGACTGATGTGCTTGTAAGAGCAGTGAAAGACAGAGAAGTTGTGTTGTAATGTTGTACATTATGGTAAAGGTGATTTCACAGTCTTTTTTTTTTCAGTCTTTCAGTTTTTTCAGTTTTTCAGTCGATTTTTTTTCCTGGTTCTTGACGGACAAACCAATTTGTCAGATGTCCTTATATACATACATGTCTTGCCACTATTGGGCAAACAGGTCTTATCCTTAATTATTACAATTAGCCTGAATCATTTGTAAGCTAGATTTATGCCTATTTTTTCACATCTTCGTGGCACACCACAATGATTTCCGTCATCTCATGTGTTAATATTTTTTTAGTGTAACAATTTATGATTTGCAAAAATAACTGTTGCATCTGTGTAGATTATATGAGCAAAGTGTATGCGCGTTGTGCACGCTATACATTATGGTCAAGCATGCGCCCTTAAAATAGCATAATGAACAACGCGCAACGCGCCACTGACTTTAGACTAGGTTTTTTCTGGTCAGTGGCGCAATTGTTTAATGGAACAGCAAAATAGCACCAGGGATTGTTTGCGCCGGAACACGCCTCCTTTTTTGCGCTGAACCGCCCAGGGAGCGCAAGTTCATTCACTAGTTTAGCGACGTGCTTCTGTGGAGGGAAAAGCGCGCTTTGCGCGGGTGCAAAATAGGAATGACACATGCGTCGGTGTACAAAGTCAATTGCGCTGGGTGCAAGATAGGGCCCAAAGTGTGTCTGTAACCCATCAGTCAGTGATTTAAAGCTGCACTATGTAACTTTTCCGTCCGCTTGAGGTCGTCTGTTCAAAACAAAGGTGTAGTTTGATGACGGCACGTTTGAGCGCAGACTCTTGGGACATGTGGTCTTCACCTCAGCCGGTGGGAAAGAATCGGGACAGGACTCGGGCAGAAATCATGTTGATGATGTGATTATTAACGTTACTGTAGTGAAGCAGAGCAGGACGAGTGTTGTGGAGCTGAGGAACCGCTGGAGCCATTGTTCATAAGATGAACACAACACACGTTCACACTGCAGTGAGAGGAAAGCGTTTCTGCAGAATAAAACCACTAACCGAGGGGAACGCGGATATGATGTCATCGACAGGCCACGCCCTCACACGTCCCGGTTCCTCGGGTAAAATAGCAATTTACTCACCATTTTCAAATAGTTTGGGATATTGTAAGTACTCAACTGAACAAGATATATAACACTGGCCTAGTGGATATTTTACTGAAAAAAAGGTGAAATAATGTAGCTTTAAGCCTCACTACAAGATTCATTCTTTTGTGAATCAGATTACACTTGTTGAGCTGTATGTTTTTTAATTAATCTATACTATTGTTCAAAATTTTGGGGTTGGTATGTCATTTTTTATGTTTTTGAAAGAAGTCTCTTACACTCACCATGACTCTATGGGCAATATTTGAACGATCTGAGCGTGTGTTCTGAAGCTCATGGTGCATGTCCGAATCCACTTTTGCTAGTTTAACGATGGATAAAACAGTCTGCGTGCCAGGCACATGGTCTATAAGGGTCGTCCCTCGTCTCTTAATGAGCCATGGGTGTGTTTTGGGCGTAACAAGCAATAAACCAATCAGAGTCTCATCTCCCTTTCCCTTTAAAAGCCAGTTGCGCTCACACCATGGCGGATTCACTATTTTCACATAGTGGAATATAGACACCCTCAACCTGACGAGTCAGTTTAAATCATGTGTGTATTGCCACGATTGGTTAAATAAGTAGCCAATTTCATTCATCATTACTGCCCAGACATGCAATGACTATCCATTTTGACATGTAGGCATTTTTATCTTTACGTACACAATAATAATCTTTTACATTGTAATCCTTTTATTTGTAATATTTGGCATGTGTGTGTGCTGCTGCACGTCCCTGTGTGTGTAATAGTGCACCCGACTATAGGCGCAAATTACTAACACACCGTTTAAATAACACAAAAGATACTGCGCAGTCGATTCCTCAAAATAGAGGAATAGAAAGTTAAAACAGCATTTATTTGAAATAGAAATCTTCTGCAACATTATAAATGACTTTACTGTCACTTTTTAACTAAAATAATGATACCTTACTGAATGAAAAGTGTTATTTCTTAATGACCCTGAACTGTGTAACAGAATGATTCAGAAGAGTCATATGTCCTGTGACCACACTGTCCTCCGAATGACTTCCTCCTGCAATATGCAGTTGTTTAAGGGGAAGCGCTGGTGGTTTGCACTACCAGAAACACCATTGCATTTCCGGCAATATAATCTTGGTCTTGCCTGAAGCATAACTGTGTCCTTGACCCCTTTATGAGACCTCGTCAGACTGACCTGTAAGTGGAAGTGAGCGGAGTCCAGGAAGTACTTGTTGAGAACATCCGAGTACTGGTCTATCGCCCGGAGAAACACTTTCATTTGGAGAAGATTCAGGATCATCCAGTCACGCGGAAACACATTGCCCATCAGGTTTTTGAACATGATGAAAGTCTCCATTAGAAAATCCTGGTGGGGAGACGACAAAAAACATGAAATATTGTTGTTAAGGGCATGTACAGTGGCAAGAAAGAGTGTTGAACCCCTTGCAGAATCTGTGAAAATGAGAATATAAGAGGGATCATACAAAATGCATGTTATTTTTTATTTAGTACTGTTCTGAATAAGATATTTAACATTAAAGATGTTTACATATAGTCTGTGAGACCAAAAAAATAGCTGAATTTATAAAAAGAACCTCGTTCAAAAGTTTACAAACCCTTGATTTGTCGTTCCCTGGATGATCCACGGCTGTTTTTTGGTTTTCTGATGGTTGTTCTTGAATCCCTTATTTGTCCTGAGCACTTAAACTGCCTCCAAACTCTTCAGTTTTCCAGCATCTTCTGCATATTTGAACTTTCTCCAGCATTGACTATATGATTTTGAGATCCATCTTTTCACACTGAGGACGATTGAGGGACTCAAACACAACCATTAAAAAAGGTTCAATCATTCCCTGATGCTCCAGAAGGAAACGCAAAGCATTAAGAGCCGGGGGTGAAAACTTTTGAACACGAAGATGTCCACATTCTTCTTATTTTGTTTAAATATTATTTTTAATTTAGCACTGTCCTTCAGCAACAGAAGATACTTACATCATGTTTACCGGAAGACAAATTAAGTACAATTTACCATGATCTTCAAATTCAAGAATCATGGATCTCAGAATCATAAAGTCCCTGCTGTAAAGGGTTCAAATGTGCAGAAGATGCTGGAAAACTGAAGAATGTGCAGGAGCTGGAGGATTTTTCTGAAGAACACTGGGCAGTTTAACTGCTCAGGACAAACATGAGACTCATGAATAACCATCATAAAACATAAAAACTAGTGTTGTAGTACTCGAGACCGGTCTTTAGACCATTTATTGACAGTATTGGTCATGTCTCGGTCTCGACCACATTTATACTCGGTCTTGTCTTGGTCTCAGACTAAGAGGACTCGTGATTTTGTTTCAAAACCGGTCAAGACCACGACTGCTGGGATATCACTAAACTGCCAGTGCATTGCCTGATTTATTTATTAACATCATTAATGTGATTGGATGTAAAACTTACTGGTCTTGGTCTCAACACACATTGGTCTTGTCTTGTCTTGGTCTCAACACACATTGGTCTTGGTCTCAACACACATTGGTCTTGTCTTGTCTTGGTCTCAACACACATTGGTCTTGTCTTGTCTTGGTCTCAACACACATTGGTCTTGTCTTGTCTTGGTCTCAACACACATTGGTCTTGGTCTCAACACACATTGGTCTTGGTCTCAACACACATTGGTCTTGGTCTAAACACACATTGGTCTTGGTCTCAACACACATTGGTCTTGGTCTCAACACACATTGGTCTTGGTCTCAACACAAATTGGTCTTGTCTTGTCTTGGTCTCAACACACATTGGTCTTGTCTTGGTCTCAACACACATTGGTCTTGTCTTGTCTTGGTCTCAACACACATTGGTCTTGGTCTCAACACATTGGTCTTGGTCTCAACACACATTGGTCTTGTCTTGTCTTGGTCTCAACACACATTGGTCTTGTCTTGGTCTCAACACACATTGGTCTTGTCTTGTCTTGGTCTCAACACACATTGGTCTTGGTCTCAACACATTGGTCTTGGTCTCAACACACATTGGTCTTGTCTTGACTTGGTCTTAACACACATTAGTCTTGTCTTGTCTTGGTCTCAACACACATTGGTCTTGTCTTGTCTTGGTCTCAACACACATTGGTCTTGTCTTGGTCTCAACACACATTGGTCTTGGTCTCAACACATATTGGTCTCGTCTTGTCTTGGTCTCAACACACATTGGTCTTGGTCTCAACACATATTGGTCTTGTCTTGGTCTCAACACACATTGGTCTTGTCTTGTCTTGGTCTCAACACATGTTGGTCTTGTCTTGGTCTCAACACACATTGGTCTTGTCTGGGTCTCAACACATATTGGTCTTGTCTTGGTCTTGTCTTGGTCTCAACACACATTGGTCTTGGTCTTGGTCTCAACACACATTGGTCTTGGTCTCAACACACATTGGTCCTGGTCTTGGTCTCAACACACATTGGTCTTGTCTTGGTCTCAACACACATTGGTCTTGGTCTCAACACATATTGGTCTTGGTCTCAACACACATTGGTCTTGGTCTCAACACACATTGGTCTTGTCTTGGTCTCAACACACATTGGTCTTGGTCTCAACACATATTGGTCTTGGTCTCAACACACATTGGTCTTGTCTTGGTCTCAACACACATTGGTCTTGGTCTCAACACATATTGGTCTTGGTCTCAACACAAATTGGTCTTGTCTTGTCTTGGTCTCAACACACATTGGTCTTGGTCTCAACACATATTGGTCTTGTCTGGGTCTCAACACATATTGGTCTTGGTCTCAACACACATTGGTCTTGGTCTCAACACATATTGGTCTTGTCTGGGTCTCAACACACATTGGTCTTGGTCTCAACACACATTGGTCTTGGTCTCAACACACATTGGTCTTGGTCTCAACACACATTGGTCTTGTCTTGGTCTCAACACACATTGGTCTTGTCTGGGTCTCAACACACATTGGTCTTGTCTTGGTCTCAACACACATTGGTCTTGTCTGGGTCTCAACACACATTGGTCTTGGTCTCAACACACATTGGTCTTGGTCTCAACACACATTGGTCTTGGTCTCAACACACATTGGTCTTGTCTTGGTCTCAACACACATTGGTCTTGGTCTCAACACACATTGGTCTTGGTCTCAAAACACATTGGTCTTGGTCTCAAAACACATTGGTCTTGGTCTCAACACACATTGGTCTTGTCTTGGTCTCAACACACATTGGTCTTGGTCTCAACACGCATTGGTCTTGGTCTCAACACACATTGGTCTTGGTCTCAACACACATTGGTCTTGGTCTCAACACACATTGGTCTTGGTCTCAACACACATTGGTCTTGGTCTCAACACACATTGGTCTTGGTCTCAAAACACATTGGTCTTGGTCTCAAAACACATTGGTCTTGGTCTCAACACACATTGGTCTTGTCTTGGTCTCAACACGCATTGGTCTTGGTCTCAACACACATTGGTCTTGGTCTCAACACACATTGGTCTTGGTCTCAACACACATTGGTCTTGGTCTCAACACGCATTGGTCTTGGTCTCAACACACATTGGTCTTGGTCTCAAAACACATTGGTCTTGGTCTCAAAACACATTGGTCTTGGTCTCAACACACATTGGTCTTGTCTTGGTCTCAACACACATTGGTCTTGGTCTCAACACACATTGGTCTTGGTCTCAACACATATTGGTCTTGTCTTGGTCTCAACACACATTGGTCTTGGTCTCAACACATATTGGTCTTGTCTTGTTTTGGTCAACACACATTGGTCGTGGTCTCAACACACATTGGTCTTGTCTTGGTCTCAACACACATTGGTCTCGTCTTGCTCTCAACACACATTGGTCTTGTCTTGTCTTGTCTTGTCTTGTCTTGGTCTCAACACACATTGGTCTTGTCTTGTTGGTCTTGTCTTGTCTTGGTCTCAACACACATTGGTCTTGTCTTGGTCTCAACACACATTGGTCTTGGTCTCAACACACATTGGTCTTGTCTTGGTCTCAACACACATTGGTCTTGGTCTCAACAAACATTGGTCTTGTCTTGGTCTCAACACACATTGGTCTTGTCTTGTCTTGGTCTCAACACACATTGTTCTTGTCTTGTCTTGGTCTCAACACACATTGGTCTTGTCTTGTCTTGGTCTCAACACACATTGGTCTTGTTTTGTCTTGGTCTCAACACACATTGGTCTTGGTCTCAACACACATTGGTCTTGGTCTCAACACACATTGGTCTTGGTCTCAACACACATTGGTCTTGTCTTGTTTTGGTCTCAACACACATTGGTCTTGTCTTGTCTTGGTCTCAACACACATTGGTCTTGTCTTGTCTTGGTCTCAACACACATTGGTCTTGTCTTGTCTTGGTCTCAACACACATTGGTCTTGGTCTCAACACACATTGGTCTTGGTCTCAACACACATTGGTCTTGGTCTCAACACACATTGGTCTTGTCTTGTTTTGGTCTCAACACACATTGGTCTTGTCTTGTTTTGGTCTCAACACACATTGGTCTTGTCTTGTTTTGGTCTCAACACACATTGGTCTTGTCTTGTTTTGGTCTTAACACACATTGGTCTTGGTCTCAACACACATTGGTCTTGGTCTCAACACACATTGGTCTTGTCTTGTCTTGGTCTCAACACACATTGGTCTTGGTCTCAACACACATTGGTCTTGTCTTGTCTTGGTCTCAACACACATTGGTCTTGTCTTGTCTTGGTCTCAACACACATTGGTCTTGTCTTGTCTTGGTCTCAACACACATTGGTCTTGTCTTGTCTTGCTCTCAACACACATTGGTCTTGTCTTGTCTTGCTCTCAACACACTCTCCTTGTCTTGGTCTTAACACACATTGGTCTTGGTCTCGGATTAGGTGGTCTTGACTACAACACTAATAAAAACAGCCGTGGATCATCCAGGGAACGACACACAGTTTTAAGAATCAAGTGTTCATAAACTTTTAAACAGGGTAATTTTTAGAAATTCAGCTGTTTTTTTTTTTGCCTCGTGGACTATAAGTAAACATCTTCTATGTAAAATATCTTATTCAGAACAGTTCTAAATAAAAAAATAACTTGTTTTTGAATGATCCCTCTTATTTTGTTAAAATTATTCACATTTTCAGATTCTGTAAGGGGTTCACACACTCTTTATTGCCACTGTATGCATACCCAGAAACTCTACGATTAGATGCAGACCGGCAAATGACATGTGCATGTCCATACTGTACATGACAGAGCAGGAACAACAGATGCTAATTTGAAGCTGCGCTCTGACCATGCTTATTTCGTTCCGCTATTAAACCCTGACTCACTCCGGGACAGGGAACAGAGCCACATGCGTCGCATCAGTCGGCTGTGCAAAAGGTGGATTATTTATAACTCAACTCTGAGCACAGAAGGCTCTTTCTGCATCTGCGATGATGGATGGCTCCTGTGGAGAGAGCGGGAGACTTACGATAATGTCCTGTCTGGTTTTGAAGGTGCTGATGTATTGTGCGTAATGTGCGTCTTCCATTTGTTTCAGGATAGCGGTCATGCATGCCAGATAGTGGCCCTGTGTCCAGAGGAAGAGAAGGAATAATCAATAACTGTACATGTGCTGCCCACACCGCTGAGAAAACTCATAGCCGAGAGCCAGGGCGAAGAAATAAACAAGTTAAGTTCAGTGGTGCAGACTGCTGTTGTTGTTATGAGTTTCAGCAGGTGTGTGTGTGTGTGTGTGTGTGTGTGGGCTTTGCCGGGAAGGTAAGCTGATTTATCTCTGCTAAATCTTTCTAGAACGCTCCGTTTTGTGGCGTGCTTACTATGAAGGGAGAGTCCACGCTCAGGTTGATGACCGTACGGTTGACCCTCCGCAAGAGACGGTCCACGATTAACTTCACATGACCGGACGTGGGACCCTGAAAGCAGAAAGAGGTGAATGAGATGCATTGAAGGACGGTTGAATGAGCATCCAGAAACTCTCTCTCTCTGATGAAATAACCTTAGATGACCTTATTTTGGAAATTTGCAATGCAACTGCTCCAGCAAAGAGCTGACCACAAGTCACAAGAGTTTGACCTGAA
>NC_137116.1:57204904-57272404 GCF_949357685.1 Gobio gobio
CTTGCACACACCCTCCCACACACACTTGCACGCACAAATGTTTTATCACTCGCTTTTGTGTTTCGCGAGTGTGTGTTTTTGTGATGCGCGAGTGTGGCGAGTGACGTCAGAGAATGTCAGTGGGCTATAATGGATTATGGTCTGTTCCTGCATGGAAACAGAGGCTGATGTCAGTGGACTGATAAACCTGTGCACAACTTCTATAAACTGCAGAAGTGAGCCAGCGGTGCCTCGGCCATCAGATGGTCTGAGATCAGCTCTTCCCTCACCATGTGTTTTCCGTCCAGCATGTCCAGGGCAGTGCTCAGCAGCTGCACACAGGCCTCCAGGTCCGGCTTGTGTGAGTGATCGTCCAGCTGTCCACTCAGCTGATCTGTGATCAGGGGCAGCAGAACATCTCTGCAGTCTAGAAGCACAGCACAGAGTATGAGCTGTGATGACACACAGAGATCATGAATGAGCTGATGAGTCCAGGCCTACCCGACTGCTTGAACAGGTTACTCTCCACAACCTTCACCAGACAGCCCAGCTTCTGCCTCACCATCTGACAACCCGGAATGCTCTCGATGAACTTAGCCAGCTGAACACTGAGAGAGAGAGAGAGAGAGAGAGAGAGAGAGAGAGAGAGAGAGAGAGAGAGAGAGAGAGAGAGAGAGAGAGAGAGAGAGAGAGAGAGAGAGAGAGAGAGAGAGAGAGAGAGAGAGAGAGAGAGAGAGAGAGAGAGAGAGAGAGAGAGAGAGAGAGGAGAGAGAGAGAGAGAGAGAGAGAGAGAGAGAGAGAGAGAGAGAGAGAGAGAGAGAGAGAGAGAGAGAGAGAGAGAGAGAGAATAAAACGAATAACTAAGGATGCACCGGTTGACCGGCCAAAAATTGCAATCGTTTTTTTGCTTATATCGCACGATCGGCAACCGGACAGTTTTTGCTTATATCGCGCAATCGGCAACCGGACGATTTTTGCTTATATCGCGCGATCGGCAACCGGACGGTTTATGCTTATATCACGCGATCGGCAACCGGACGGTTTATGCTTATATCACGCGATCGGCAACCGGACGGTTTATGCTTATATCGCGCGATCGGCAACCGGACGGTTTATGCTTATATCGCGCGATCGGCAACCGGACGGTTTATGCTTATATCGCGTGATCGGCAACCGGACGGTTTTTGCTTATATCGCGTGATCGGCAACCGGACGGTTTATGCTTATATCACGCGATCGGCAACCGGACGGTTTATGCTTATATAGCGCGATCGGCAACCGGACGGTTTTTGCTTATATCGCGTGATCGGCAACCGGACGGTTTATGCTTATATATTTTTTTTGCTTATATTAGTTTTCTTTGTATTTTTTTTTGCTGATTTTTCCGGAAGTGCGGAAAATACGCCTATATTGCAATTAGGGATCGACGGATATGGATTTTTTAGTGCCGATGCAGATACCGATTTTTTTCATCAGCCTTAGCCGATGACCGATATGGGCTGCCGATTTTCTTGAGCCGATATTTGGAACCGAACTGCTTTTGCTCCCTCAATTTACATTATAAAAATGACACAATGATCATGATAACAATTTAAAAATTAAAAAAGGAACATTTATTGAACTAAAAAAAAACTAAATTTAACAAATAGTAAAAACAGGTAGAACAAGAAACAAAGAGTTCAGTGGTGAAACTAAATTCTGAAAATAAATATTTAAGCATAAATAAAATAATTACACTATTGCACACAGTATCAACAAGCAAGCAGCATAATAAAGTGCACACTGACTGTACTATACTTAAAACTTTTATACTTTTAATACTATTTACAACCTAGTCATTTAATGCTTAGGTGCACTTAACTTGCACCTAAGCATCGGCCGATACATGTAAAAATCGCAAATATCGGCCCGATATATCGGTCTAACACTAATTGCAATCATTCACGAACATGTGACTTGTGTGTTACAAACGGAAACTGGAGAACTGAGGGAAACGACGAAGGGAATGAAGAGCCGCTTTCCTGCGCGAGCTGAAGTTGCGCGAGCTGTGCGAGCTGAAGTTGCGTGAGCTGAAGTTGCGCGAGCTGTGCGAGCTGAGGTTGCGCGAGCTGAAGTTGCGCGAGCTGAAGTTGCGCGAGCTGTGCGAGCTGAAGTTGCGCGAGCTGTGCGAGCTGAAGTTGCGCAAGCTGTGTGAGCTGAGGTTGCGCGAGCTGAAGTTGCACGAGCTGAAGTTGCGCAAGCTGTGAGAGCTGAGGTTGCGCGAGCTGAAGTTGCGCGAGCTGAAGTTGCGCAAGCTGTGGGAGCTGAGGTTGCGCGAGCTGAAGTTGCGCGAGCTGAAGTTGCGCAAGCTGTGCGAGCTGAGGTTGCGCGAGCTGAAGTTGCGCGAGCTGTGCGAGCTGAAGTTGCACGAGCTGAAGTTGCGTGAGCTGTGCGAGCTGAAGTTGTGCGAGCTGAAGTTGCGCGAGCTGTGCGAGCTGAAGTTGCACGAGCTGAAGTTGCGCGAGCTGAAGTTGCGCGAGCTGTGCGAGCTGAAGTTGTGCGAGCTGTGCGAGCTGAAGTTGCGCGAGCTGCGCGAGCTGCGCGAGCTGTGCGAGCTGAAGTTGCGCGAGCTGAAGTTGCGCGAGCTGTGCGAGCTGAAGTTGCGCGAGCTGCGCGAGCTGAAGTTGCGCGAGCTGCGCGAGCTGACCTCCGCGCCTGCACAAGTGTAGATAGTGAGCGTTTGTTCAGCTCAGCTTCTCACGTGTTGGATCGGATGAGAACGAAACAGACTAACTTGTGACAAAGCCGAAATACTTATTTTTGTAGCTTAAAGAAGAACATACATGCACTTTAGAAATGAAATACTATCAGTTCTGTAGCCTATAGGATGATCATCTTTATTTTACCTTAAAATTTACATTGACATAATTTGATTTAAAAAGCACCTGCTGTAGCATCTTAGTTTTTTTCGCTGCACTAAACATTATTTGATTTAACATTTTGGAACAATTATATACTTTGGTTTTATTTAATTTCACTGGTAAAGACTTTTTTCCTTTACACTGAATTTAAAAACAAATGCTGATTTAAGTAACGTCTTTGTTTGGATTGCAGAATATGCAGTTGTTGCCTTTAATTTCACCTTTCAGCCTTTTCATTTCCAATTCAATTTCCCGTTCATTTCAGATTGAGGACTTGTTTTCATTAGCCAAAAGCCAATTTAGCCTGTTAAATACCATATAAACATCTTGTTCATGTATACTTTCATTCTTTTATTGTGTAAAAAAAAGAAAGAAAAAAAATCGGTATCGGTATCAGAATCGGCCATGTAAAATCATGATCGGTGCATCACTACGAATAAAGGTATGGAAAACGTAAGTCAGAAGGAATTACAAGAAAAGAGAGAACTGACATAAAAAAAGAGTGTGAAGATCTGAGATGCACAAGCCTTCATTTCTCTAAACTAGTCTTCAAACTTCGGATGTTAGAGATGTCAACCAACATTAGGGAACACACAGGATTGATCACACAGGAGAAGTGAAGGATGAGAGCCGGGGGAATCCAGCAGAGCGAGAACTCTTCACCCATCACACATCAGATCAGACAGAAAACATTCAACACGTGGAAATATGACGTCTACAATACAAGGAACAGCGTCTGTGTCCCAATAAAGCAGCATCCATTTAATCATTTCAATAAAAATAATCATTCACACTGTTATTATTGCATATTTTAACTTGGTGTAAATAGCTGCTGATTTTAATAAACTATTGTCCGTCCATCCATCCGTCTATCACTCTTGCTATCTAAATATCTATCCATCTATCTGTCAGTCAACCCACCATCCACCCACCCATTCATCCATCCATCCACCCATTCGTCCATCTATCCACCCATTCATCCATCCATCCACCCATTCGTCCATCTATCCACCCATTCATCCATCCATCCACCCATTCGTCCATCTATCCACCCATTCATCCATCCATCCACCCATTCGTCCATCCATCCACCCATTCATCCATCCATCCATCCACCCATTCATCCATCCATCCACCCATTCATCCATCCATCCATCCACCCATTCATCCATCCAAACACCCATTCATTCATCCATCCATCCATCCATCCACCCACCCACCCATCCACCCATCCATCCATCCATCCACCCATCCATCCACCCATTTATCTATCCATCCACCCACCCATCCACCCATCCATCCATCCATCCACCCACCCAATCATCCATCCATCCATCCATCCATCCACCCACCAATTCATCCATCCATCCACCCATCCACCCATTCATCCATCCATCCATCCACCCATCCATCCATCCATCCACCCATTCATCCATCCATCCACCCATCTATCCACCCATCCATCCACCCATCCGTCCACCCATTCATTCATCCATCCATCCACCCATCTATCCACCCATCCATCCACCCATCCGTCCACCCATTCATCCACCCATCTATCCACCCATCTATCCACCCATCTATCCACCCATCTATCCACCCATCCATCCATCCATCCACCCATCCATCCACCCATTCATCCATCCACCCATTCATCCATCCACCCATTCATCCATCCACCCATCCATCCACCCATTCATCCATCCACCCATTCATCCATCCACCCATTCATCCATCCACCCATCCATCCACCCATTCATCCATCCACCCATTCATCCATCCACCCATTCATCCATCCACCCATTCATCCATCCATCCATCCACCCATTCATCCATCCACCCATTCATCCATCCACCCATTCATCCATCCACCCATTCATCCATCCATCCACCCATCCATCCACCCCTTCATCCATCCACCCCTTCATCCATCCATCCATCCATCCATCCACCCATCCATCCACCCACCCATTCATCCATCCACCCATCCACCCACCCATTCATCCATCCATCCACCCATCTATCCACCCATCCACCCATCCATCCACCCATTCATTCATCCATCCACCCATCCATCCACCCATCAATCCACCCATTCATCCATCCACCCATTCATCCATCCATCCACCCATCTCTGTCTGTCTGTCCATCAATCCACCATCCATCCATCACTCTTGCTATCTAACTATCTATCTATCTATCTATCTATCTATCCATCTATCTGTCTGTCAATCCACCATTCATCCATCCATCCATCCATCCTTCCATCACTCTTGGTATCTAACTATCTATCTATCCAACTATCTGTCTGTCAATCCACCATTCATTCATCCATCCATCTATCACTCTTGCTATCTAACTATCTATCCATCTATCTGTCCATCAATCCACCATCCACCCATCCATCCATCCATCCATCCATCTATCTGTCCATCAATCCACCCATTCATCCATTCACCCTTCCATCCATCCATCCATCCATCCATCCATCCATCTATCTATCCGTCCATCCATCCATCCATCCATCCATCCATCCATCCATCCATCTATCTATCTATCTGTCCATCAATCCACCATCCACCCATTCATCCATTCACCCTTCCACCCATCCATCTATCTATCATCCATCCATCCATCCATCCATCCATCTGTCCATCTATCTATCTGTCCATCCATCTATCTGTCCGTCAATCCACCATCCACCCATCCATCCGTCTATCCGTCCACCCATCCATCCATCTATCTATCCGTGCATCCATTGCTTCATCCGTCCGTCCGTCCATCCATCCATCCCTCCGTCCATCCATCCATCCATCCATACTGAACTCTGGCATGAGGATTATAGCGGTGGATCTTCAGTTGATATTGAGAAGTTGTGTGTGATTCTGGAATGTCTGCAGTGTGTGTGTGTGTAAGATCTGATCTCAGGGATGATTGAATATAGAGATGTGATGTTCTTTACCCACTCTAGGGTTCATTAGGAGCATGATGTGTGCTTTACCTGAGCTCTACAGCGTCAAAGACCTTCTGCAGTTCATTGATGATGGTGGGAAGATATTTCAAGATGGCTCCCTGTGAGAAAAACAGATGTATAAATATATATAGATAATGTATTCCTGTGATCAAAGCTGAATTTATCATCATTCCTCCAGTCTTCAGTGTCACATGACCCTTCAGAAATCATTCTCATATGAGGATCTGATGCTCAACACACGTTTATGATTATTATAATGTTGGAAACAGTTGAGCTGCTTCATACTTCTGTAAAACCTTGATATATTTTTCTCATGGATTAAAAAAGAACAGAATTTATTTGAAATAGAAATCTTTTGTAACTGAATAAGGGTATTATTTACTTTCATATAAATGAGTTACTGATCATAAACGTTTGAACACTAGAGTAAATCTTCCTGTCTTTTATAAATGTCTGGGTGAAGCCTGCCTTTATCTTCACTCCTTCATCCAGAGGTCTGTCCATCAGGTTACTGATTGAGAGAAATAATGTCCGAATGGAGTCGGGAAACTGCCCTGCGTCTTCACTTTTCCCATAAAACCTGACAAACAACAAACAGAATTAGCAGAGAACATGTTAGTGATCTATCTATCATTCTATCATTCTATCATTCTATCCGTCCGTCCGTTAACTAATGAACCTTATTGTAAAGTGATAACACACTATTATTATTGCATATTTTTAATTAGTGTAAATAGCCGCTGCCTTTAATAAAATATCTTTCATCCGTTCATCCATTCTTCTGTCTATCTATCCATCCATCCATCCATTCTTCTGTCTATCTATCCATCCATCCATCCATTCTTCTGTCTATCCATCCATTCATCCACCCACCCATCCATCCATCCATCCATCTGTCTATCCATCTGTCTATCCATCCATCCATTAATCTATCCATCTGTCCATCCCTCCATCCGTTCATCTGTCCATCTGTTCGTCTATCCATCCGTTTATCTATCCAACTATATATCCATCCATCCATCCATTCTTCTGTCTATCCATCCATTCATCCACCCACCCATCCATCAATCCATCCATCCATCTGTCTATCCATCTGTCTATCCATCCATCCATTAATCTATCCATCTGTCCATCCCTCCATCCGTTCATCTGTCCATCTATCCAACTATCTATCCATCCATCCGTCCATTCTTCCATCTATCCATCCATCCATCCATCCATCTATCCAACTATCTATCCATCCATTCTTCCGTCCATCCATCCATCCACCCACCCATCCATCCATCCATCCATCCATCCATCTATCCATTAATCTGTCCATCTGTTCGTCTATCCATCCATCCATCCGTCCATTTATCCAACTATCTATCCATCCATTCTTCCGTCCGTCCGTCCATCCATCCATTCACCCATTCACCCACCCACCCATCCATTCATCCATCCATCTATCCATCCATCCATTAATCTATCCATCTGTCCATCCCTCCATCCGTTCATCTGTCCATCTGTTCGTCTATCTATCCGTCCATCTATCCAACTATCTATCCATCCATCCATTCTTCCATCTATCCATCTATCCATCCGTCCATCTATCCATCCATTCTTCCGTCCTTCCACCCATCCATCCATCCATCCATCCATCCATCCATTAATCTATCCATCTGTCCATCCCTCTATCCATTCACCTATCTATCCATCCATCCATCCATCCGTCCATCTATCCAACTATCTATCCATCCACCCATCCATCCATCCATCCATCCATTCTTCTGTCTATCCATCCATCCATCCATCCATCCGTCCATCCATCTGTCTGTCCATCTATATGTCCATCTATCTGTCCGTCCATCCATCTGTTTGCCTATCCATCCATCCGTCCATCCATCCATCCGTCCGTCCATCTATCCGTCCATCCATTAGTCCATCCATCCATCCATCCATCTGTCTATCCATCCATCCATCTATCCATCCATCTGTCCATCCATCTGTCCATCCATCCGTCCATCTATCTGTTTGTCTGTCCATCCATCCATCATCCATCTATTTGTCCATCCACCTCTCCATCCATCTCTCCATCATCCGTTCACCCAGACTCTGAGTGCTCCTCATGCTGCATATAAATGTCTGTAATTTTATTCTGCAGTAAATCAGGCTTTGCTTTGAGCCAGTGCTCTTGATTTAATTGCCTTTTTTGAGCTCCAGATTGAGGTTCAATTGTGTTTGTACATATACAGAAGCGAGTGGCTTCTAAAGATTCATCTTTACTGCTGCTTTTTTCATTTGCATTGTCAGATGAAGGACAAGTTCAGTCAAGCCCTGAGAGGAAATAAGGGCCAGAACCCACCTCAGATAGAGAACTCGAGACTGCACAATGAAACGAAAGAGATATTTGAAGGCTTTCAAGGCAGCGTACAGTCGCTCAGTATGAGCCGGATTCTCAGCATGACCCACAAAATAATTCAACACTTTGGTCAACTTCCTGTGAAAAGACAAGGCAGAGCAAGGCAATTACAGCAGCTTGCAAATAAATATAGATCAGAGCTGAGAGCGTCAGGTGTGTAGAGAACAGGTGAGAGAAGAAGAGACTGTTAGAGGGAGATGGCCATGTGAGAATTAAACCTCAACAAAAACGGCCACGTTATATTAAAACACATGAACTGGGACACGAAGGGCAGAAGCTCTTACTGATAGGCCAGAGTCGCACTGAAGTGTTTGCTGATGTATGTCTCCAACACAGGGTTAAAATGCTGAAACTTCACATCGCCGATCAGGGAGATGATGAAAACCTGGACAAATCAAGCACAAATACATGACTTTAAATCCAAAACATTCAATTATAGTTCATCAAATTAAAGTAAGTGCATCTGCAAAACGTCCTTTCTTTTGTACTTATGCAACCAAAGATAGAGTTGGCAGGAAAAATAATAACAACCAACTTGATTATTACTAAATATTCAACTATATTACTGATCAGCTCATTTCAACTATCATAAAGTAATAATTAAGAGATAAAATGTTAAAAATATAATTTTAAATGTCCTCAATATTAGATAAAATGTTGAAAATATGATTTTAAAAGTCCTCATTATTAGATAAAAAATAAAAAATATGATTTTAAAAGTCATAATAGTGAGATAAAAAGTCTAAAATATGACATGCTAAGTCATAACTATTAGATAAAATGTTGAAAATATGATTTTAAAAGTCCTCATCATTGGATAAAAAGTCAAAAATATGATTTTAAAAGTCCTCATTATTAGATTAAGTAAAAAATATTATTTAAAAAATCTTCATTATTAGATAAAATGTTGAAAATATTATTTTAAAAGTTCTCATTATTAGATAAAGTCAAAAATATTATTTTAAAAGTCCTCATTATTAGATACAATGTAGAAAATATGATTTTAAAAGTTCTCATTATTAGATAAAGTCAAAAATATTATTTAAAAAATCTTCATTATTAGATAAAATGTTGAAAATATTATTTTAAAAGTTCTCATTATTAGATAAAGTCAAAAATATTATTTTAAAAGTCCTCATTATTAGATACAATGTAAAAAATATGATTTTAAAAGCCCTCATTATTAGATAAAAAGTAAAAAATATGATTTTAAAAGTTCTCATTATTAGATAAAAAGTAAAAAATATGATTTTAAAAGTCCTCATTATTAGATAAAAAGTCAAAAATATGATTTTAAAAGTCCTCATAATTAGGTAAAAAGTCAAAAATATGATTTTAAAAGTCCTCATTATTAGATAAAATGTCAAAAATATGATTTTAAAAATCCTCATTATTAGATCAAGTCAAAATGTGACATGCTAAGTCATAATTATAAGATAAAACATTGAAAATATGATTATAAAAGTCCTCATTAGATAAAAAGTAAAAAAATATGATATTAAAAGTCCTCATTATTAGATAAAAAGTAAAAAAATATGATATTAAAAGCCATAATAGTAAGATAAAAAGTTGAAAATATGACATGCTAAGTCATAATTATAAGATCAAATGTTGAAAATATGATTTTAAAAGTCCTCATTATTAGATAAAAAGTTGAAAATACGACATGCTAAGTCATTGTGAGATGAACAGTTGAAATTAGATTTTTAAAAAGTCTAAATTATGATTAAAACACACACTAAGACATTTAAGAGATGAAATCATGCTTGTTATTTTATTTTATGTGCTTTAAAAAAAAAAACCACACTTATAATAATAATATTAACATAATTGTTTTCATTTTGTGCAATATATATTTTACATGTGTTTTTACATTTTGAAATCAGTTTTTACAGCAGAAATTAATAAAAAACGGACTTTTGCTTTTCATCTAAAACTTAAATGTAAGGCAGCTAAAACAGTGGGTAATAAAAAGATCCTCAGCCAGAGTAAATGATGGTGTTCTGCATCATATGGTCAGATCTGAGCAGTCTATCTGTGAGGGGGAAGATGAGCCATACGGCGAGCGGTAAGGGTTCTCCTATGAATATCTGATGAAGCCGCTCTGACTTTACTCTGACTTTACTCTGACTTTACTCTGACTTTACTCTGACTTTACTCTGACTTTACTCTGACTTTACTCTGACTTTACTCTGACTTTACTCTGACTTTACTCTGACTTTCCTCTGACTTCAGACTCCAGACTCATGAGCATCAGCTTCACACACTAAGACTATCATTCCTGATTCATGCACTAAACTACTCAAGCCTTATGTCAAGATTTACACAGTTCAATTCAGAGTCACATTTAATCAAATTGAACTGAATATTCCTTGCATATTATCATAAAAATAGAGCTTAATAAAACATTTTGTATAAAACTTAAACTTCCTTCCCTTGTTCCATTAAGATTTATACAAAATGTCTTAAGATCTATTTTTTATACTTAATTCATAATATGAATAATATGCAAGGATTATTCAACTCACTTAAATGAAATTTGACTATTAATTAAAATGCGTAAATCTGGAAAAATACATTAATAATATCATATATTTCACTTCTGGGGGTCTACTTCATGAAAAATGTTACGGTTGAGCATAACTATAAAAATACATTATGATTATAGAAATATAGATTTCTTACTATTTTATTAGTTTTCATTACTTTTTAAAGAGATTGTAGTTTTATTATTATTATTATGATTATTATGATGTTTAATATTATTATTATTAATGTGTACATTAGTATGAATAATAGTATCATTAATAATATTTCATTATTTTCTGTTACTTTTTAGAGACTGTATTATTATTATTATTAGTAGTAGTAGTAGTAGTAGTAGTAGTAGTATTGATAATATGATTATTAATGATCATTAGTATGAATAACAGTATCATTAATAATATTTCATTATTTTCTGACTTTTTACAGACTGTATTATTATTATTAATGATAATATGAATATTAATGATCATTAGCATGAATAATAGTATCATTAATATTTCATCATTTTCCGCGACTTTTTAGAGACTGTATTATTGTTGTTATTATTATTATAATTATGAATATTAATGATAATATGAATATTAATTATCATTAGTATGAATAATAGATTCATTAATAATATTTCATTATTTTCTGTGAATTTTTTGAGATTGTATTATTATTATTATTAAAGATAATATGAATATTAATGATCATTAGTATGAATAATAGTATCATTATTCATTAATAATATTTCATCATTTTCTGTGCTTTTTTAGAGACGGTATTATTATAATTGTTATTACTAGTAGTAGTATATATGAATGTGAATATGATTGTTAATATTACTAATTATTCATAATCATTAATATCCATATAAGTTGATAATAATTATAATCATGTAAATTTGTTAAGTCACAGAAAGTAAAATATGAATATTAATGTTACCATTAGCGTTTATATGCATATTAATTATATATTCATATTCATATTTCAAGAATTCATAATAATAAGAATAAGATCTCTTAAATAATGATATAATAATCATGTATTTTTATAGTTGATGATGATCAACTGTGTGATTCTCCCAGTGCAATATGAACAATATGACTGGTCTTTGACTGGTCTCGATATTTCCAGGTTTTTCATTACTGGAAAAACTCCAGTTTGGCCACTAGTGCATCTCTGAAGAGCGAGTTAAAGGATCAATACTTGCCAGGGCATTGAAAACCAGTGTATCATAGGTTTCTTCCTCCGAGGTCTCCATCATGATATTAAAGAGAGCATCCAGTGTGTCCTGCAGGAACTACACAACACACACAACACACACTTCAGATCATAAAGCAGCATTTTGCAGAAGGCCAAGTGTTGTGTTTTCTCACGAGCTTACTTTAATAATCTCCCCTCCATCGACTTCCATCAGTTTCTGCAGGATTTCTTCCAGTCTCTCAGTGTTTGATCTCCAGTTGAGAAGCCCCAGAAGGTCAACTGAGGAAATCACAGCAGATGTAGAAGTCCACCAATCTCATACGGTCACATACTGGGAGAGTTTAGCCCAAAATCAAACTTTTGTCATTGTCTTTTCTCCTCTCTCTTGTTGTTCCAAATCATATGACCATATAATCTTTGTTTCTGCTTAGAGGGAAAGTTTAGCCCTTGATTTCCTCTCCCTCAAGTCATCCTATGTGTGTATGACATTCTTCTCTCAGACAAACACAATCAGAGTTATATTAATAACGTCCTGGCTCTTCCAAGCTTTATAATGGCAGTGATTGTTGGGTAATTTTTGAAGTCCATAAAAGTGCATCCATCCATCATAAAAGTGCATCCATCCATCATAAAAGTGCATCTATCCATCATAAAAGTGCATCCATCCATCATAAAAGTGCATCTATCCATCATAAAAGTGCATCTATCCATCATAAAAGTGCATCTATCCATCATAAAAGTGCCTCTATCCATCATAAAAGTGCATCCATCCATCATCAGTGCATCTATCCATCATAAAAGTGCATCTATCCATCATAAAAGTGCATCTATCAATCATAAAAGTACATCTATCCATCATAAAAGTGCATCTATCATCATAAAAGTGCATCTATCCATCATAAAAGTGCATCTATCCATCATAAAAGTGCATCTATTCATCATAAAAGTGCATCTATCCATCATAAAAGTGCATCCATCCATCATAAAAGTACATCTATCCATCATAAAAGTGCATCTATCATCATAAAAGTGCATCTATCCATCATAAAAGTACATCTATCCATCATAAAAGTGCATCTATCATCATAAAAGTGCATCTATCCATCATAAAAGTGCATCTATTCATCATAAAAGTGCATCTATCCATCATAAAAGTACATCTATCCATCATAAAAGTGCATCTATCATCATAAAAGTGCATCTATCCATCATAAAAGTGCATCTATCTATCATAAAAGTGCATCTATCCATCATAAAAGTGCATCTATCCATCATAAAAGTGCATCTATCAATCATAAAAGTACATCTATTCATCATAAAAGTGCATCTATCCATCATAAAAGTACATCTATCCATCATAAAAGTGCATCTATCATCATAAAAGTGCATCTATCCATCATAAAAGTGCATCTATCCATCATAAAAGTGCATCTATCCATCATTAAAAGTGCATCCATCCATCATAAAAGTGCATCTGTCCATCATAAAAGTACATCTATCCATCATAAAAGTGCATCTATCCATCATAAAAGTGCATCTATCCATCATTAAAAGTGCATCTATCCATCATTAAAAGTGCATCCATCCATCATAAAAGTGCATCTGTCCATCATAAAAGTACATCTATCCATCATAAAAGTGCATCTATTCATCATAAAAGTGCATCTATTCATCATAAAAGTGCATCTATCCATCATAAAAGTGCATCTATCCATCATTAAAAGTGCATCCATCCATCATAAAAGTGCATCTGTCCATCATAAAAGTACATCTATCCATCATAAAAGTGCATCTATCCATCATAAAAATGCATCTATCCATCATAAAAGTGCATCCATCCATCATAAAAGTGCATCCGTCCATCATTAAAGTGCATCCGTCCATCATAAAAGTACATCTATCCATCATAAAAGTGCATCTATCCATCATAAAAATGCATCTATCCATCATAAAAGTGCATCTATCCATCATAAAAGTGCATCTATCCATCATCAAAGTGCATCTATTCATCATAAAAGTGCATCTATTCATCATAAAAGTGCATCTATCCATCATAAAAGTGCATCTATCCATCATAAAAGTGCATCTATTCATCATAAAAGTGCATCTGTCCATCATAAAAGTGCATCTATCCATCATAAAAGTGCATCCGTCCATCATAAAAGTGCATCCATCCATCATAAAAGTGCATCTATCCATCATAAAAGTGCATCTATCCATCATAAAAGTGCATCTATCCATCATAAAAGTGCATCTATCCATCATAAAAGAGCATCTATCCATCATAAAAGTGCATCCATCCATCCATCATAAAAGTGCATCTATCCATCATAAAAGTGCATCTATCCATCATAAAAGTGCATCCATCCATCATAAAAGTGCATCTATCATCATAAAAGTGCATCTATCCATCATAAAAGTGCATCTATCCATCATAAAAGTGCATCTATCCATCATAAAAGTGCATCTATCCATTATAAAAGTGCATCTATCCATCATAAAAGTGCATCTATCCATCATAAAAGTGCATCTATCCATCATAAAAGTGCATCTATCCATTATAAAAGTGCATCTATCCATCATAAAAGTGCATCTATCCATCATAAAAGTGCATCCATCCATCATAAAAGTGCATCCATCCATTATAAAAGTGCATCCATCCATTATAAAAGTGCATCCATCCATTATAAAAGTGCATCCATCCATTATAAAAGTGCATCCATCCATTATAAAAGTGCATCTATCCATCATAAAAGTGCATCTATCCATCATAAAAGTGCATCTATCCATTATAAAAGTGCATCCATCCATTATAAAAGTGCATCTATCCATCATAAAAGTGCATCTATCCATCATAAAAGTGCATCTATCCATCATAAAAGTGCATCCATCCATTATAAAAGTGCATCTATCCATCATAAAAGTGCATCCATCCATTATAAAAGTGCATCTATCCATCATAAAAGTGCATCTATCCATTATAAAAGTGCATCTATCCATTATAAAAGTGCATCTATCCATTATAAAAGTGCATCTATCCATCATAAAAGTGCATCCATCCATTATAAAAGTGCATCTATCCATCATAAAAGTGCATCCATCCATTATAAAAGTGCATCTATCCATCATAAAAGTGCATCCATCCATTATAAAAGTGCATCTATCCATCATAAAAGTGCATCTATCCATCATAAAAGTGCATCTATCCATTATAAAAGTGCATCCATCCATTATAAAAGTGCATCCATCCATTATAAAAGTGCATCTATCCATCATAAAAGTGCATCTATCCATCATAAAAGTGCATCTATCCATTATAAAAGTGCATCCATCCATTATAAAAGTGCATCTATCCATCATAAAAGTGCATCTATCCATTATAAAAGTGCATCTATCCATTATAAAAGTGCATCTATCCATCATAAAAGTGCATCTATCCATCATAAAAGTGCATCTATCCATCATAAAAGTGCCTCTATCCATCATAAAAGTGCATCTATCCATTATAAAAGTGCATCTATCCATCATAAAAGTGCATCTATCCATCATAAAAGTGCATCTATCCATCATAAAAGTGCATCTATCCATCATAAAAGTGCATCTATCCATTATAAAAGTGCATCTATCCATCATAAAAGTGCATCTATCCATCATAAAAGTGCATCCATCCATTATAAAAGTGCATCTATCCATCATAAAAGTGCATCTATCCATCATAAAAGTGCATCTATCCATCATAAAAGTGCATCTATCCATTATAAAAGTGCATCTATCCATCATAAAAGTGCATCCATCCATTATAAAAGTGCATCTATCCATCATAAAAGTGCATCTATCCATCATAAAAGTGCATCTATCCATCATAAAAGTGCATCCGTCCATCATTAAAGTGCATCCGTCCATCATAAAAGTACATCTATCCATCATAAAAGTGCATCTATCCATCATAAAAATGCATCTATCCATCATAAAAGTGCATCTATCCATCATAAAAGTGCATCTATCCATCATCAAAGTGCATCTATTCATCATAAAAGTGCATCTATTCATCATAAAAGTGCATCTATCCATCATAAAAGTGCATCTATCCATCATAAAAGTGCATCTATTCATCATAAAAGTGCATCTGTCCATCATAAAAGTGCATCTATCCATCATAAAAGTGCAT
The DNA here is from genome assembly GCF_949357685.1 of Gobio gobio. Classification (NCBI taxonomy): domain Eukaryota; kingdom Metazoa; phylum Chordata; class Actinopteri; order Cypriniformes; family Gobionidae; genus Gobio; species Gobio gobio. The sequence goes on from NC_137116.1 coordinate 57,221,062, forward strand.
CCGTCCATCATAAAAGTGCATCCATCCATCATAAAAGAGCATCTATCCATCAAAAAAGTGCATCTATCCATCATAAAAGTGCATCTATCCATCATAAAAGTGCATCTATTCATCATAAAAGTGCATATATCCATCATAAAAGTGCATCTATCCATCATAAAAGTGCATCTATCCATCATAAAAGTGCATCTATCCATCATAAAAGTGCATCTATCCATCATAAAAGAGCATCTATCCATCATAAAAGTGCATCCATCCATCCATCATAAAAGTGCATCTATCCATCATAAAAGTGCATCTATCCATCATAAAAGTGCATCCATCCATCATAAAAGTGCATCTATCATCATAAAAGTGCATCTATCCATCATAAAAGTGCATCTATCCATCATAAAAGTGCATCTATCCATCATAAAAGTGCATCTATCCATTATAAAAGTGCATCTATCCATCATAAAAGTGCATCTATCCATCATAAAAGTGCATCTATCCATCATAAAAGTGCATCTATCCATTATAAAAGTGCATCTATCCATCATAAAAGTGCATCTATCCATCATAAAAGTGCATCCATCCATTATAAAAGTGCATCTATCCATCATAAAAGTGCATCTATCCATCATAAAAGTGCATCTATCCATTATAAAAGTGCATCCATCCATTATAAAAGTGCATCTATCCATCATAAAAGTGCATCTATCCATTATAAAAGTGCATCTATCCATTATAAAAGTGCATCTATCCATCATAAAAGTGCATCTATCCATCATAAAAGTGCATCTATCCATTATAAAAGTGCATCTATCCATCATAAAAGTGCATCTATCCATCATAAAAGTGCATCTATCCATCATAAAAGTGCATCTATCCATTATAAAAGTGCATCCATCCATTATAAAAGTGCATCTATCCATCATAAAAGTGCATCTATCCATCATAAAAGTGCATCTATCCATCATAAAAGTGCATCTATCCATTATAAAAGTGCATCTATCCATCATAAAAGTGCATCCATCCATTATAAAAGTGCATCTATCCATCATAAAAGTGCATCTATCCATCATAAAAGTGCATCCATCCATTATAAAAGTGCATCTATCCATCATAAAAGTGCATCTATCCATCATAAAAGTGCATCTATCCATCATAAAAGTGCATCTATCTATCATAAAAGTGCATCTATCCATCATAAAAGTGCATCTATCCATCATAAAAGTGCATCTATCCATCATAAAAGTGCATCCATCCATTATAAAAGTGCATCTATCCATCATAAAATTTTCTTTGGTTGATTCCAGCCCTATATACTACAACGTTTTGAGTCGGTTTCAGTGGTTTCGCGTGTACGCAGATATTTTTTGAGACGAGGGTGAAAAAAAAGATTGGATAGGGAAAGTTTGTGTGGATGTGGCCTTAAAGGTCCCGTTCTTCGTGTTTTTTTGAAGCTTTGATTGTGTTTACAGTGTTCAATATAACATGTGTTCATGTTTCGCGTGTAAAAAAACACAGTATTTTTCACACAATGTACTTATCTGTGTACCGCTGTTTTCACTGTCCTAAAAACGGCTGGTGATTTCCTCTTTCTATGAAGTCCCTCCTTCAGAAATACGTAACGAGTTCTGATTGTGCCAGCGCTTACCGTGTTGTGATTCGACCGCAGCTTAGCGCACGTGCCAGCAGTTCCTGTGTTGTGATTCGACAGCAGCTTAGCGCATGTTGGAAAGGAGTGTCTTAACGGAGAGATGTCTTAACGGAGAGATGTATGCGTTCAATAATCTCTACAGCGTCCCTGGGAAAGCCAAACAAAGGTGATTTGACTCCTGGATGAAAATAACAGCGTCTCGACGACATGGCGATAAACACACTCAACGCAACAGTTCCTTTTCTCCACGCGACACGTCCGCTTCTCCACGTGGGACAGCAACAAGACCGCGCCCCCTTTTTCGCGTTTCTTTGTGGGCGGAGGTTAGTCTGTTCTACTGCTCTACTGACGTAATTAAAGAAGGAAGTACCAGGATGTAGTCCAAGCCAGCCGTTCGCTGTAGGCTTTGAAAGGGAACTTCTGTTAAATAAAATATCTCGCTTGGCATTGAACTTTGAGCTTTATAATTTTACAGGTATTATTTATGCTCTAACAGCAACATTACACACTAACTAAAGTTTGAAAAATGGGATCATGCGGAATGGGACCTTTAATAGGTTTTTCCCTCGTCAAAAAGAAACATTTGACTAGTTCTGCCTCAATACCATGTGGTGTTACTGCAGTAAATCATGGTGAATGTTGGTGATTTGTGACCGAAACCCCTGAACTTCGCTCATGTTGTCTCCACATCTGATATCTGTGGTTCATAACAGAGAATTCTGCGCGAACGCTTCCACTAGATCTCGATGTTATTAATTCTGTGGCGAATCCAAAAGCTTTCTCACTGGATCTCCCAGCGCTGTGTAGTAACAGTTTTGCGTGATCTAGATCGGCCCGTGTGTGAGCTCACGCTGTCTATTCTTGCTCTGAGCTGATAAATGGTCCGGTTCTGCTTTCGCTTGCGTTTGATGTTTCTCATATGCAACAGAAATGCCAGCTCTTATCAGCACTGCGATGGTCACACTGGTGTGACCTCTAACAACATTTAGTCGTCCCAGCAGGAAAAAAGATTGCAGTCTGGAGCCCTGAATGTGTGTCAAAACGGTTTCCTATCGAATATGCAGAGACATTTTTGGGTGAAATATTATGGAGATATTTAAATTAAAAATATACTAAATGACTATAGTGGTGCTGTTGCTTTTACAAAAGGAAATACCGTTTTGAGTAAGCTTTGTAGAGCAGGTGAGGGTGGCGATCTGGAAGCTGTCTTTGGTGATGGGAATGAGACCGGCATGATGGAAGGATTTTCCCGTCTGTCTCTCTTTCTCTTCCACTTCAGAATACAAGCCCGGCAGAGTCAAATACGTCCTGGCATCGTCAGTCTTCTTCACATCCACCTGTAGGAGCAGAAGAGGAAGTGGCACTGCGTGTGTGAGACATCACTGTCTGTCTGGATGAACAGTAAGACCACATGACATGGGACAGTAATAGATACTGCAGGTGTAAAGGGAAGTTCAGAAAGAGACCCAAAGGTTACACTGAAATGATTCCAGCGAAGAATCAAGTTTTGTGACAGTAGTACATTTATTCAGCAAAGATGCCTTCAATTGATCAAAAGTGACAGTAAAGACATTTATAATGTTAAAGATTTATATTTCAAGTAAATACTGTTCTTTTGAACTCTATATTCATTAAAGAATTATCAAAAGTATTTACTATTTTCAACATTAATAATCATAAATGTTTCTTAAGCATCAAATCCTCATATTATAATGATTAGTGAAGGATCATGTGACACTGAAGACTGGAGGAATGATGATAAATTCAGCTTTGATCACAGGAATACATTGCATTTTAGAATATATTAAAACTGAAATTCTTTTCATTGGAATAAAATTTCACACAATTACAGTTTTTACTGCGTTTTTTTTTTTCTGCATCAAATAAATTCAGTCTTCGTGAGCATAAGAGAAAATATTGGTAACAAATATTATCGACACCAAACTTGTGAAAGTTAGTGTAAAATGGCATCTCTTCGACAATGTATTTGTTTTTACGACAGTAGATATGGAGGAAATGGTTAATCTAAAACAAGTTTACAACATCACAAGATAGTGAATAATGACAGAATTTTAAATTCTACATAATTCCCTTAAAGGAATATTCTGGTTCAATGCAAGTTAATAGGAACACTCGACTTTTTTTGAAAATAGGCTAATTTTCCGACTCCCCTAGAGTTAAACCGTTGAGTTTGACCGTTTTCGAATCCATTCAGTCCATTCGGTAGCAATTTTAGCATAGCTTAGCATAGATCATTGAATCTGATTAGAACGTTAGCATCTCGCTCAAAAAATGACCAAAGAGTTTCGATATTTTTCCTATTTAAAACTCGACTCTTCTGTAGTTCCATCGTGTACTAAGACCAACGGAAAATGAGAAGTTGTGATTTTCTAGGCCGATATGTCTAGGAACTATACTCTCATTCCTGCGTAATAATCAAGAGCTTTGTGCCGTGAAAATAGGCTAACTTCCGTCAACATAACCAACATGATAACCTGCTTACACAGAGAGCGCTGGGGACTATTTTCAGACGCGGTGTAATATCATTGTGCCGCTGCACTCATGAGACGGCTCAAAGCTCCTTGATCGGTCTAGAAAATCACAACTTTTCATTTTCCGTCGGTCTTAGTACATGATGTAACTACATCGGTCTTTTTCAAACAAAAGGGGCGTGTTCCTTTAAGCTCAATCAACAAAACTGTACAGTGAAAACCAGGATTCATCCGTGAAGAGAACACCTCTCCAAAGTGCCAGACGCCATCGAATGTGAGCATTTGTCCACTCAAGTCGGCAACAACGATGAACTACAGTCAGCTCGAGACCTCGACGAGGGGTGGCCATGACAATAATAATGCCGTCTAATCAGCATCTTTATGTGCCACACCTGTGAGGAGGATGGATTATCTCAGCAAAGGAGAAGTGCTCACTAACACCGATTTAGATTTGTTAGATTTGAGAGAAATAGGCCTTGAATGTACATAGAAAAAGTCTAAAAACAGATTAGCTTATAACGCTAGTCTATGGGGCATAGAATAAGTCAAATTAAAGCGCTAGTTAAAGCGTTAGTTCACCCAAAAATTAAAATTCTGTCATTAATTCCTCAGCCTCATGTGGTTGGACACCCGTCAGACCTCCGTTCATCTTCAGACACAAATGAAGATATTTTAGTGTAAAGCTGATGCTGAGAAAGGCTTCAGATAGGCCTCCATTGGCATTCAGTACATTTACACTCACAAGACCCAGAAAAGGCACTAAAAACGCCGTTACAAAGTCCATCTCACCACAGTGACTCTACAATAATCTTACGATGCCACGACAATAGTTTTTAACTATTAACTAGCGATTTAATTTGACTTATTCTATGCCCCATATACTAGCGTTATAAGCTAATCTGTTTTTAGAGATAAAACTCTTTACATTCGATTTTCACGAAAACGCATCCCAGAGAACGATCTACTCGGTAACCATGTGTTAATTACCCCTAGGGTCATTTTTCACAGGAGTTGTCTTTTAATTTGCACTGAACCAAGAACATGTCTTAAGACGCCCACCTTGTAGACAATGAGATCGTGTTTTCCATCTGGGAGTGTGGTGCCATCCGACTTCATCAGGCGGACAAAAGCCATGCCAAAAGGCTTCTCGGACTTATCTCTGGCTACAGAAATGTAAGCAGACACATTTTAAACATTAAAACTTGAACATACAGTAGCGCAGAGGTTCTCGACCTGGGGTCAGCAAAAATGCCAATGGGTTTAAGTGAGATCTCCATTTCCAAAAAACCTTTTTCAGGTTGCATAATATTTAGTCGGACTTGCAGGTTTTCTTGCGCCTAAAATGAAGTGCAATGCTCGCTACAAACATGACCTGGACAAAAAGGTTGAGAAACTCTGCAGAAATGCATTAATGAGAACAGAAAAAAGAGAACAGATACCACAGTCTACATACAGTTCCTGCAACCTCAATGCCCTATAAGGACTCACAATCTTGAGAAGATCTGTGTCTGAAGGTAAGCCTCAGGTGACATCGACACACATCCTCAATGGGAATGGCCACCTGATGGACAGAAGAGAACGAGTGAATGGAAAGCCAGGTGCAGCTCTTAAGTCCCTTTCACATGACCCGCGTGAAGGGCTTCAACGCGCCTCTTAACACAAGCGGCAGGAGTTCAATTGACCTTGACATGAAAAGCATTGCAGGCAGAGTCACAGAAGGGCACTTCTCTTTCTAGGAAAAATGATGAATGGGGCAGGTGTACGCAGAGAAAATAGTGCCAGGAAATGGCAGAGGTGACATATTCAAGCTTAAAGTTACACTTTAATACACTGCAGAAAGAATAAAAAGAAAACACACTCTCTCTGAAGCCATGATATGCTTTTGACATTGTGTGTGTTTGCATGCAAAACAATGGACCAGATGATTCTGACTTTGACGGACTATTGTAAATAGTGGCAATACTTATTAGTCAATGCATAAGCTAACATGAATAAAGCAGTATTTTTTTTATATACTTTGTTAATGTTAATTAGTAAAAATATTGTTGTTTTTTTGTTCACAGTGCGTTAATCGAAGTTAACAAATACAACGTCTGTTTTTTAAAATGTATTAATAAATGCTGAAATTAACATTGAATAAGAAGCTGTTCATTAGTAGTTCATGTTAACTGCTCTAGTTAAAGCTGGGGTAAGTGCTTTCTAACTAACCAACATATTACAATTATGACCAGATTAGAGGAACCAAAGGACACAAACATATACAAACACGCCCCCTTACTGCTGATTGGTTATACGTTTGTTTTGGTACTCGGCCCGAGACACTTTTCTAAAGCAGTTTTGAAATATCACTTACCTCAGCTTTAACTAATATGAACAAATGAAACCGTATTGTAAAGTATTACAAGCGAGTTGGGTGCCGATATGTGTTCAAGAGAAGAGCACATGTTGAAATTAATATGCAGGATATTTGTCTCATTCAAACAGAAATTTTAATTTGTGAACTTTTACAGTTAAAACATATGATTGGCCGTATGGGAAGTGCTTCACAAATAAATGTGAAGTGAATTTTTGGTTTAAAATCAACTGTAAAATGTATGTCAATGTTCATGCAAAAATTGCATTAGCAAAGAGGTTTTAATAAAGTAATTAAATAAATGAATAAAACATGCACAAAGAATCAGTCGCTCTTGTTTTAATATTTGACTGTGGCTCCAAAAGTTTTTGACAACACTAAGCTGGGGTGAGGGATATTTCAAAACTGCTTTAGAAAGTGTCTCGGGCCGAGTACCAAAACAAACGTACAGCCAATCAGCAGTAAGGGGGCGTGTCTACTAATGACGGGGAGAAGAGAGCGCTCAGTGCACGCCATTATTCAAAACACAGGACGGACATGAGCTGAGACGACAGAAAGAGAGAGATGGCAGATAAACACACATGTGGAAGATGTGGAGCAAAAGAAGGCTTGGGTTCAGCTTTCCAGCGCTGCAGAACTTCAGGAGCGAGCGTTGCTTTATTTCTTCTCCATAGGCGAGTAACACTGGTTTAGTTTAGTTTCACAGAACTAATATATGCTGGCTTTTGCTTGAATATGCTCATGTGTCATGTTTGCTTGTGATCGTATCGGCGTGATAAAGACCCGTTCATTTCCACACCGGATAAGAGCGTCTAAACCTCCTCACTGTGTGTTTCAAGCGTCAGCTCCCAAAGTGTGTCCGGAGTAGGGTTGGGTATCGTTTGGGTTTTTTTCGATTCCGGTGCCAAACCGATACTTTTAAAACGGTTCCGGTGCCTAAACGGTGCCTGAACCGATACTTTTTTTTTTTTAAAAAGGCCACAAAACGAGGTGGATGACATTAAATGGCTTTTTATTTATTTATTTTTTATTTAAATTGAACCATTTATTAAAAGTTTAATGTATACTTAAATGTATGAATATAAATAAATACAAAACACAATTTACTTATATACAAATTATAATTGACTTATTTACAAATTCACAGTAAAACCTAAGCCACCTAACCCAACTACAACAAGCCTAATATAACTCTTAATTACAATAATAACAGCAGAGTCTGTATTCTTGCTCTGCTACTAACCAGCTTCGAGCTTCAGCTCTTTTTTGAAATATGATCATATTCTCTGGCTAAATATTTTAGAATGCATCGTCTTAATGTTTCCATGGCGACGTGTCATGTTTCTCACATGACACACAGCAGCCGCAATAGCGCTGACAGCTCAGCTGTATCGGGTTTATTTCGTTTTTTCTTTTTATTCAAAATATTCACAAACTTCTTAACTGTGTCACGAACTATCTGATGTTCAAATGTGTGAGTGAATGTGTGTTAGTTGATCTATAAAGCGCAATGGGCGGCGCCATGTTAGTTTGCGCCTCAGAATCGGATCTGTCGGATTTACAACACTTGAGTTCATTCTCGTCTCACGAAATACATGAAAGTAAGTGACCAGTGAAATGGAAGAAGAACAGAGTAAAAGCTATAGTTACTATATAATGTGCATGTATCTGATGTGAATAAAACATGTAACGTTAGTCAAATTATAATTGTCTGAAAGGATTGTCATTGCCGCTTTCATAGACATCAGGGGGTGTTTTTTGCTAGTAGCCTACTTATGAACATTTAAATGTCTGAAACCTGAAATAAACATGATGTGGTTGAAAACACTGAATAGTTGTCATGAGATGTGGTTGAAAACACTGAATAGTTGTCATGAGTTGTGGTTGAAAACACTGAATAGTTGTCATGAGTTGTGATGTGACGAGCGCTGAGCGTCTGTCTCTGGCTCAGCTAAAGCGCGAAAGCACGTTTGAATTTTGGCACCGAAATGAGGAACCGAAATCTGCGTTCTGATTCGGTCCGGTACATACCGGTTATATAAGTACCGGTGCCATATTGGAACCGGATTTCGGTACCCAACCCTAGTCCGGAGAGACCGATAATACACTCCTCATATATGTTTGTGTCCTATGGTTCCTCTAATCTGGTCATAATTGTAATATGTTGGTTAGTTGGACTGTCGTGCTGTCAAGTTGTTCATGAGAACTGTGTTTGTGTTTTTGGGATGTTACTATGCGTTCACACCAGACGTGACTTGGGCGAATCAATCGTGCAATCCGCGCTTGAACATTTTGAGTTTACTCGCTTCATTTGCGCGTGACATTCACTTCACAACAGACGTGAATTCATGTCATGGGAGGAGCTTCTACCAGCGGCTCGTCTCGTTGAGAAATGGCTGACATGTGCTGCGTCCCAATTCGCCTACTTATACTACGACCTAGAAGTATGTACTCTTTTTGTGAAGAAAAAGTACATACTTTTGAGTGTATAGCAGACGAGTATGCAAGCTTTGGGACATACTACTTCTTCATCTATAACGGACTCTGTTGCTTAGTTACTTGCATCCCGTCACCGTTTAAACTGCCCTGTCAATCATCGTCCGTTCAAATCCCACATTAAATTAAATTTCCTACCGTATCGGAGAGAAATGTAGCCACACGTTGATCTGCCAGTCGTGGGTCTTTAATGCGGAGACTCTCCTCATGTGTTTGAAGTTTAAATATAATAATGCATTTAAAAGTTAATGGCCAAAGGTTTCATTACAAAAGTTCCCAAAGCTGCTGCAGGTGAAATATAATGCGGATAATATTGAATAAATATCTTTTCGTCAGGTTAAATACTGATAATTGATCACACAAACCCCTTTATCTAAACCTCTCTACTTAACCGTGGCAGTCGCATAACCGTCACGTTTGTAGTTTTTCAACAGTTTTTATCCGCGTTTGTAGTTCTAATCGAATCCTCGTCCATCTCGCAATGGGTTGTGGGTAATATCCGCCGTTAGAGTGCGTGCGGATCTGCACTTCGGATTCTGACCGGAAATAGTAGAGCATCCGGGAATCTGTGGAACACTCTTATCAACATACTACGATTTGGGACATACTAATTCTTTTTTCGAATACTATTTAGTACGGATAGTATGCAAATTGGGACGCAGCGATGGATTGTTTTAAAATACGGTGAATAAGCTCAATTTGCCGGCTTTAGCTAGCTCGCAGTCTCTATATATATAGTTCAAATTAAGTAAAGAGCGTTTTTAACAACTCACCAGACTGTCCGACCTCCTCACTCACTTTCTTCCAAGCAAGATCCTTTTTGCTCCTGTTTCTATAAAGTACGTTCAGCTCCGGGTATCCACATATGATTTTGTCCTCATTGTTGTCACTACTAGAGCAAGCTCCTGATTGGTTAACACAGCACGAATATCTGCCAATGTTCAGATCTTGCGCGAATCACGCAAAGACGCGAATAGACATTCTGCGACACGTTTCGCTCGAATGAGGCGGCGCAAATTACGCAATTCGTGCAAATTGAGCGATTCGGGCGTTTGACGCACATAACGTCAAACACCCACATTGCTCAATTTGTGCAAAACGCGTCATTCGCGCAGCTGAATGTCTATTCGCGTCTTTGCATTGACTTAACATGTAAATCACTCGGGCTTAACACTTCATTCGCTTCTGGTGTGGACGCACCATAATGCTTTGCATTGAAGAGTAACGGTCAAGTCAAGTCAAGTCAACTTTATTTATATAGTGCTTTTACAATGCAGATTGTTTCAAAGCAGCTTCACGGTGTTAAAAAGGAAAATAATGCAACAGAATTTTATTCAGCCGTATAGCTATTCCGGAGAAAACGGTGATGTCATCAGCTCATTTAAATTATCATACAGTGACAATATGGGCTTTAGATCAGTAATTTGATCAGTAATTTCGTTTATATGGTTAATTTAGTTTACTAATTAGATTTATTTGGATATTTAGTTGAAAAATGTAGTGTCCCCAACTGAGCAAGCCAAGCCAAAGGCAACAGTGGCAAGGAAACCCAAACCCCAATGGCGCGAAAGGGTCATTAGCTTCAAAACTTCAAAAAACCTGAACCCAGATGCCTTTGTTTTCATCCTGGTGTTTGTACCTTAACCGTCTCATTCCAGCAGGGCTGCTTGACTTGATAGTAGATGACAGACTTGTATTCAGTGATCCCTTCATAACCAGCTCCAGGAAACATGGCTTTCTGAAGAGAGAATGAGAATGTAGAAACAAAACGAGAAAATCGTTTTTCTTTTCACATACAGTAAGATTCAAAATTCAACATTAACAAGAAGGGGAACATCTTTAAAGGAAAAAAAAATTTCAGAATGAATTTCTTGTATTTTTCCGTGTTCACGAGTGTAGACAGGACACGCATATATGTGAATTACAGCTCAAAATAGCATTTGGCAAGAACCGCGCTGTAAAAAGCTTTCTGTTTGGACATTTTAAAGACAGCAGCCGTTTGATAAAGGAGAAAGATCTGCGAGCTGTTTTTATGCCAGCAACAGTTCTGCTGTCAAAACACAGAGATATAGGGGGCGGATGAGCTGTGCATGCTAAATAGTTCAGGCGAAAACTGTTAGTCAATATAAACGAGAAGAACGGAGGACAATGGAACCAAAGACAGTGGTTTTTATTCATACCATACATATTAAAATCACTTCCTAAAAAGTTGCGCCATGGTAACCCAATGCTTTTTTTTTAGCACCTGCAAATTACTGGTGCAAAAAAATGTATATAATTAAAGCTGTTGTAACGCGATTTTACTTTGAATCAAGTGCACTTTAACAAGCGATGGTGTGGGAATATCCTAATTGCGCCTAGATATTAATGTTAGTTAATATTTAATGTTATGGGGTTTCTTTACCTCCATGGGATTTCCTTCTTCATCCACCACGCTCATTATAACTTCTACGTTTTTGGGGGTTTTCTTCTTGCCACGATCAAATTCTCCTTGTAGCAGTGTAACATATATATCATTCCTTACATAACCTGTGGAGACAAAATAGTTGCACTAACTGAACTGTACATAAAGGTTGACTAATGGTCAACTAGAGGATCTGGGTGAAGAGACGACTGCAAATGGATTCACTGAAGTGGGTTAGAAAGGCTTTAATAGCACTATATTTAAGAAGAAGATGCTACAATCTGAAAGATGTACAGACCAACCTGGCAGGATAATTTCAGGAAAGCCCATTTTCCTGACTATAGCCGTTGCGCGATCCACAAAATGAGGGTAATCTTTTTTAACCTGGAACACGTCTCCAGGGAGCAGCTTTAGGGTCACAAACAAACCTGAAAGCAAAAATACGCCGTTATACGGTCAGACAGGTCTCATCAGTCAACAAACTCCAGCCCTGAGGGCACAGATTCTCTCAACACAAACTAAATCATCTCAGAGTCCATTACCAGACAGACAGACAAATTAAATGACAGACAGACAGACAGACCGAGATACAGATCGAACCACAAACACAGAATGAACATCAGAACGAGAGGTAAACAAACAGACCAAACAACAGACAGACAGACCGAACGACAGACAGACAGAGAGACAGACCGATTCTCTCAACACAAACTAAATCATCTCAGGATCAAATACCAGACAGACAGGCCGTGATACAGACAGACAGACCAAACGACAGACCGAGATAGAGACCAAACAACAGACAGACTGAAAGACAGACAGACAGACCTAGAGACCGACTGGAACGGCAGACAGACCGAGAGACAGATCGAACGACAGACCGATATACAAATTGAAAGACAGATCGAGAGACAAACAGACCGAACGAACGTCAGACCTAGACAGACAGAGAGACCAAACGACAAACCGACAGACAGACCGAACAAAAGACCGAGACAGACCGATCAAATGACTGACCGAGAGACAGACAGACCGAGAGACAGATCGAACCACAGACACAGAATGAACATCAGAAAGAGAGGCAATCAGACAGACCAAACAACAGACAGAGACAGCTAGACCAAACAACTGACCGTGAGACAGACAGACTGAACAACAGACAGACAGACCTAGAGACTGAGATACAGACCGAGATACAGACAGTCCAAATGACAGACGGAGAGACAGATCGAGCCACAGACAGACCGAACAACAGACAGAGAAACAGACAGACCGAACGAAAGCCAGAGAAACAGACAAACCGAACAACAGACAGAGAAAAAGACAGACCGAACAACAGACAGAGAAACAGACAGACCGAACGAAAGCCAGAGAAACAGACAGACCGAACGAAAGCCAGAGAAACAGACAGACCGAACAACAGACAGAGAAACAGACAGACCGAACAACAGACCGAAGACCGATTCTCTCAACACAAACTAAATAATCTCAGAATCAATTACCAGACAGACAGAACGACAGACGAGATACAGACAGACAGACCTAAAGACATACCGAGATACAGACCGAACGACAGAAAAACCAAATGACAGACAGAGAAAGATAGACCGAACAACTGACCGAGAGACAGACAGACCGAACAACTGACAGACAGACAGACAGACCAACCGAGATACAGACAGTCCAAATGACAGACCGAGAGACAGATCGAACCACAAACAGACTGAACAACAGACAGACCGAACGAAAGCCCGAGAAACAGACAGACCGAACAACAGACCGAAGACCGATTCTCTCAACACAAACTAAATAATCTCAGAATCAATTACCAGACAGACAGAACGACAGACCGAAAGACGAAGAGACAAATCGAACAACATACAGACAGACCTAAAGACAGACAGAACGACAGACTGAGATACAGACAAACAGACAGACAGACGGACCTAGAGAGAGACAGACAGACCAAACGACAGACCAAGATACAGACAGACAGACCTAGAGACAGACAGACCGAACGACAGACAGACTGAAAGACAGAGACAAATCGAATGACAGACAGACAGACAGACAGACCGAACGACAGACCGAACGACAGACTGAGATACAGACAGACAGACAGACAGACCTAGAGACAGACAGACAGACCTAGAGACAGACTGAGATACAGACAGACAGATCTAGAGACAGACAGACAGACCAAACGACAGACGAAGATACAGACAGACAGACCTAGAGACAGACAGACCGAACGACAGACTGAAAGACAGAGACAAATCGAATGACAGACAGACAGACAGACAGACCGAACGGCAGACTGAGATACAGACAGACAGACAGACAGACAGACCTAGAGACAGACAGACAGACCGAACGACAGACTGAGATACAGACAGACCTAGAGACAGACAGACAGACCTAGAGACAGACAGACCTAGAGACAGACAGACAGACCTAGAGACAGACAGACAGACCTAGAGACAGACAGACCTAGAGACAGATAGACAGATAGATAGACAGACAGACAGACAGACAGACAGACAAATATATGCATTTACACGCAAAGCAATGTGGCAGATTATTTTGCATCATACTGACTATTAGAAATAATAGTCAAGCAAAACAGTTTTTTTAATGGTCGATCCCAGTTATTACAGGGTTGGGTGCCAATATGTGTTAATAAAATTGAACTGAGAAACTCAGATGAACATGTATGCTGAAATTAATAGACAGTACATTTTTTACACAATACTTGCTCAAAATCCACAAAGAATTCGTCATTTTTACTTTTTTTTTTTACAATTAAAACACATGATTGGCCTTAAATAGTATAAATAAATAAAAAGTGTATATTTTTGTCTCTTTGTAAAACAGTTTGACTTTATCAAAGTGATCCTGTTCTCATCCTCTCAAACTTTCCAGACATTCGACTATCATGCAACAATCGAGAAACTTCCACAAGGTCACATTTGTCGGCAGAGACATCTTTGGTCTATTGGTCTGGATTTACCCTGTCCTTTGTGGTTGACCTCTCGCGTTGCGATGACCTTGTTGAAGACGGCAACGAGTGGTTCGTTCTCACCAATGACACGAGACGGGATGAGAGGAGACATGATTAGCTGTCTCTGACGGATGTACGTTTCCATGGCAATCCTAGGAAAAGAGAGTCCAAGAGGAGGACAAAATTGAAGGAAATAGCAAAACATAGCCTAGGGGTAACAGTGTATGATGGATTCTGCCCAAGAAAAACAACAATGCATGAAGACGAACATAAAAAGAGAAACTACAATAATGCAAATTAAGGATATTCTAATCTCAAAAAGGACACACTCACTGTTGAAAAGGGATGAAATACTGCTTATCATCATCATCAATTTTCCCATGGGCAATATCTGTGATATCCATGACTGTAAACACAAAGAACAGGAGGATAGAGTTGATCTGAACCGCAGATACATTACATTAAATTATTACGTTCTATATTTGGTTCATATTCCCTCAGAGAGAGAAAATAACTTGCATTTTCTAAGTGTTAGTTTTGCGATGCATTCGGAGGGCAAGTAATTCTTTGAATATGTTTCAATGCTGATTAATTTTGAGTCTATAGGAACCTCTATCAACTTTTGATTTGGAAGCTTGAACACCAAATGAACAGACGCTAAATCATCATCAACATTAAGATTATTAAATCTAAGAGAAACACATTGTTCTGTGATCGTGCTGCCTTACTGATAACTCCTGAAATGTCTTTTAGGACTCTAATTATGTACCATCAACCATGAAAAATGGTTCACAACAAGGTAAACCAGGTGTTGTGTGTGCGTGCAGGTTTAAGAAAGCCACCGGATGAATGTAATAAGCCAGTGACGCAATATGTCTGAGCTTACGGTAAAAAATTGCTTCAATTTTCTTCTTGAAAAATACAATGCAGGCATTCAACCTGATGTTATTGTCAGCAGCAATAAAAAGAGGTCAAAACACTTGACACAACGTCCTTTTGAAAGAAAAAGAAACTATTTTATGCAAATGGGGTTTGCCTGTGAGTTTGATACACAATGCAACCATTTCATATGACATGATTGAGTTAGACCAACAAGGAAAAATTATAGTTGTCTCATTGGGTCTTTCTGAAAAATGTAAACTGAAATATGATAAACACTATACGCTCTGAGATGTGAAACATCATGCACACTTGACTGGGGAAAAGACCCTTTTTTCAAAAGCACATCGGCAATACGGATAAATGTCTTTTGCTCAGTTATTTGACATAATGCGAGGCACTGCTGAAAGTGACAAGCTTGCCCGCATAGACACTATATGATGATTGAACTGTTTTCTCCATTTATGCATTTGGCAGACGACTTACAGGGACAATCCTCCTGGAGCAACATGGAGTAAAGTGCCTTGCTCAAGAACACTGGTGGTGGCGACTGCTGGGATCAAACCAGCAACCTTCTGCATATCAGTTCGACAGACCAAGACAGACAGACCGAACAACTGGCCAAGAGACAGACAGACCGAGACACAGACAGACAGAAGACAGATTCTCTCAACACAAACTAAATCATCTCATAATCAATTACCAGACAGACAGAACGACAGACAGACAAATCAAGCGACAGACAGACCTAGAGACAGACTGAGATACAGACTGAACGACAGACCGTACGACAGACAGACCAAGAGACAGACAGACAGACAGACAGACCTAGAGACAGACTGAATGACAGACCGTACGACAGACAGACCAAGAGACAGACAGACAGACAGACAGACCTAGAGACAGACTGAATGACAGACCGTACGACAGACAGACCAAGAGACAGACAGACAGACAGACAGACAGACAGACTGACTGAAAGACAGACAGACAAATCAAGCGACAGACAGATAGACCTAGAGACAGACCGTGATACAGACAGACAGACTGAAATAAAAAAGACAGACAGACAGACCGAAAGACAGACAGACAGACAAATCAAGCGACAGACAGACAGACAGACAAATCAAGCAACAGACAGACACACCGAAAGACAGAGAGACAAATCATGCGACAGACAGACCTAGAGACAGACCGAGATACAGACTGAACGACAGACCGTACGACAGACAGACCGAGAGACAACCAGAGAGACCAAACGACAGACAGACCGAACAACAGACCGAGACGGATAGATCAAACGAAAGACAGAGAAACAGACAGACCTAGAGACAGACAGAAATACAGACCGAGAGACAAACAGACAGACAGACTGATTCTCTCAACACAAGCTAAATCATCTCATAATCAATTACCAGACAGACAGAACAACAGACCAATCAAGCGACAGACAGACCTAGAGACAGACTGAGATACAGACTGAACGACAGGCCGTACGACAGACAGACAGACAGATCAAGCGACAGACAGACACACCGAAAGACAGACAGGCAAATCAAGCGACAGACAGACCTAGAGACAGACCGAGATACAGACTGAACGACAGACCGTACGAGAGACAGACAGACAGACTGAGAGACAGACAGAGAGACCAAACGACAGACAGACCGAACAACAGACCGAGACGGATAGATCAAACGAAAAACAGAGAAACAGAGAAACAGACAGACAGACAGACAGACAGACCTAGAGACAGACAAAGATACAGACCGAGAGACAGACAGACTGATTCTCAAAACACAAGCTAAATAATCTCAGAATGAATTACCAGACAGACAGACAGACATGGAGTAAAGTGCCTTGCTCAAGAACACTGGTGGTGGCGACTGCTGGGATTGAACCAGCAACCTTCTGCATATCAGTTCGACAGACCAAGACAGACAGACCGAACGACTGGCCAAGAGACAGACAGACCGAGACACAGACAGACCGAACGACTGGCCAAGAGACAGACAGACCGAGACACAGACAGACCGAACGACTGGCTGAGAGACAGACAGACCGAACGACTGGCCGAGATACAGACAGATTGAGACACAGACAGACCGAGACACAGACAGACCGAACGACTGGCCGAGAGACAGACAGAACGAGACACAGACAGACCGAACAATTGGCTGAGAGACAGACAGACCGAACGACTGGCCGAGATACAGACAGATTGAGACACAGACAGACCGAACAACTGGCCGAGATACAGACAGATTGAGACACAGACAGACCGAACAACTGGCCGAGATACAGACAGATTGAGACACAGACAGACCGAACAACTGGCCGAGATACAGACAGATTGAGACACAGACAGACCGAACGACTGGCTGAGAGACAGACAGATCGAACGGCAGACAGACAGACCGAGAGACAGACAGACCGAACAACTGGCCGAGAGACAGACAGACCGAACGGCAGACAGACCGAACGACCGGCCGAGAGACAGACAGACTGAGACACAGACAGACCGAGACACAGACAGACCTTTATATGGAATAAAGTGTCTTGCACTGGTGGTGGCGACTGCTGGGATCGAACCAGCAACCTTCTGCGTATCAGTTCAGTGGTTTAACCCACTAGACCACCATTCTCCAGAGCAGCTGTACAGCTGAATCAAATTCTCTTCCATTATTTTCCTGTTAACTGCTTTGAAATAATCGGCATTGTAAAAAGCGCTATATAAATAAAGGTGACTTGACTTGACAATAGGGCTAGGCCGATAAACGATATCATATCGAATCGCGATAAAATTCAAAAACACATTTTTACTCGATATGGATTAATCTAACACCCAATCACACAGCAGTAATAAGTGAGAACAGCCAGTCAGCGTGCACGTCAAAGTAAGAAAACTCCACACGAGAAGGAAAAAAATCGTAGAAGCGGAGACTAATGTTTAATCGAAAGTGAAACTAACCTTGCATTATCATCAAAAGATGACGAGATTGACGTCAACCCGATTTTCATTTTCAACCAAAATGCAACATCAGTCCAACGTTGGAGATTGACGTCAATATGACGTTGGCTTGAGACGTTGGCTCAACGTTGGATTTTGGTTAGTTAACAACACAACCTAAAACCAACAATGTCTAATGATGTTAGAATTTAGCGTTGTGTGGACGTTACCATTATGACGTTGAGTTTTGGTCACCATACCTCATGACTTAATGTCCGTATTTGACATCGACGTTGGTTTGAGACGTTGGCTCAATGTTGTATTTTGGTTAGTTATTACCACAACCTAAAACCAACTAAAGATCAACGTCTAATGATGTTATAATTTGACGTTGTGTGGACGTTCCCATTATGACGTTAAGGAGACGTTGGGTTTGGTCACTACACCTCACGACTAAATGTCCGTATTTGACGTCATTACGACGTTGGCTTGACGTTGTTTTTTAGTTATTTTGCCAAAATTTACTAAAACCAACAAAATATCAACGTTAGCTGATCAAGTTAATGTTGTCATTAGATGTTGAGTTCACTGAATTTTGACATCACAACCAAAATGCAACCAAATATCAACGTCTTATGACGTCTTGTGCCTGCTGGGATAGAAACCATATAGATACATTTCACCAGCTATATGCGTTGTTTTAACCGTGGTTATCATGATCTAAAATGTATGATGCTATGGATGACCAATGGCTATTTTTAATAAAACTCTGAATATTTACATTTTACCATATAAAAATGAGGTTGTTACCATTTTTACAGATGCCAATGTTTTTTGTTAATGAACATAAATTTACATCTGCATCCTCCAAACTCAAGCGACCACTACTGTTAACTCACCATCAAATGTGCATTTCTAAGAGACAAAACATGTAATATTATTAATACTGCACTGCAAACTGTGCCGAAGATATATGCTAAAGTCAGGCAACACAAACCTGCTTCATTTCGGTTTCAGAACATGCAAAAAACTAAGACTTTTTTTCTATGAAGATATTCATTTTGTTAAGGAAAAGTGTAAGAACTCAAAAACATCAAGTGTTTGTCATGTTCTGAGAATAAAGAGTAGTTTTAAACTACAAGTAACAGTCTGGTTTCTACAACTTTCACTTAGGAGCAAAAATCTGCCTTTCAATTTGAAACAAATAAATATTTGACATTTATCGGAATAATTATCGATATCGACTGATAGGAAACATTTTTTTTTTTTATCGAGATCACTTTTTGGCCATATCGCCCAGCCCTACTTGACAAGCAAAAGTCTTATCAAAATACTAAAGAAACACTGATTGTTGTGATTCTCCTGATGCAATTGATCCCTTGTTCACACACACACACACACACACACGACATCTGTAGAGTTAAGATCTATCACCTCACAAAATGAAGTTGACGCATCCCTCAAGATCATGAAAACAGAAAAAAGTGCACTTGCAGTAATGCACTCGTAATTGAAGCCCGGCAGCCATGACAGCTGAAGAGCTTAAAAGCACAAATGTGACGTTTCTAAAGCACTTGTCAGTGGAACAAAATGTGTGTTATTTGAGCCGTTCGAGTCGTCCTGTTGAGGTGGAAGAACTTCCCTGTTTGGCCAACAAAGGCAGGAATCAATATTTTTGCAATTCTGTCCCAGAAAGCTACAGAGATTACTTCACCTTTATTGAGATATAATTTCTGGAGAGTTCTGTGCATTCACTTTAACGGAAGGTTGGGATTTCTTACATTACCTTCCATAGTATTTTTATCCTACTATGGAAATCAACTGTCTGGTTATGAAGTGGGCGGGTACACAGAACCACACTTCTATATTTTAATCTGTGGCAAACCCTCATTAATTTCCTGTGTACCTGCACGTCAACATGTTCACTCTGGCCACCCACACCAAACATATAATCAAACTATTAATTAATTGTATACATCGCGCGTTCTGAGCTTTTACAAGCTGAACGGATCAATTATCTGCACAATATGACTGTGACATTAAAAAGCTCAATTGTTTAATTTTGCATGAGTGGCGCACGAATCACCGTATGCGCGCTCACCAGCGCGCTTCAAAAGTGTGATAAGATTTGCGCGAGCTGTTCCACGACGCTGATGATAAAATGTGCAACACATTCAAATTCCATTGAGAATGTGAAATGCTATGGAGTAAGTCGAACATGATCTGAAACATGGGTGTCACTAGGCCCTTTTTTCTGTCCAGCCCTCTTAAAAAATGTGTGATTAACCTTTCAAACATATGAAACTGGCGGGAGGCTTCGGCTTCGTCCCGTTTTTTTAATCTGCGTTAATCAGCGTGTTCTTCAATCCGCTGTGGTTTATCAGAGCGCACGTCAGAAGCAGAGGTGTGTGTGTTGATCTGAGCCTCATTGGTCTGTCACCGCTCGTCAATGTCTAAATATTTGGGAAAACCAATCAAATCAGAGTAGGCGGGCTTTATGTTCACAGAAGCTTCTGAGGCTGAGCGCGAACTTTAGCAGCGCGACTCGACGTCAAGTGTGAGATATGAAGCTAAACTAAACGTTTCATATTTGAGCTGCTTCTGTAAGTCAGAAATGTTAAGCAAATGACACAAATATTCAGCCAAATCAATAAACTTTTGTCTAATTTCGCCATTTTGAATTGAAATAGGCCTATGTAATGTCATTTATAACATAATTAACAAACAAGAAATATAAACAAAGCCGTTTTCTTCAGATTAGGCATAAGATAAATAGTAATGAATGTGTGCATATTGTAAATTAATAATTCCATGTGTAGCTCTCAGTAAATACAAAAATTCAGCTTTTTTCAGTCTGTATTGGGCATACGATTAGTAATGAATGTGTGCATATTGTGAATTAATTTTTATACAGTTACCCAGTTTTCCTGTTAGCCTTCAAAAATGATTCATAAAACATAAATATCAGGTAAACATATGTTTACTTTCTTCACTGACAAAAATGGAAAAACTTTATCAGTCATATCTGCCCACTGACATGGTTTTCAAGCTATTGTTATTTAATTTTTTGGCGTTCAGAACATCCTAAAATGCACATATGTAGATCATAGAAATCAAATAGTCTCGAGGGGCCTTGCCCCCAAAACGTAATAATAAACAGCCAATATCCTAATATGCATACTAATAAGCTACTGGTTAATAGTGGGAATTGGACCCTAAACTAAAGTCTTACCAATTTTTTTTTCATACCCTCACTGGGGGCTGAGCCCCTCTAAAATGAAAATGAAAATGAAACAGCCACTAAAAAGAGGAGAAAACATCCTCCACCAGCATACATTAGAAAGCTTTTGAACCAACTTTACTAGAATTTATCATGTTCTATTGTAGGCTACTTTATTGCAGTTATGTTATGAACTTTGCATGTGTGGACCATTTTGCAAAAATAATTAAATAAACAAACCTCCCGAGGAAGCATGCCCTGGGACCCTGCTAAACGGTTCACACTTCAACCCCGATGTTCAAACCAAACCTACGCCCTTGCAACCGAGGGAGAAAACCAATCCCTCCATTTTGTAAAGTGTTGTAATTTAACAGCTTAAGGCGAGACACTACAGGTGAATAGGGATTTCTTTTTTAATTAGAAGATATCACTGTGAAACTTCTCTAGTTTATTTATTACGGACATAAACATAAGAAAAAAATGTATTAAAAATTTTGTGTAAATTGATGTTTTAAAGAGGTGATGAATTGAGAAATCAACTTTCCTTTGAGCCTTTGGTATATAAAAGTTAATCGTGATATAAGAATATCCTGTAAGTTTCAGAGCTGAAAACTTCCTTGTAAGTCAAATAAAAGCTTTTATTGACAAAGACATTGCGTTTGTTCGCTTCATTTCACCGCAGAATCGATAAACAAGATAGAGGTCGAGACTGGATTTGCAGACATATTGCGCGCGCATGTGTGTGTGTGTACGGTTCGCCATTAAATATGCAAATCTTATCCAATCATAGCCGTGGGCGTTTACTTCCAAGTCTTCAGTGCAGCACGCCCATAAAAACAGAGCGTTCCAGGAGAGAGCCTCAAAACCAGGGCAGAAAATAGCTTATTACTTATTCATTATGATGTTTCTGAAAGTAAAAACCAGGCGAACGTCATAAGTTGACATCAGACAACAATATAAACAAATAAAAAAAGCCAGTTCATGACACCTTTAATATGCAAATGAGGCCTTTTATACTTAAATATACGCTCATTTGCATACATTTCCAAAAGCAAAATCTAGAAATTGGAAAAGGACCAGGTTTCAAATTCCTGGTTATATTTGTTGGCATATTAGATGGGCTTTTACAGAGGGGATTCTGGGTATCTTGTTTTGTGCTTTAGTAAATTAGAGAATACTGACAATAGCCTTAAAAAAAATCAATTTTCGCCATGTTTTTGTTGGAGTAAAGGACCTTTAACTCAGGACAGGAATGATATATCAACAAATCCCTCGGGAAAGCCTGTAAAAGTTCAGTATAATACTGGAGTTGGTGCTTGTAGGTGCTACTGAAGTGGATAATCTGACTCTGAGTGTGAGGAAAAACTCATTTTGAGAAAACGGCCTTTAAAGTTGTATATTGTATGATTTCATACATTTCTATTGAAAACCCCAACCTACAAACAAAATATACACTCAGTTCATTAATATCAGTATCAATGCTAACTTTTGGTGAATTCCGGTATAAATCTAAAGGTGCAAGGTGACAAAATATAATGAAATAACCACCTTAAATGAGTAATGTTGGCATACTTTTTCAACAAACTGGCCCAAAATCTCAAAATTGACCACTGTATGAAAAAACAACGTTTGCCCTGCCATGTCTGACCTTAAAAATACAAATTCTGAAATTCTAATTATGAGGTGTGAAATGAAGCTCCAGGAAAGCTCTATCATATCATCTATGAAGAATAAAGAATCTAGAACCTGCTACTCCAAACGGCCTCCTCAGCCCTCCTGTGTGCTTCTTTCCGTCCTTCAGCTCCATGCATCCCACACGGATGATCTGACACACCAGGAACACACGCTGCCTGATGAGGTCACTGCTGCTCAGATCCTGGACGTCACAGAAGAACAACAGCCATTAACACGTTTGGGGTCAAAATGTTTGTTTGTTTGTGACACTAAAGAGAGACCGTGATTAGACTCCCCCTGCAACTGCCTCATCGACACGGCATCCTCAATAAACCCGTCTCCGGCGTGTTGCCTCCGATTGTTCGAATATTACAATTAAATAATACTTAAATCGATATGTCATCCTCAATAAACCCGTCTCCGGCGTGTTGCCTCCGATCATTTGAATATTGCACTTTAATAATTATTTAATCAACATCATCCTCAATAAACCCGTCTCCAGCATGTTGCCTATTATTGCCTGATCTATTATGACCTCCGAGCTGTAAAGTTGCCAGAATAATAATAATAATCATACGCTGTTTGTTGATTGGCCAGAGGAGAACTGCCCCCCCGACTGAGCCTGGTTTCTCCAAGGTTTATTTTCCTCCATTCTGCTCCTGATGGGGTTTTGGTTTTCTTGCCACTGTCGCCTCTGGCTTGGCGTGCTCAGTTGGAGACACTACATTTTTCAACTAAACATCGAAATAAATCTAATTAATAAAAAAAATTAACCATTTAAACTAAATTACTGATCGAATTATTGATCTAAAGCCCACACTGTCACTGTATGATAATTGAAATGAACTGATGACATCAGCGTTTTTTCCAGAATGGCTATACAGCTGAATAAAATTCTGCTGCATTATTTTCCTGTTTAACACTGTAAAGCTGCTTTGAAACAATCTACATTGTTAAAAGCGCTATATAAATAAAGTTGACTTGACTTTACTAAAGACAAATCACAATGTTTTGTTGAACTGCTTTCAACATTAAATATAGCTGCAAGCAGCAATTCCGGGGTCAAGCGCAAATAAGAAGACAAGACATGCCAAAATGGCTAGGAGTATCAGATAAACTGCAAGAATATGAGTAATTAAACACATTTTAAGATGATTTTAGGCAAAAAGGCTGAAAAATGCATTGTAGTCTATGGGAATTTCATGTTTTGTTCTATTATAGCGCCACCAAGAGGCACAATCCTACAATTTGTTGTGTGTGTCCTCGGAGTGAGCCCATACATGTGTGTGTCAATTTTGGTGAAAATATCTCATTTCGTTTTGGAGTTATAGACATTTATATGAAAAAACAAGTAAAAAATGACTGACACCTGATTTTGATTGGATTTTACTGCCCCTTACTTATAAGCATTAGTGTAAGGCTATGGACCTATGTTTTCGAACTTCTGACGCTGGTTTCGTCTCGATCGGACTAGCGGTTTTGAAGGTATCAGCTAACGTTTTTTTAAGCGCCAAATGGCCAAGCCATACGCCGAAACCTGGCAAATCTGGTATCGTTAGACTCAGCAAGGATTCAGGAGAGTTAGTCCCATGAAAATAAGTCAATCAGACTCAAAGTTATAAGCGTTTGAAAAATAAAATTCTCCACTAGGTGGCGCTGTTTCGAAACTTCTCAGGCTCCTTCAAGGCATCGTGCTGATGACCCATACCGAGTTTCGTAACAATTCGTTCATGTTTTCATAAAATACAGCATTTTAGCACATAATTCAAAATGTCAGAAACCAAAATGACCGAAATGCTAAAATTTGATATCCGATGACTCAACATGCCGTCCTGAATCTAACGAGACCGCTATTATGATTTTTGGACAAACGGTTCAGAAGTTATAAGAAAAAAGAAAAAAATGTTCGTATCTCCGGACCAGTAGGTGGCGCTGCACTGAAACGCTGCATGTTGCCTCAGGTCATGCTTGTGATGACATGTACCAAGTTTGGTTTGAATACGATAAACGATTTGGTTTGAAATCTTTTTATAATAGGCTATTACGTTTGAACTTATTGGTCCTGCGCTGCTTTTTGATTCAGTTCATTTCAATGAAAATACATCGTATGTATCTGATCTATTTTAGTGGCATTCAGTATCAGGATTTGACTGTTCATTCTCTCTTTCGCTGCTGCTTCGTTAGCATTGTCAGCATCGGGAGTTAACGCATTGATAAGGCTCCGGGTCTGTGTCTACAGACGATCCACCCTCCTCCACTTCAGATGAAGGTGATGGAGAATGACCGCTCTGTTGCAAAGCTACTGGCGTCACTCCAGTCATTCTCCATCTTTGCCACTCGCGAGTCTGACAGCTGTCAATCAATCCGTCACTGCAGGACTCAGGTGCACGCCCTCCACTCAGCCCCGCCCTCGGTTCGTCCCCTCTGGGCTCTGCCCACTTTTCCAGCATTTTTCAAATATTGCCAGAGAATAGTTTTTGTGCGCAAAAAAACCCTAAATAACGACTTATATAGTGATGACGATTTCAAAACACGGCCTCATGAAGCTTCGAAGCGTTATGAATCAGTGAGTCGATTCAGCAGTTTGAATCGCCAAATTTCAGCAGTTTGGTGGTTTGACGCGTGATCCGAATCATGAATCGACTCACTGATTCATAACGCTTCGAAGCTTCATGAGGCCGTGATTGAAATCGTCATCAGTATGTAAGTCGTTATTTAGGGTTTTTTTGCGCACAAAAACTATTCTCGCCGATTCATAAAGTTATTGTAGAGCCGCTGTAGTGAGATGGACTTTGTATCGACGTCTTTAGTGTCTTTTAAGGGTCTTGAGAGTGTAAAGTTGAGCCAATGGAGGCCTTTCAGAGCATCAGATTTACACTAAAATATCTTCATTTGTGTCTGAAGATGAACGGAGGTCTGACGGGTGTCCAACCACATGAGGCTCAGTCATTAATGACACAATTTACAGTTTTGGGTGAACTAACCCTTTAAGTCAATGCAAAGACGCGAATAGACATTCTGCGGTGCAATTCGCGCGAATGACACTGCGCGAATTGAGCGAACTAAGCGTTTGACGCGTAATTCGCGCAAATCGCCCGAGTTGAAAAATCTGAACTTTGGCGGATATTCACGCCGCATTAACCAATCGGAGCTTGCTCTAGTAGTGACAACAATGAGGAGAAAATCTGGTTTATATTAATCGTATATTAATATCTGGTTCAGACAAGTGTGCATATGATTATCACTGTGATAACATTAAATGACATGAAACACAACCCAGTCTCTTTTTGTTATATGCAAGTTTGTTTGATCAATACAAAAGTATAAGTAAAAGGTATAAGAAGCTATACATGAAATAAAGCAAACAATTCAGTCAAACATTCAAAGTCAGAGCTAGTCGACAACAACGGTAACATAAAGTTAAATAGCCTAAAAATAAACATGTAATGAAACTTCACTTTGCCCTCAGACTAAACGATTTGCCAGTGAACAAATTATAGATCCATGAGACCAAAGATCAGCCATTACATCTACACAAGACGAATTATATCTGGAGACGCCACAGAGATATCAGAGCCAGCGGCAGAAGAACTGGCCGAGGAAAGACTGATCTCACCGGGTTAATGAGCACTGCTGATCCACTGGAGCTCACACACACACACACACACACACACCAGATCACATGTTCAACTCCACACACACCAGATCACATGATCAACTCCACACACACCAGATCACATGATCAACTCCACACACACCAGATCACATGTTCAACTCCACACACACCAGATCACATGTTCAGCTCCAAATACACCAGATCACATGTTCAACTCCACACACACCACATCACATGTTCATCTCCACACACACCAGATCACATGTTCAACTCCACACACACCAGATCACATGATCAACTCCACACACACCAGATCACATGTTCAACTCCACACACACCAGATCACATGTTCAACTCCACACACACCACATCACATGTTCAACTCCACACACACCAGATCACATGATCAACTCCACACACACCACATCACATGTTCAACTCCACACACACCAGATCACATGATCAACTCCACACACACCAGATCACATGTTCAACTCCACACACACCAGATCACATGATCAACTCCACACACACCACATCACATGTTCAACTCCACACACACCACATCACATGTTCAACTCCACACACACCAGATCACATGATCAACTCCACACACACCAGATCACATGTTCAACTCCACACACACCAGATCACATGATCAACTCCACACACACCAGATCACATGATCAACTCCACACACACCAGATAACATGAGGTGTGTTCGACATCGGCTGCGGCTGGAAGCAACTGACCGGCGAGAGTAGCCGCGTGCAGGCGGAGGAGCTGCAAACACAGACGTGAAGTCGGACACTTTCTGCTTCTCGCGGTGACGCTCGCGCTGTGTTTGCACACTTTATCAGCTGAAGTGAAATAAATGCAATATTTGGCAATACACAGATGTTTCAGAGACATTATTGTCATGTAATACTTTATGCACTGCTTAATACAGCGTGTGTTTGTATCGGGAATAAAGTTCAACATATAAGCCTACACTATCAATGAAGTGGGGTCTATGTTTTTAATCAGTTATATTTTGATAAACATGACAATATAACATCGCAACTACATGAAAGGAGGTTTTACTGTTATAAAAAACAGATTTGTGCGCATTAGTGGAGCTGAAGGTTTTAGAATAAACACGAAACACACGTGATCGCTGTCATGCGGTGAATCTGGCCAATCGTGGAACGGCTGTGTCGTCATCAGAGCCCGTGCAGCCTCATGCAGTCGCTCTCGAGAAACTGCACCGGCTGTAATCGCCGGCTGCTCTCGAATCGCTCTCGCGGCACTTTGTTGACATACGTCACTGTCACGTGGCGTCGGCGCTGCCTCAAGTCGGACAAAATTTCTAACCGGCATGCACTGCTTCAAGTCAGCCGCCGATCGGTCTGCGCATCGCTGGGTGAAGTCGAACAAGCCTATGATCAACTCCACACACACCAGATCACATGATCAACTCCACACACACCAGATCATATGATCAACTCCACACACACACACACACCAGATCACATGTTCAACTCCACACACACCAGATCACATGATCAACTCCACACACACCACATCACATGTTCAACTCCACACACACCAGATCACATGATCAACTCCACACACACCAGATCACATGTTCAACTCCACACACACCAGATCACATGATCAACTCCACACACACCAGATCACATGATCAACTCCACACACACCACATCACATGATCAACTCCACACACACCACATCACATGTTCAACTCCACACACACCAGATCACATGATCAACTCCACACACACCACATCACATGTTCAACTCCACACACACCACATCACATGTTCAACTCCACACACACCAGATCACATGTTCAACTCCACACACACCACATCACATGTTCAACTCCACACACACCAGATCACATGATCAACTCCACACACACCACATCACATGATCAACTCCACACACACCAGATCACATGATCAACTCCACACACACCACATCACATGTTCAACTCCACACACACCAGATCACATGTTCAACTCCACACACACCACATCACATGTTCAACTCCACACACACCAGATCACATGATCAACTCCACACACACCACATCACATGATCAACTCCACACACACCAGATCACATGTTCAAAAAGGCGTTCTCTTTATAAATAAACCACAGATTTGAGCTTTAAACAACTACATAATTGCCTGAAAAGTCTTAAAACTATGTTTTGTCACACATTAACAGTAGATTTGAACAAAAATAGACGTGAAAACACAGCCCATGTCAGCCATTTCGCAACGAGACGAGCCGCTGGCAGAAGCTCCGCCCATGAGGTGAATTCACGTCTGTTGTGAAGTGAATGTCACGCGCGAATGAAGCGAGTAAACTCAAAATGTTCAAGCGTCCAACCTCGCACGAATAACTAAATGTATTCGCGTCATTCGCATCTGGTGTGACCGCTCCATAAAACAGCTGTCAAATATGAAATGTGCAGTTTAGCTACTTTCATCAAAAGCATTGCGCGACTCGCGCTGCAAAATGCCAATTCACGCTCACCAGCTTCTGTGGACATAAAGCCTATCTACTTTAATTTGATTGGTCATCTCAAATATTTTGACATTGACGAGTAGGCCTGTCACGATAACAAATTTTGTTGGACGATAAATTGGCCAAGAAATTATTGCGATAAATTATAATATTGTCGTTCTGAGACCATTTTCATCTAAAATAATGATAATGGCATAATAATGCAGGTGCACCTTTTCAAAGATCAATACATTTTTATTTCTAAAGACTATTTAACACTGAAAACGGAAAGCATTTTAAATATCCACAATAAATGAACAAAACAACCAAAACAAAAAAAGCAGTGGACTCTCAGTCTGTTCACAAACAAATGCTCTTGAATAAACAGCTGAAAACTGCAGCGGATGATTGTGTTTTAGATAGTGCTGGGAATCGATAAAAAAAATTTACTAATTAATCACATTTTTTTCTGTAATTAATCACGATTAATATGTTTTTAATGTTTTGATATTGTAATAATTTCAGTTACTCTCCAAATTAATGTAGAACCAATCTATTGACAGTATATTTTAAATATGTGTTGTATTGTCATGTGTTTATGAATGAAGGCCAGTATCACTGATGTCTCTATGAAACATTAATGACGTTACATTACAGTATAACTGAAAGATACCAATCTCAACATTTATTAGGCTTTAAAAAAACAACTTTTAATTTAAGTGAACTTAAAACAATCTCTACATAACCCCATTATAATAAATGTTATATTTACCTGTGGCCTTCCCTGTTAGACATATACAGAAATGTAATAGTTATCAACAACTTTCTGCGCACATACAGCGCGTTCTCTTGTGTCTTGTCGCGCTTAGAAGCATTTACATGTATAAGAGCGTGATCATATAATGTAACGCTCTGCAAAAATGGATATAAAATCGGATGCTGGAAATTATCGCAGCCGGAAAAATTATCGAGCTCATTTTTTCTATTGTGCGATTCATTGATTTATTGACCATCGTGACAGGCCTATTGACGAGTGGTGACAGACCGCAGGCAGCTCAGATGAGAAGATATCATTTCAGCACTAAAGTAGTGTTCATACTCCATTATTTCACAACATTTGTTATATACACCTCTGAAAGGTCACCGGTGACCTCATAGCGGACTACGGCCATGATTACAGTCTTGTAGCCTATAGTTTACTTCCACACTTCAGTCTGGTTCAGCTAGTTTCGCCACAGAGCCTTTACTGTACACATGATGTGCTTGTATCAAATTCAATTGGATAGAGAGAATGCTATCACTTCAAAAGAGCGGCCAATCACAGGCCCACCTAGCCCTTATGCTAATCCGGCCCTGCCCCTGATTGTAATAAAATTCCACAATTTTACTGTTCTCGCTGTATTTTTGATCTAATAAATGCAGCCTTGGTGAACATAAGACTTCTTTCAACAACAAACTATTGAGCGGTAGTTCTTTGAATCGTTGTTACCGTGAAGAGTGCAGGAAGGTTGTTGAGTTTCTCGATCTCTTTCGGCATGCCTGTGCTGTCCCACCGCACCAGGAAGTTCTCACTGATGGGACAAGAAAAATGTGTCACAAAAATATTTCAAGTTCAAATAGTTCAAACAACATTTACTAACCAAACTAGGTCTGTGAACAAAAGCCTGCCTTTATATGACAAGCTTAAGGGTTCATATTGAACATTTCTATCACTTTGTTGAGCTCCACTTTAGTGTTGTAGTCCTCAAGACCACTTTTTGAAGGTCTTGGTCTCAGACTAAGAGGACTCAGGAGTTTATCTCAAGTCCAGTCAAAACCACAACTGCAAGGATATCACTAAATTGCAAGTGCATTGTTTTATTTAACATCATTAATGTGATTTGATGTCAACATTTCTGCCCTTTATCGGGCGAAGAACCATATTTGATAACTTAATCGCACATTCCCAATGGCATTTACATGCCTCTCCATGAGCTCGTATAAGCACATGGATTTCTCCCAGCCAATCAGCGGATATCAGTCTACATCACAGACAGTGACACCATTGCATCTGACCAATCAAGAGTTGCCCGGGGCATTTCAAACTTCAGCGCCATTTCAGAATTTGTGAATGACGGATTTACGCTCCTACCTACTCTCATAAATACGGAAATAGCATCGAAACCAACAATGGTAAGTTAATGAAACTCACACATTATATGGTTGAATAGTTGTGTTAAATGTTGAGATAGATGTTGTTTGCGTAGGATTTCGAGAAATTAGTGAACGTTGGGGCATGAAAAATGGTATTTGATCAGGTAAGACTACCGCAAGTGACAGAATGTCCATTTTTAGACATACGCCCGATACGTCTAGTAAGCCATACGTAGGGTATTTTTGACAAATAATGCATTATAACGTAGGACAATAGTATTTAATAGTGCATTGAATGTTGCAACATGGTTGCATTACATTATACAGTGATCCAGTGGGAAACGCAAACCATTTATTTAAATAATCAAGCCATACATAATGAAATGTGTTAGCCTGGATGCCAGCCGATCTTAGCCCCGTCCACAACAATTGTGCTCGGGCAGTTCGGTCTGGACTTTCTCCGTAGAGGAGTAATTATGCCCGAACAGAAACTGTTCGGACCAATGAAATCATCAGGGCGGGCTTTAGACGATGATGGACAGATGATCAACAGTAACGTCATCATCCACGTCACCAAAGGCGCTTGGGTTGAATTTGCTCTTATCCTAAACGGAGAACTTGTTCGTATATGCATTCACCTTTACTATTTCTCTCAGAAATGATGATGGTGTTGGTAAGTAAACTCTGTGTATCCTTAAATTCTTTTTGTACAACACCGGCAAAGATCGTTTACACTCATCTTTTTCTTCTAACGTAACTTATTCCAGCGTGCGTGCAGACAGGGTTGCCAAGTTTTTACAACAAAACCCGCCCAATTGGCAATTGCTACTCAAAACTAGCCAAAAACAAGCCCAATAACTTTCCGGGGGGGTTCTCCGGGAAAAAGGGCATTTGGGGGGTAAAATATGTGTTATTTTGGCAGGGCTGGCAGCTAAAATTCGCATTCCTGGGTCTGTATATCACATAATTGTGGTCGCTTCAACCTGTGGACTTGGCAACACAGGTCAGTTGAGTTCTGTTGACATTTGACAACTAACGTTATGCGTCGCTCCGTTGCTCTGATTGGTTGTAGGTCTATCCAATTGAGGTCTTTCCTGGCTCGGTTGAAACACACCCCATAATCACAGCCCAACAGAGCAGATCAGATTCATATTCTGACTAGAATTGAGTATGACGACGTCAGGCTAGAAATGTGTCATTTTGGTCAGTTTTATGACCTTATAACAGTTTTCAATATACTTAAATGGCATATATTGGTGTTTGTTTTTACTGTGAGCCTCATTGCTGTTAAAAATAAGGGGTACCACCAGTATTTATAGTGCTATTTTTCACTTAATGCATTATAACATATAGGACACTAGTACTCAATAGTGCATTAAATGTAGCCACAGGTTTGCATAACATTATACAGTGATCCAGTGGGAAATGCAAGCCATTTATTAAAATGATCAAGCCATAAATAGTGAAATATGTGTAATTTTGGTTTTATTTATTATTATTTATTATTATTATGGTCTGCAAGGTCCGCCTGTGCCTCAATGCTGATCGCAACTGCTTTATCAAGGTAATTTATTAATTTATTTTTTTATATATATTTATTTTGTGTCTCATATTATGTATATATCCACTTTTTGGGAAAAGAATAACCCTAGTTCATTAAAGAAGTAGTTGACTTTGACATGAAAATGAAGAAATGTTCCTAAATAGATATTTTATAGATGTTTTATGTATTTATTTATATTTTATATATATATACACACTTTTATGACCATAGACCAGCGAGGAACCATATATGGTAACTTCATTGACCTTGATTTTCAACATAATGTATTAATTTTTACAGTCACAAAAGTTCAAAAGTCTTCTAAAAACCTACAATAACACTCCAGGGTTGAAATTTTGAATTTCCAAGTATTTCAAAGAGTGCCCTATAAAGGGTTCAAATGCAATCAATAACTTCTTTATAATGGGATTTCTTGTGTTACTGAGCTGCCGGGTTCAAAATCAATGCAGCTTTTCTCAAAAATGCCCAAAATTAATATAAATGCCCACAAAATTCTGAGATTTCGTTATTTTTATATAACATAGAATATAATTAAGCAATATCACAAGAACACGAGAGCTGTTTTCATGAATATACGCGTGATTGCAAATGATATTGATTTATACAAACGTTCAATAAACAAGACATTAATATTAAATGACATTTTAAACTGTGTCTTTGCTAATTCGGGCATGTTTCGTTATTAAATTAATCAGCTGCTTTGAACAAATCGGTTGAATAAAGGATTCCGGGACTGTTAAATAGTGTTAATGTTTTAATGTTAAATGAATCTGAACATTATTTATTATTTATGGTGTAATTGTACCAATTCAGATGCAACTTCTGTGCCATGAGTTTGATTGTCAGTGATTTGATTGGTAACAGCGCTATAGTGTCTTACTATTCTAATGGTATTTATTCATTAAATACAAGTCATTTCTCAGACAGTAGATATGGATCTTTTAGATTAATTTAAGGAGTGCTGGTCTTGGTCTTGGTCTTGGTCTTGGTCTTGGTCTTGGTCTTGGTCTTGGTCTTGGTCTTGGTCTTGGTCTTGGTCTTGGTCTTGGTCTGAGCACACGCTGGTCTTGGTCTTGGTCTCGGTTTAGGGGGTCTTGACTACAACACCAGTCCACTTATAATGCTAAATATCAATTTAATATGACCATTTCCCACACTCATCAAAAGCCCAATGCTTTCGAAATAGGCAATTTTTCAAGTTTGGCCAAGTTTTAATGGACTCCAGTTTGTTTTCATAACACAATATACCCTTTTAATTCAAAATGTCAAGGAAAATGTGATGATTCATGACACAAGCTCTTAAATATAAAAGAGAACCACACTGACTATGTGTTTTATATATCTTTTGAAAAACGATTTCACTGACTTATAAAAGAACAGATTCGTTTTCAGTCTCTTGGACATTCTCGCAAAGCAACTCATCTCATGAAATAAAATAACATGCTATTCATATTTCACCACTGAAAGCCACACTAGCTGTTCGTAGTGGACTACACTGGTGTATTTCAGCTTTTAAGAACTAAAACTTAGCCGGTTTTAGTGGACAGTCTATACTTCTGCCCTTCTGCTTTTAAAAAACAAACAGAAGGAAGAGACCGACTCACCTAATAAATTCAGACTTGTCAGGATCATATAATGACATGAAGAGTTCTGCGTCCTCGCCGATGTTGCACACAAAGTTTTTGAGATTCATTAAGAGGCTGTAGGTGTGCACGCCGCTGAAGAGGGCCTGACGCCGCTTCTCCAGGTTCTGGAGCCGCATCTAAAAACAGCAGAGGCATTGAGTAACAACAGTAGTGCGGAGATCCAGTAGAGCATGGGGCTAGCAATGCCACGGCCGTGGGTTTGATCACCAGGAAAAGCATGCGCTGATAAACTGTATACCTGAATGCAATGGATAAAAGCCTCTGTCAAATGCACACAATGTCAAATTTTACAATTGAAATGTTACCTTCGAAGACGCTTGAGAGGAAAGTCATTATTTATGCAAATAATGATTTAAAGGGTTAGTTCACCCAAAAATTAAAATTGTGTCATTAATTCCTCACCCTCATGTGGTTGGACACCCGTCAGACCTCCGTTCATCTTCAGACACAAATGAAGATATTTTAGTGTAAATCTGATGCTCTGAAAGGCCTCCATTGGCTCAACTTTACACTCTCAAGACCCTTAAAAGACACTAAAGACTAAAGTTACAAAGTCCATCTCACTACAGCGGCTCTACAATAACTTTATGAAGACGAGAATAGTTTCTGTGCGCAAAAAAACCCTAAATAACGACTTATATAGTGATGACGATTTCAAAACACGGCATCATGAAGCTTCGAAGCGGTATGAATCAGTGAGTCGATTCATGATTCGGATCGTGTGTCAAACCGCCAAACTGATGAAATTTGGCGATTCAAACTGCTGAATCGACTCACTGATTCATAACGCTCCAAACCGCTGAATCGACTCACTGATTCATAACGCTCTGAACCGCTGAATCGACTCACTGATTCATAACGCTCTGAACCGCTGAATCGACTCACTGATTCATAACGCTCTGAACCGCTGAATCGACTCACTGATTCATAACACTTCGAAGCTTCATGATGCCGTGTTTTGAAATCGTCATCACTATATAAGTCGTTATTTAGGGTTTTTTTGCGCACAGAAACTATTCTCGTCTTCATAAAGTTATTGTAGAGCCGCTGTAGTGAGATGGACTTTGTAACTTTAGTCTTTAGTGTCTTTTAAGGGTCTTGAGAGTGTAAAGTTGAGCCAATGGAGGCCTTTCAGAGCATCAGATTTACACTAAAATATCTTCATTTGTGTCTGAAGATGAACGGAGGTCTGACGGGTGTCCAACCACATGAGGCTCAGTCATTAATCACACAATTTACATTTTTGGGTGAACTAACCCTTTAAAACAAGATTTTAAAAGGAACACGCCACCATTTATGAAAATAGGCTCATTTTCCGACTCCCCTAGAGTTGAACAGTTGAGTTTTACCGTTTTCCAATCCATTCAGGCGATCTCCGGGTCTGGTGCTAGCACTTTTAGCATAGCTTAGCATAGATCATTGAATCTGATTAGACCGTTAGCATCTCGCTCAAAAATTCCCAAGAGGTTTGATCGCAACTTTTCATTTTCCGTCGGTCTTAGTACACGATGTAACTAAAGAACAGTCAAGTTTTAAATAGGAAAAATATCGAAACTCTTTGGTCATTTTTGAGCGAGACGCTAACAGTGCACTCAGGTTAGGGCTGAAATTTAAACAATAAATAGCGTTTTGTGGCTCTTTAATGTGTCGTGATCGCTCAGTTAAAGCTGAACCGATCATCTCTTCCTTCTAGTTCATTGATAAGCACGAAATAAACATGAATGAACACTAAAAGAAATGTTGTTTCAACCGCGGAAAGACACCAGTAAACATGTTTTCAAGTTCAAGTCCACCGGCGTTAATCTACTAACTCTCCTGACTGCTTTGTCGGACAAAATGGCAGATTCGGCGATGTGATTGGTCAGATCGCCTGTCAATCAAACTTGCGGCGAAGGGTGAATTGCGTTACATTATTAAGGAATTTAAATTAATCACATGCGTTAACGGTGAAAGCCCTAATATACATGTGTACATTTGATAATAAACAGAGCAAAAGCATGAGTTTTACCTTCTCCTCCTGTATCCGCTCATCAATACTGAGGGAAGCCGTCTCATGAGCCCGGAACAGACTGACTGTGCTGCTGCGCTCCGGATCTAGTGTGTTTCCGGCTTCATCCCGCACCACTAAATCAAGACCCAGAATCCTGTGCAACAGCCGCAGACATGTTTTACCACACAAGAGACACATCCCTACTGTATCATTCATTATCAACAGTTGAAGCAGTCCGTCAATATTTCTGCTTGAGGATCAGCAAATCTCATACACCAGTCCCTCCAGAAAAACGGCATTATGCGATCGCATGATTTAACGCATAATCAGCCAAAGTCCGCATATTTATGCGGGGGCCGCATTTTTTGTGTTGACCGATTTCAAAACACTGCATCATGAAGCTTTGGAGCGTTATGAATCAGTGAGTCGATTCAGCGGTTCAGATCGTTATGAATCAGTGAGTCGATTCAGCAGTTTGGAGCGTTATGAATCAGTGAGTCGATTCAGCGGTTCGGAGCCTTATGAATCAGAGAATCGATTCAGCGGTTTGGAGCGTTATGAATCAGTGAGTCGATTCAGCGGTTTGGAGCGTTATGAATCAGTGAGTCGATTCAGCGGTTCGGAGCCTTATGAATCAGTGAATCGATTCAGCGGTTTGGAGCGTTATGAATCAGTGAGTTGATTCAGCGGTTTGGAGCGTTATGAATCAGCGAGTCGATTCAGCGGTTTGGAGCGTTATGAATCAGTGAGTCGATTCAGCGGTTCGGAGCGTTATGAATCAGTGAGTCGATTCAGCGGTTTGGAGCGTTATGAATCAGTGAGTCGATTCAGCGGTTTGGAGCGTTATGAATCAGTAAGTCGCTTTAGCGGTTGGAGCGCTATGAATCAGAGAGTCGATTCAGCGGTTTGGAGCGTTATGAATCAGTGAGTCGATTCAGCGGTTCGGAGTGTTATGAATCAGTGAGTCGATTCAGCAGTTTGGAGCGTTATGAATCAGTGAGTCGATTCAGCAGTTTGGAGCGTTATGAATCAGTGAGTCAATTCAGCGGTTTGGAGCGTTATGAATCAGTGAGTCGATTCAGCAGTTCGGAGCCTTATGAATCAGTGAGTCGATTCAGCGGTTTGGAGCGTTATGAATCAGTGAGTCGATTCAGCGGTTTGGAGCGTTATGAATCAGTGAGTCGATTCAGCGGTTTGGAGCGGTATGAATCAGTGAGTCGCTTTAGCGGTTGGAGCGTTATGAATCAGCGAGTCGATTCAGCGGTTTGGAGCGTTATGAATCAGTGAGTCGATTCAGCAGTTTGGAGCGTTATAAATCAGTGAGTCGATTCAGCGGTTTGGAGCGTTATGAATCAGTGAGTCGATTCAGCGGTTTGGAGTGTTATGAATCAGTGAGTCGATTCAACGGTTCGGAGCGTTATGAATCAGTGAGTCGATTCAGCAGTTTGGAGCGTTATGAATCAGTGAGTCGATTCAGCGGTTTGGAGCGTTATGAATCAGTGAGTCGATTCAGCAGTTTGGAGCGTTATGAATCAGTGAGTCGATTCAGCGGTTTGGAGCGTTATGAATCAGTGAGTCGATTCAGCAGTTTGGAGCGTTATGAATCAGTGAGTCGATTCAGCGGTTTGGAGCGTTATGAATCAGTGAGTCGATTCAGCGGTTTGGATCGCCAAAGTCACGTGATTTCAGCTGTTTGACACGCGATCCAAATCATGAATCAACTCACTGATTCATAACGCTTCAAAGCTTCATGAGGCCGTGTTTTGAAATCGTCATCTCTATATAAGTCGTTATTTAGGGTTTTTTTGCGCACAGAAACTATTCTCGTCTTCATAAAGTTATTGTAGAGCCGCTGTAGTGAGATGGACTTTGTAACTTTAGTCTTTAGTGTCTTTTAAGGGTCTTGAGAGTGTAAAGTTGAGCCAATGGAGGCCTTTCAGAGCATCAGATTTACACTAAAATATCTTCATTTGTGTCTGAAGATGAACGGAGGTCTGACAAGAAGTCATTAATGACAGAATTTTCATTTTTGGCTGAACTAACCCTTTAAGAGATTGCACTTTGTGAATTGGAAGCACTCGAATGTCTGTTTTGTAAAACAGGAAGTTATTTATTAATTTTTTCAGAAGTTGTAGCATATTCCTTTTGTAAAGCTACAGAACTTGTTTGACTCAATGTTTTGTAAATTTGAGCCGTGTGTTTATTAAGGTCTTCAATAAAACAAGATGAGAAGTTATATATTCCCAGCACTTTCTGTGATGTGGTGCTTGTTTTCATCGAATCGCAGCTTTTGCAATTTCATCGCATACATTTGCATAAATATCCCGCATTTTCCAATCGCATTTTTTAAGAAAACATGCCGCATAATCAAGGATTTTTGCGCAACAATCACACAAAAAAAGCCGCATTTTTTCTGGAAGGACAGAGTTCTCACAGGATCTGTTTGTGGAACAGTCGCACCTGTTCCCATAGTCGATTTTGGCGGTGACTTTCTTCCTCAGCTCCACAAGTTCGTCGTTGGGAAGCGTGCCGGAGACGATCTGCGAGCGGTACTCGATCAGACTGTAGGCCATCTGCTGGATGCTGCGGAACAGCGAGCTCTTGTTGTTCTGGGATGGAGACCAACAGGTGATTTAAAACAACCATATCACAGCTTACAAAACACAGCAGATGGGATTTGTCTTTGTTGAACAAACACATCATGGGAATGAAACACAGGTGTGTTCACGAACCACGTAAAGATTGTGCCATATCTGTGTCCATTCTCGAAGCGTGGCGCCGAGCTCCTGCACCAGGGGCAAATCTGTGGGAACCACAGTCTCCTGTGTCCTGGGCATCAACAGAAAAACAGCATCTTGTGCAGTTACTCAAACCTGGACACTTTTAAAATGCCTAGGAAGCCATCGTTATAAAAAGTATTTAATTTATGCAAATTTGCATCCGGTTTTAATTTGTACAATTGCAAAGGATGTCACCCGTATTATTTTGTCAGCATATTGAATAATATATTTGAGGATACATGACAAGATAAATAAATGTAAATTAATATTAATTAAATAATATAATGAATATTCAAATTTAAATATTATTTATTCATTTTAAAACTACTTATTTTTAGTCGCATCAAAATAAAAATATACATAATATATGTGTGTGCTGTGTATAATTATGTATATTTTAATACACAGACATACATGTATATACTTAAGAAATATTTGCATGTATATACTGTATATCATTTGGATTATATATTAACATGAATATTAATTTTATATATAAATATAACACATTGTTTTTGAATGTATACATGCATTTGTGTATGGTTATATGTACATAATTATACACAGTAAACATATATATTTTGTAAACAGAAACTTTTATTTTGGATGCGATTTCTTGTGATAAAAAAATAAATACATAAATAAATAAATAGATATAGATAAATATTAATATATATATAATATAAATAAACAAATATTAATAAAAATATATATTAATATTAATAAATATATAAGTAAATATATAAATATGAAAATAAATATATAAATATATAGGTATTCAGATAAAGATAAAGATTAGGATTTATATGTAATCTGTATGTATAGGCTCCATAGCGTGAGAACAAGATGCCCAGTGTCCATTGTTTTAAATGTATGTACATGACATGTATGTTCAAAATTTCAGGGCAGCCAAATTTTTATTTACTTACTTTATACAGACACATAAGCCTAAGCCTTTTCCAGAAAGCTGGGAGGCTAAAACTTGATTATGTTCATATCAGAGCATTTTTCTGCCTGAAATATTCCTCCACTTCTCCGACATCTCATAAACTTCCCTCAAAATGCACATTTAGAGCTGCCTACATAGCATTATATTGAGCTCCTACTCATCTCAGCACACACACATCATACACACACACTATACACCTTCATTAGGCTACATCAAAATCATTTAGTATCATCTATTTATTATTTATTAAATAAGCTCAGTCCACATTTATGTAACAAACTGCTCTTATTTACACACGTTTATTCATAGAAAATGTGTATGTTGAGAATTGAGGGAAAAAATCATTCAGTATAAATAAATATTAATAAATATACAAATATAAATAAATATTATAAATAAATAAATAAATAAATAAAAAAATAAAAAATAAAAAATAAAAAAAATATATATATATATATATATATATATATATATATATATATATATATATATATATATATATATATATATATATATATATATATATATATATATATATATATATATATAATTAATTAAATATATATAAAAAGTAAATAAATAAATATATATAAATGTATAAATATCATTATATAAAAAATACATATAAATATATATTTAAAAATATATATATATATTAATAAATATAAATAAATATAAAAAAATATATATATATTATATATATAAAATAAATATATATATAAATAAATATAAAAATATATAAATATAAATATATATTTATTTATTTTTATTTATATATTTTTATATATATATATATATATATATATATATATATATATATATATATATATATATATATATATATATATATATATAAATATATATATATATATATATATATATATATATATAAATAAATAAATATCATATATATATATATATATATATATATAAATTAATTAAATATATATATAAAAGTAAATAAATAAATAAATAAATAAATAAATATATATAAATGTATAAATATCATTATATACAAAAATACATATAAATATATATTTAAAAAAATATATAAATATATATATATATTAATAAATAATAAATATAAAAATATAAATAAATAAATAAATAAATAAATAAATAAATAAATAAATAAATAAATAAATAAATAAATAAATAAATAAATAAATGTATAAATATAATATATAAAATATATATATATAAATATATATATATATATATAAATATTAATAAATATTAAATATATTATATATATATATAAAAAAATAGAAATATATATATAAATAAATATAAATATAAATATATAAACATAAATAAATATAAATATGTATAAATATTATTTGGTCCAAAACATTCAGCAATGCAGTGACCATGTTGTGTGACTTTGGCTTGCTGGGAGATTCAAAATATATTTTCTTGCCAAATGTGTTGCTATGATACATGTCAGAGCATTTCCCTCATATTCATGAATCATGCATTATTTCACAACAAGTGCTTCAGTGTGTGTTTGAGAGCAAGCCTGCGGAAGAGGACAGAACTGCAGGCCTTCCTGATGGCACACGGTTCATTAAGTGACAGACAATTTGTCACGAATGAATTATAGAGCATTATTAACATATGATCTGCCTCTTACCCCGTTCCCTCAACTCTCGCTTCTTTCAGATGAATGTAGTTGGCGGGGAAAATGCCCTTTGAAATAAGACAAAGAAGCATATTTGTGAGAACCCACGCAATTCTTCCCGCCCGCTGCAGAATGTCAGGTAATGATTAGATTGTCATTTTATCAGTAGGATGATAATTATCCCAACACCTTTTGTGATTTCTGTCGTAGTGTGTATCCTCGGTACCACCCTGGGAGAAGGAGGAGAAAAAAAAGAGAAGATCTTTGAGACAGATGAT
Organism: Gobio gobio; assembly: GCF_949357685.1. Taxonomy (NCBI): domain Eukaryota; kingdom Metazoa; phylum Chordata; class Actinopteri; order Cypriniformes; family Gobionidae; genus Gobio; species Gobio gobio. The sequence continues at coordinate 57,263,267 of NC_137116.1, forward strand.
GCCACATGGCAGATGCTGCTCTATATTATTTATATAACAGAATAAGGCAGATGTTCAGAGTTAACATCACTAGCGAATATAGTGTAGTCGTAAATAACAAAATCAGGTTCTCTTTTCTTATATCCATCATATTTACAAGAAGAGAGACATCAAAATGAAAGCTGGGGAGTGTACATTAAATAATAATGATAATGGTAATATAATAAAGTTTTCATTGTGAATGTTGATTGTACAATTGACTGCACTGAAAAATTATTTGTTGAATTTACTACATTTTTTTATCGTAAGTGGTCGCAATCAATCTCAATTTAAACAAAAACACATGCAATTCCCATAAAACCAATTCATTTTTTTTTAATTAAAATCAAAAAACGAAATTAATTATTTAAACGAGCACAAATTAATTATGCTTAATTTAACCGGGCCATAATAATTTTTTTTCAGTGTGTGTGCTGTTGAAGAAGAATATCTATACACTGTGTGCAGAATTATTAGGCACGTTGATTTTCAAATCATATTTTTTTTCCAGGCACATTTGACCAATTCCAAACCACAGTAATCCTAATAATAAATATAGCAGCAAGCAGCCATTAACGGGGCCAAACGCAACAGAGGAAAACAAGGAAGATAGCAGCAGGCCGACTGAAAAAACGAGTGAAGACATTTGAAGCAAATCCGTTAAAACCCCACATTAAAACATTGAGTTGTATAGTGCCAATGTCATGTTTTGTTCTATTATAGCGCCACCAAGAGGCACAATCCTACCATTGTTTTTATGTGTCCTCGGAGTGAGCCCATTCATGTGTGTGTCAATTTTGGTGAAAATATCTCATTTCGTTTTGGAGTTATAGACATTTATATGAAAAAACAAGTAAAAAATGACTGACACCTGACTTTATTTGGATTTTACTGCCCCTTACTATCAATATTTTTACATTTAGGCAGTGATATTTAACTATCGACCTATATTTTCGAACTTCTGACGCTGGTTTCGTCTCGATCGGACTAGCGGTTTCGAAGATATCAGCTAACGTTTTTTTAAGCGCTAAATTACCGCGCTGCACAAACCATACGCCGAAATCTGGCAAATCTGGTATTGTTGGACTCGGCAAGGATTCAGGAGACAAAAAAAGTTACTCCCATGAAAGTAAGTCAACCACACCCAAAGCGTTTGGGAAAAAAAATCTCCACTAGGTGGCGCTGTTTCAAAACTTGTCAGGCTACTTTAGGGCATCGTGCTGATGACCCATACCGAGTTTCGTAACAATCCGTTCATGCATTCATAAAATACAGCATTTTAGCACATAATTCAAAATGGCCGACAGTCAAAATGGCCAATATGGTAAAATTGGATATCAGACAACACAGCATGCCGTCCCAAATCTAATATTTATGATTTTTGGACAAACAGTTCAGAAGTTATACGCAAAAACAGCAATTTTTCGTATCTCCAGAACAGTAGGTGGCGCTGTGCCGAAACGCTGCATGTTGCCTCAGGTTATGATTGTGATGACTTGTACCAAGTTTGGTTTGAATACGATAAAGCATTGTGGAGATATAGCCTTAAGTGTATTTTTGCAAGCGTTACGTAAAATTTGTTTGCATGTTAATCAAAAACGATATGACGAATCAACTTGAATTCCACGTTTTTTTGTCAGCATGGTCTGAAGATGATCTGGATCAATTTTCGTGTAAATCGGACCAACGGCCTAGGAGGAGTTTGAAAAAGTTGGGTTTCGGTTAATTAAAAATGGCGGGCTTTGTAAAGGGAGATCTCAGCTCTGATTGGTCTAGAAGCATGATCGACATGTCTATAGAAAGCTCAGCTTTTTTGACGTATGACGCAAAAATCGCGGCTAACAAAGACGATCAAAACTAAGGATAAAAGAGTATTTGTCTGCATCACATGTTTTGATCTGGACATCGGTGACATATCACAGTGTCGTTTGGCCATGCTTGCTCACACACATGTGAAAATGGTCTCATTTTGAAGAAAACAACCTAAGAAACGAGCTGATATAGCGTTTGAGGCTATTAGCTCCACAACACGTTATTGATCCGAACAGGAATATGACTCATGTGTTTGCTTGTTCAAAGGAGTCATTTCCATCTTCGTGATTCTTTTGATAATAACGTTACTGTAAAGTGTTGGATCGGTGAAATAAACTGCACAGTGATATTCTTGAGGTTCAGAGCTTTTGTTTGATATATGGCATGTCTATTTTTGGCGAGATTGTGTGATATAAATATGAAATTTAATATTTTTCATATGATTTTCTCAATGTCATTGCAGGGGGGTCAAATTCAGACCTTATTATCTTTTTCTATGTAACATAAATGCAAAAGTGATTGGGTTATCAAGAAAGCTAATCTTTCAAACGATACCGTATATGTCTAGTTTTGTGCTGTACAACTTATAGATTTTTTCAAATGATTATGATGATGCAATATTGGACAAACGGGTGCAGAGCTGAATGAAGATTGAACCACTGGAGTCACATGGACTATTTTAACCATGTCTTCATTTCTGGAGCTTGAAAGTGTTAAATTGCTGTCTATGGAGGGGTCAGAGAGCAGAAATATCTTCATTTGTGTTCAGAAGATGACGAAGGTCTTACAGGTTTGGACATGAGGGAGAGGAATTAATGACAGAACTTGAATTTTTGGGTGAATTAACCCGTTAACAGCAGCTTAAATGTCAGAGGTAGAAAATGGTAATTGAAAAAAATGCTACAAAGTGATCCTGTTAAATCCTCCAAGCATAACATATGGAAGTTAATGTGTGTGTTGCGGGCCGAAGTTCATCCGAAGTTCCCGACAGAACTGCCCCAGATGATGTGTTCAGTGCGAGTGTGAACACGCTCTCAGAAAGTGTAGGTGGACATGTCGAGACGCGCTGGAGCTCAACACTCACCTTCAAACGCCTCCAGAATGTGCACCGTGTCCCCCACCTGAAGACTCAGCTCTGGCTCTCCTTTGGCATCGTAGTTATAGATCGCTGAAATGTAGACAAGAGGCGTCACAGACAAACAACTAAACTACAACAAATCCTGTGAACGGGGGGGAATGACAGCACACCAACTGCTGCAGGAGTGAAAGCTTCTCGAGTGACATCTCTGACGTCGATCAGTGTGACTCAGATCTTCAAACTAACGTCAAAAGCAACCCAAACTCCCAGTGAGATTACAACAACAAAAAAGACGGCCCCTAAAAGCATGCCATAATATATGATAGCGTGTTCTGAGAGGTTCTACTGGTCAAAAGAGCACACGTCAAGAGCCAGATTAACTAAACAGCGCTTGAGAGTGAAGTGAGTGACTATAAATATTAGGGATGCAACACTACAGTTAGTCCACGGTTCAACACACACCTCGGTTTTTACCCACGGTTTTCGGTTGGGTTCTGATGGCTTGTCACATACATTTTTTGTTATTCTATTCTTAGGCGACAGGAACAGCAAGAGGTTAAAGAGAAAAAAGACTATTTTTTTATTGCAATACTCTTTCTTTATTTTACTTAAAAGAATTGAAAAACCCTTACTTAAACTTAAAACTTTACTTTAAAAAAAATCAAGATGAATTGCTTAAATAAAGTGAACAGCATCATAAATAATTTTTTTGAGTGCAAAAATTAAAACGGAAAAAATGGAATTAGCAAAAATTAAAATGGAAAAAATTATTTTATAGGGCCCTATGTATGCAAAAAAAAAGGTAATAAAGATAACTTTAAAGGCACAGGTCCCTATCATACACCCGGCGCAATTCTAATCCAAAAAAATCGTACATATCGAGCCTTTATGATTTATCCTCAACCTCCAAGATACAGTTTTGAGTCCTTCAGAGTCAGCAATAGTAACAGTGACGCTCGCCTTAGCAAAAAAGTCCATTTCTATGCAGGAGATCCAACACAACAGCAGAGTTTGGGATGAAATATTGCCCTGCACAAACAGCATCTGAAATGTTAGGCACTGTACAAATGCCGGTTTGTGGAATGCGAGTGTCTTTCCTCATGCTAGGAGTAACACTTCTGTGCTGTTGAACTGCAGATGAACCTGCGAGAGCATGTCTGCGCTACAAGGCCCGAGTTTCCTCCCTCTTGAATGCTGAAGGACACTTAGTGGGAGTGCAAGCTTTCTGTGCATCATCTGCCTCCACACTGCTCTCCATCCGCAGAACACATGCAGAAATAACACAACCTGCACGCAAAGAGGAAATCCAGGAAAGAGTCGCACACTGACACAACTCATCATCTGTGCTGTATAAACACAGGTAAATGACCTGACTAACATCCTCATTCCTCACACACATGTTCACTTACACTGAAGAAACAGAGCTGAAACACGATTGGCTTAGCAGTGATTGTCAACCGATTCAACTAAACTGTTCAGCATCACAATTCAGTGTTAATTCAGCCTTTCTTCACTGATGAAAACGAGACGATAACTAAATACATTTGTATGACACAAAACTATGACGGAGGATTTTAGACTCAAAATGATGAGTAAATGCACACACACTTATCCATGAACTTGATCACTTGTTTTACTATCCACAAATAAATGTCTTTTAACTTGTGTGTGCAAAATACAGAATTACATGAATGTGCAGCGATTAGTACAAATAGAGACATAGTTGTGCAGGCCGGTCACAATTTTTGTTTCGCGATATATCGTATTTAACATTAAAATTTTTACTGTATATTTGATCAAATAAAGTTTTAGCCTGATCGCCGTTCACTGCCATTATATGGAGGAGCGCTTTTAACATTTCTGCTTTAAAGGTCCGAGAAAGACGAAAGAGACAGAGACAGAGCGAGAAAAAGATGAGTTTATTTTCATTACGGGTTGAACTATCCCTTTAAGAAATCACGTGAAATATACCATATTCCACATTATTAAATATATCAAAAATATGTTATGTTGTATATTTCACATGAAATATATAATGTGTAAAAATACAACGTATTAAAACAAACAAAAATAGTTATTTTAAATTGTAATAATATTTAACTTTACAATTTTTACTGTATTTTTAATCAAATAACTGCATATTTCACATTAATAAATATATTGAAAATATATTATGCTGTATATTTCACACAAAATATATAATGTGTAAAAATACAACGTATTAAAGCAAACAAAAAAATTGTCATTTTTAATTGTAATAATATTTAACTTTACAATTTTTACTGTATTTTTAATCAAATAACTGCATATTTCACATTAATAAATATATTGAAAATATATTATGTTGGATATTTCACATGAAATATATAATGTGTAAAAATACAACATTAAAACAAAAAAGTTATAATTTAAAAATATTACAGTTTTTACTGCAAATTTGATTAAATAACTGCATATTTCACATTAATAAATATATATTGAAAATATATTATGTTGTATATTTCACATGAAATATATAATGTGTAAAAATACAACGTATTAAAACAAAACAAAAATATTTTTTAATTGTAATAATATTTAACAATATTACAGTTTTTACTGTATATTTTATCAAATAACCACATATTTCACATTAATAAATATATATTGAAAATATTTTATGTTGTATATTTCACATGAAATATATAATGTGTAAAAATACAAAGTATTAAAAAAATATTTTAAATTATAATAATATTTAACATTACAATTTTTACTGTATTTTTAATCAAATAACGGCATATTTCACATTAATAAATATATTGAAAATATATTATGTTGGATATTTCACATGAAATATATAATGTGTAAAAATACAACATTAAAACAAAAAAATGTAATAATTTAAAAATATTACAGTTTTTACTATATATTTGATCAAATAAAGTTTCAGCTGATCGCCGTTGACTGCATTATATGGAGGAGCGCGTGCAGGACGCTTTAACGTTTCTGCTTTAAAGGTCCGAGAAAGCAGAAGGACACGGGGCATTAGAACAACAGCAGATGAGTTTATTTTCATTTCAGGGTGAACACTAAAAACTGAAAGTTATTCTTCAATGGCAGACGATCTGCAGCGCTGCCTCTCCGGCTCAGGTCTTGTTCAGGCATGCACATTATTCAAATACAGACTCATAGATAAACCCGAAAGCTTGAGGCTACGCTTCTGCACATGCTTCTGCACATCTCAAGCACATACGCTTCTTTTCCACCGCAGAGAAGGTGAAGCAACTTCTTTCGCTTTAATCTACGGTGGAGTTTGGATTGAACAAATTCATTACAGCCTGGAAAAAAACGTGCAACCATATCTCATAACTTCCGCAATTCAGCACATAAACTTCAGATTAATCATTTATAACACAGGTGTGACTTCCTGTCCACACCCAGACCTCAAAGAGGAGTGTCAAACACAGGGAGAATTTCACCCCCCCGAGCTACAAACATACCATTTCATCCACATTAACACTTTTTATCACTTTAAGAAAGCTGCCACAGTCTCGGCTCCACAGACTATGCTTCAGCTCACACACTGGGCTGCATTTGAGCGTGTGATTTGTGGTCTGGGCCAAATGGGCCATAGAGGTGTCACAGTGGTGCATGCTGGGATGTGCTAGCAGGCTCAAACACTAGCTAGTCATTTAGCCATGAGCGATTTTATGTGCTTTTCTCTGAACAGAGAGCAGATGTGTGATGGCACTTGTGAAAACAATGCCTTGTGGTTACAATGACATGCAAAAAAGTGCTAAAGTCATGGTGCAAAAACAGCTCCAATGAGTGTGATTAGAACAAATAGATACACTTTATTTCCATGGTCAACTTTAGATATTCTACTAACTTGTCAACTAACTCTCATTAGAGTATTAGGTTAGAGCTTGGGTAAGTAGAATAAATTGTTATTTATATTCAAAATAAAGTGTTAGAAGATATTAAAGGGATAGTTCACACAAATGAACATTAGGCCATGATTTCCTCATCCTCAAGTCATCTGAGGTGTGTGTGACATTCTTCTTTCAGACGAATATAATCTGAGTTATATTACACAAGTCCAGGCTAATCCAAGCATTAATAGCAGTAATAGTTGCTCTGTTTTTGAAGTCCATAAAAAGTGCATCTATCCATCATATAACTGCTCCACACGGCTCTGGGGTGTTAATAAAGGCCTTCTGAAGCAAATCAATGCGTTTGTGTAAGAAAAATATCCATATTTAAAACTTTATCAAGTAAACTTACGGCCTCCGCCTTCTGTGTAAAAGTGTTGAATGTTGAAAGTGAAACTCCAGATGTGTGTGTGACGTCATGACGAGCGGAGCTGAGCGTTAGTCTTTCCATCCGCAGGAGAACTTTACACACTTTCTCCAGAAACTGAACAGGGAAGGCGGAGGCTGAAAGTTTACTTGATAAAGTTTTAAATATGGATATTTTTCTTACACAAACGCGTCGATTCGCTTCAGAAGGCCTTTATTAACACCCCAGAGCACATATATCACTATTTTCTATTTTAAATTAGTGATATATTCTATTTACACCATATAAAAGTAGTTATTTGCAATATGGGTAAATAGTAATTAGATGCTATTTATACTTTATTTTGACATATACACACTATTCGCACCTCAGTATTGTTGAACATTAATAGGATGCAATAATAACATACACTCTAAAAAAAAGGTTCTATATAGCACCAAAATTGGTTCTTCGTCGTAATCATAGGGGAACCATTATTGGTGCTATATAGCACCATATCTTAACATGTTCTGTATATGGTAGCGGTGCTATATAGACCATATCTTAACATGTTCTGTATATGGTAGCGGTGCTATATAGACCATATCTTAACATGTTCTGTATATGGTAGCGGTGCTATATAGACCATATCTTAACATGTTCTGTATATGGTAGCGGTGCTATATAGACCATATCTTAACATGTTCTGTATATGGTAGCGGTGCTATATAGACCATATCTTAACATGTTCTGTATATGGTAGCGGTGCTATATAGACCATATCTTAACATGTTCTGTATATGGTAGCGGTGCTATATAGACCATATCTTAACATGTTCTGTATATGGTAGCGGTGCTATATAGCACCTCAGCCAAAGAACCGCTGAAAAACCTCGGAAGAACCTCGGAAGAACCACTGAAGTGCTATATAGCACTTAAAAAGCTTCCCCTATGATTACGAGCCAAGAACCATTTTTAGTGCCATATAGAACCTTTTTTTTTTTTAGAGTGTCTTAGTGTGTAAATGATTATATTTATTAAAATGATTAAATGGATGCGGCTTTACTGGGACAATAAAAGCCCTCTCTACACCGACCCCTAACCCTACCCAATAAATGCTTTTATTATTATTAAACATTACGTTAGCCACTTTATTTCCATTTTACTGAAAGTAAATGCCTTTCTGATGTGATGTGGGATGGGAAAAGAGAGAAGAGTGAGCTCTGCAAAAGGCGGATTTGAACCCGGGTCGATTGCGTCAAAACCAAGGTCTTTAAAGGGTTAGTTCAGCCAAAAATGTAAATTGTGTCATTAATGACTGAGCCTCATGTGGTTGGACACCCGTCAGACCTCCGTTCATCTTCAGACACAAATGAAGATATTTTAGTGTAAAGCTGATGCTGAGAAAGGCTTCAGATAGGCCTCCATTGGCATTCAGTACATTTACACTCACAAGACCCATAAAAGGCACTAAAAACGTCGTTACAAAGTCCATCTCACCACAGTGACTCTACAATAATCTTACGATGCCACGACAATAGTTTTTGTGCGCAAAAAAAAATCTAAATAACACCTTTATCCAGCTTGTTCTTGTCTTCCGTGTGTGTCTCCACGACGCATGCGTGAGAATATGAGCAGATCCGGCGTTCGGGAATCCATCAAATGCTCACTTTAGCCCCATTTTGAGAACTACAGCGAGACCTAAAGCACGATCAGTGTAGAATTCAACAGCTGAGATACGCGCGTCTTCCTCTGCTTGAGAACAAATCTCTTCTGGGTCATGTGTCCGAACGCCGGATCTGCTCATATTCTCACGCATGCGTCGTGGAGACACACACGGAAGACAAGAACAAGCTGGATAAAGGTGTTATTTTGATTTTTTTTTTCGCACAAAAGCTATTGTCGTGGCATCGTAAGATTATTGTAGAGTCACTGTGGTGAGATGGACTTTGTAACGGCGTTTTTAGTGC
>NC_137116.1:57279904-57467404 GCF_949357685.1 Gobio gobio
TTTTATTTATTATTTTATTTTATTTTATTTTTATTTTATTTCATTATTTATTTTGGAATTTAACTATATTCATTGAATGTTCTATTGGGCTTTAATTTAATTTTGTTTTTTAATATTTTATGTTATTTTAGTATTTAACTATAATCATCGGATTCTATTGGGCTTTAATTTAATTTAATTATTTTATTGTGGATTTTAACTATAATCATTTGATGTTCTATTGGGCTTTAATTTAATTTAATTTTATTTTATTTGGGGATTTAACTATAACCCTTGGATGTTCCACTGGACTTTGGGTCAGACAGGAACAGCATGAATGAAATCAGAAGGTCGTGACCTGTCAACATTACAGATTGCCCCTTAAAAATCATATTTGATTTGTTTAAGCCAGTTGTGCATAATTCCCGATTACACTATATTTCACTGACCACTCTTATATTGCAGAAGGAGACGATATTTTAGTCTATAAACATAAAAGTATGAACTGTAATGTGGAAACATATGGGCAAAAAAACTCACATTAACACAGAATATGGCATTATTGAATCCCGGTCTGTGTTTAGAAATCACAGCTCATGGTTTACATATTTACAAAAACAATCCTTTAGAAGTGAATCAACAAATATTGAGTGATGCACAAAATGTATTTCTGTGTTACAAAGTAAGACCGGGAGGTCAAAAGTGTCTCCTGTGGTCAATAAGTTCTGTTTCTACATGGCTTTAACTCATCAAAATATTTGTTTTTTAGAAATTTTACCAGATTCAACTCATCATAAGTGACTTGAACATCCAAGTTGATTGTACTAAAAAATGTTTGCATTGTAATATGACAATAATTTAAAGCATTGCTCGCCGTGTCCAGTAGAGGGAGTTATTGTGCCTTTCTTTTCTTTTTCTTTTTTATTAGTTTTTCTCAGACGCTTTGGTACATTTCTCAGATCAGATCAAGTTGCAAATGCTTGTGTACATCCATGCAAATGATTATGAACAATTCTCTGCTGTTTCCTACATCATCAGCTGCTTATGTCATGTTGATCATAATGTATTATAATGTGTCTCTGTCTTATAGTCTCACCCCCACAACATTTAGCCATTAGTTCAGCAGAAGTCTTTACATGCAAAATGGTTGAACAAGCTGTCATAATATGTCAAGCATATTTCTATACATTTCCATTAGACGTTCACATTTCTACTGTCTTTTCCTTTCTGTATCGCAATGACATCTGTCAACACATTACAGTACAAACAGTAAAAGTGTAAATGTGAATCTTGTCCAGTCTCTTGCAATCAAACTCACACACACACTGAGGTTTAACCTACAATTTACAATAATTGTCATCAAAACTTTAGCCATATTTACATCAGAACATTCTCTAGAGTTCAGTTATATTGACAACATGACTGAGCAATTTGACTGTGTTATTCATACTCAATAACACAAGCTCTGGTCATTCTGCACTGCAAAAACTGCTTTTCTTACTTAGTATTTTTGTCTTGTTTTCAGTCCAAATATCTAAAAAATCTTACATTAAGAAGCATTTACTAGATAAGCAAAAGTTTTTGTCTTGTTTTGGGGGAAATAACTAAAATTAAGGGAGTTTTTGCTTAAAATAAGCAAAATAATCTGCCAATGGGGTGAGAAAAATAATCTTAATTCAAACAGAAAACAACATTATTTTGCTCACCCCATTGGCAGATTATTTAGCTTATTTTAAGCAAAAACTCCCTTAATTTTGAGTTATTTTCCCCAAAACAAGACAAAAACTTTTGCTTGTCTAGTAAATGCTTCTTAATGTAAGATTTTTTAGATATTTGGACTGAAAACAAGACAAAAATACTAATAAAGAAAAGCTTTTTTTTGAAGTGTTCATTGACACAGATGATGAGCTGAGGATTTTGAGACTGGCTTTTGCAGGTCATTCATGGTGTTTTGATATTTGTACGAATTGTTTTTGAGAAATGCATTTACTTTTTTGCAAATGTCGAGGACAAGGGCGATTCTAGGATTTTCATTTTAGGGGGCTCAGCCCGCAGTGAGGCATTGGTAAGACTTTAGTTTAGGGTCCAATCCTCACTATTAAAGGATTAGTTCACTTTTAAATAAACTTTTGCTGATAGTTTCCTCACCCTCATGTCATCCAAGATGTCCATGTCTTTCTTTCTGCAGTCGAAAAGAAATGAAGGTTTTGGATGAAAACAGTCCAGGGTTTTTCTCCATATAATGGACTTCAATGGGCTCCAAACGGGTCAAGGTCCAAATGACAGTTTCAGTGCAGCTTTAAACGACACCAGATGATGAATAAGGGTCTGATCTAGCCAAACCATCAGTTTCTGAGAGAAACCCAGCAGTATTTATGCTATTATTTTACCTCTTATCAGACGAACGTGATCATCTCTGAGCTCAGACATAACTTCCGGAAAGTGAGGTCAAATTAGATTGTGGTTATAGATATATCGATAGTAGATGCCTCATTCTACTGATCCGTGCAGGCGCTAATGAGGCATCTACATGTACATCTATGACCACGCTCGTATTTGACCTCACTTAGCGGAAGTTATGTCTGAGCTCAGAGATGATCACGTTCGTCTGATAAGAGGTAAAATAATATCATAAATACTGCTGGGTTTCTCTCAGAAACTGATGGTTTGTCTAGATCAGACCCTTATTCATCATCTGGTGTCGTTTAAAGCTGCACTGAAACTGTCATTTGACCCGTTTGGAGCCCATTGAAGTCCATTATATGGAGAAAAACCCTGGACTGTTTTCATCAAAAACCTGCATGTTTTTGTTCAAAAATATGCATATTAGGAGACAGAGCGACACGCATCATAATCTGAGGCCACGCCCACCAGGGGGAGACAGTCCAACGCTCTCCATTGACTCTGCATTGTGTGAAGCGGCTCATTGTCATTTCAGAACAATGTCTAAAAGCTGATGTGTGACAGGGTTCAGCAAACAAGCTACACAACACACAACCAACAACACAGACGTTTTTATAAGCTATTGATCCAAAAAACGATCAGGATCACAAAATCTACCCATTCTTCAGCTGAAGCTTCACAACTTATTGCCTGTATCCACTTTTGGCTCTTTAAACGCTCGTTTTTTTGGATCGACAGCTTCTAAAAACTAACTTCTGTGTTGTTTAGCTTGTTTGCTGAACCCTGTCACACATCAGCTTTTAGACATTGTTCTGTTTTTTGTTATCAGTCTGAAATGACAATGAGGAGCCGCTTCACACAATACAAAGTCAATGGAGAGCGTTGGATTGTAAACTTGGTTAAAACAACCCAATTGCTGGGTTAGTCCATTTTCAACCCAACTTGGGTTATTTTTAACCCAGCATTTTTTAGCGTGTATGAAAACTACTGAAAGGTTTGGAACACTTGACTGACTGATGGAAATCAGCATATGTTCTCAACTATAACAACATACATCAGACAAGATATAGTTTTGATTTATATAGTTTTGATTATAGTTTTGGGTGTTTTATGCCGCTCCTCCTCCTCCAGTCATTTATATCTCAGCTCTGATCATGTTTATATTAATATGTCTGACCCAACTCATTCTCCTCCTCCTCATTTATATCTCAGCTCTGATCATGTTTATATTAATATGTCTGACCCAACTCATTCTCCTCCTCCTCATTTATATCTCAGCTCTGATCATGTTTATATTAATATGTCTGACCCAACTCATTCTCCTCCTCCTCATTTATATCTCAGCTCTGATCATGTTTATATTAATATGTCTGACCCAACTCATTCTCCTCCTCATTTATATCTCAGCTCTGATCATGTTTATATTAATATGTCTGACCCAACTCATTCTCCTCCTCATTTACATCTCAGCTCTGATCATCTTTATATTAATATGTCTGACCCAACTCATTCTCCTCCTCCTCAGGGATTCTCTGTTGCTTTTCTCAGCAATCACTGCCGTGTGTTTCCTCAGCACAATCCACTGCCTGCTCCTCATTTCTCTTTCAGGGTCATGAGGTTTTGCTGCTAGTATTTATAGCACAACAGATATTTTCAGTCAAATGTCGATGTTTCCTTGCGCAGATCATTTATTTTATGGCAACTAAGAGGAAATAATATTGCTCAGTCAGTTGCGCTGTTGTATCTCATGTGACCTAACGGACCCTGTGATGACGCAATCCTGCAAAGTTTTGTGTATTTTCATTTTTTTTTTTTTAATGTATGTACATTTATAACACTTATACTTTCTATTATATTACTTTTGAATCAAATTACAAAAATAAACAAGTTGTGAGGTTGTTTCTAATACAGTAGCGTATATGGAGTGATGGTAAAAATCAACATCTTTCTCTCTTTTTTTTAATAAAATAAGCCATTTCAACTGTCATACAAGATTCACCTAATTTTTAAAGGCAGTTTAATGTAATTTAAGTTGAAATGACTTAAACATCAATGTTGATTGTACTTAAAGGGATAGTTCACCCAAAATTTTTAATTCTGTCATAATTTAGTCTCAAGTTGTTCAAAACCTGAATACATTTCTTTCTTCTGCTGAACACAAAGGAAAATATATAGAATATATAACAGAAACTTCCATTCAAACACACACTCACACACACACATCCCCTCATAATTCTAAAACATAATCAAAAAATATTATTGAAAAAAATGTGTTACATTGGTTTCTCCTGGGGAAACATTTCAAGGCTGTGACCCCTAAACGAAGAGGCTATAAAGCGTCTATAAAGCGTGCTCAGGTTTCATGAAATCTGCTGTTTTTACAAATGAGTTTAACAAGAAAGAAAGAAAGAAAGAAAGAAAGCAGGATGTCTTTGCAAAAGTGTGAAAGGACATGCAGGTTTGCTGAAGCTCTCTCTCTCCTGCCATTAAAGTGAATTGATCAGCAGTGCAGGGCAAATCCAATCCGTAAGTGGCCAGAGCAGCATCTTTCAGCTCAAACATCTCTGTGGAAGTCAAAGGCTCAGCACTTCCACCTTAAATCTTGTCAAGGAAATGCAGCGTTTCTGGGCTTGGAACTGCTGATGGTGTGGATCCGCTTCCGTGGATGTGACCGCTCTCATTCTTCCAAAAACGATGGCAATCATCTGCTTTTTGGAATCCAAAACTGCATGGGATTGATTAGAGTTTCACACTTTATCCATTTATGAAATGACACTTAAAACACATGGTTCAGTATTGATTCTGGTGCACTCAGTCAAGGGCAAAATCCCTCTTTTGTTTATTGGGGCTGTCCTGGTTCAGGTCAGGTCAAGTCTCATGTCTTTACACGCTTTATACAAAACAATAAACAGGAAAATAATAACAATCCTGTTCGCAAAGACCCGCCCCCTTTAGTTACTGTTGCTATGTCCGACAAGCCATAGCGCTCTCACGCCACTCACACACACACACACACACACACACACGTTCTCACAGAGAGAAAATATATCCCGGAGCAAAGAGGACACTAGCTGCGTCTCCATTACCCTTCAAATTGCGCATTGAATTGAAAATACGCCCAATGGAAACGCGTCAATTTCGCAAAAACTCCCATATACCGCAAAACAGTTTTTACGCTCGCATGAGGTGGGTTTTCAGGCAATTCGAAAAAGGAAATTTTCGCAAAACTGCAATGGAAAACGTTTTTCCGCATTTACAGGTCACCTTTGTATTGCTCCCACGTAGGGCCAACATATTATTTTTTCCACTCAAGTCGTAATAACGAGATCTTATGTTGTTAAAACGACATATATTTTCTCCTAATAAGGAAAGTGGCATAACTTTATAATGACGGACCCCGGTGCAACCACAAATATCATAACTATCTATAGGCCTACTGTAATCATGAGATATATTCAAGAAATGAAAGACGGTATTGTTTCAGCCTCACTCAAAGGCCGTGGAAACAGCCCAGTTACGCACATCCATCCATTCCCGACGATCTTGGTTTGCTTCTTATTTATTAAATACAGCCAAATAGTTGATTAAACATTGATCGAAATTAAAATACAATTTATACAAAACAAAATTAATTTTAAAGAAAGACTTTCTAGAAAACACAATTCAATGAAGTGCCCAGACATATGTGCATCTGATTATGTGCCTTACTCACGCTGCTCACTTTTCATAATCAACATATGAAATTAAAAGATTATAATATTTAGACATAGCCTAACTATGAAACTAAATAGGCTACGTTTTCTTTAACTCTCTGTCCGACGAAGTCGTCGGCACCTTCTGATGGATTTTTTCCTAATTCCAGCGCAAACAACTCACAATACTCCGTCATTTTTAGCCATACAGATGAGTACAAGACATAATTATAAACATTCTAAATTTCCTTTGACTTGTATTTCATTGCAGACAATATGAACACTAAATATTTCATGTTTTGTCTGGTCAACTTCATGTCATTTGTAAATATGCATCCTTTCCTGTCATTCAAACCTGCAACACATTTCAAAAAAAGTTGGGACAGTAAAGCATTTACCACTTTGTAATGTTGCCATTCCTTTTCACAACACTTAAAAGACGTTTAGGGACTGAAGACACCAAGTGATGAAGTGTTTCAGGTGTAATTTTGTCCCATTCTTCCTGCAAACAAGTCTTAAGGTGGGCAACAGTTCGGGGTCTTCCACACATTCTCTATTCTCTACAGGTCGGGACTGAGGCAGGCCAGTCAAGTACCCGTACCCTCTTCCTCCACAGCCAGGACTGCAGAATGTGTGCAGAATGTGCTTTTGCATTGTCTTGTTGAAATATGCATGGACGTCCCTGGAAAAGATGTCTTCTTGAAGGCAGCATATTATGCTCCAAAATCTCTATGTACTTTTCAGCATTAATGGTGCCTTCACAGAAGTGCAAGTTACCTTTGCCAAGGGCACTGACACAACCCCATACCATGACAGACCCTGGCTTCTGGACTTGTTGCTGGTAACAGTCTGGATGATCCTTTTCTTCTTTGGTCCGGAGCACACGGCGTCCATTCCTCCCAAAAAATAGCTGAAATACTGCTTCATCTGAGCACAGTACACGTTTCCACTGTGTGATGGTCCATCCCAGATGCCTCCGAGCCCAGAGAAGTCGACGGCGCTTCTGGACACTGTTAACATAGGGCTTCCTTTTGGCACAGAACAGTTTAACTGGCATTTGTGGATGTAACTACGTATTGTGGTGCTTGACAAAGGTTTGCCAAAGTAGTCCTGAGCCCATGTGGTGATATGGCTTCTAGATGAATGACGATTCTTGATGCAGTGCCGCCTGAGGGATCGGAGATCACGGTTGTTCAGCTTAGGCTTGCGCCCTTGTCCTTTACGCACTGAAATTCCTCCAGATTCCTTGAATCTTTTAATTATGTTATGCACTGTTGAATGTGAAATATCCAAATCTCTTCCTATCTTTCTTTGAGGAACATTGTTTTTAAACATTTCAATAATTTTCTCACGTATTTGTTGGCAAACTGGCGATCCTCGGCCCATCTTTGCTCCTAAAGGATTAGACCTTTCTTGGATGCTGCGTTTGTACCAAATCATAATTACAATCACCTGTTGACATCACCTGTTTCAAATCACATCATTATTTAACCTTTTTACCTCATTACTAGCCCTAAATTGCTCCTGTCCCAACTTTTTTTAGGATGTGTTGCAGGTCTGAATGACAGGAAAGGATGCATATTTACAAATGACATGAAGTTGACCAGACAAAACATGAAATATTTTGTGTTCATATTGTCTGCAATGAAATACAAGTCAAAGTAAATTTAGAAATCACTTCTTTTTTTTTTTTTGCGTTTTCCATACTGTCCCAACTTTTTCTGATTTAGGGTTGTACTTTTATTTGTGTACATTCACAATAACTGCAAAGGCCGCGGACTATTAAAAAAATATTTTGTAAAGTTTTTCATTTCAAAAAACATTTCTAAATTCAGTTTATATTTCCAACAAGCGCAATTCCAAGCCAAAATAACGAAGTGGTAAAAAAAACCTTTGAGTTAACACCATGAAGATTCAAACTTTTCGCTCTTCTCTGTTTGTGGCAGCAATGCGTCACAATAACCTGCCGTACTATGTAAAAATCGATCATTCTTTACAGATGATGGTGTGTTTCGACAGAAGACGAGTTCTTTATTAAACTCATAAAAAACAATAGAATATAAAATGCCACAATTTATCATAACACCTCATATGTGCCGCTGAAGTATAAGGTGCTTTCCTTGCCATCAGGGCTTGGATAACACACACACACACACACACACACACACACGTCTCCTTCCATTAATAATAATGGCGCGCAGTGGCTGGGATATACATAAACCTAACAACATACATAGCATCATTTTTGGAATGACTTATCACAAGAAGAAAAAAATTGTTTTAGTCGCATAACATCAGTTAATGGAAACGCTGTCATTTCGCAATATGTTTTATCGACTTTTGGAAAATATCGCAAAAGTTTTGCGCAAATCTGTAATGGAAACGCGGCTACTGACAACACGCCGACAGAAAGGACAGAGCTAGTTACTCTTGATATGAAACAAAGTCTCAACTTTGAAATGCTCATTTTTTAAAGAAATGTAAACAATAAATAGCGTTTTGTGGCTGTTTAATGTGTCGTGATCGCTCAGTTAAAGCTGCTCGTGAACTGATCATCTCTGAATCTAGTTCATTGATAAGCACGAAATAAACATGAATGAACACGAAATTAAATGTCATTTCAACCGCGGAAAGACGTCAGTACACACCATTTTTCCCATAGATATACATAATAAAGGCTAGATGTCTCGTCCGCTGCTGGCCAATGGAGGTCGACGTCTGCACCTGGCGGCCATCTTGTCTCAGTCAGCTCGCTCACTCATAACATTGTGTTTTAATGGTGATCTATCTATCTATCTATCTATCTATCTATCTATCTATCTATCTATCTATCTATCTATCTATCTATCTATCTATCTATCTATCTATCTATCTATCTATCTATCTATCTATCTATCTATCTATCTATCTATCTATCTATCTATCTATCTATCCATCCATCCATCCATCCATCTATACACCCTTATCTATCCATTCTATCTATCTATCTATCTATCTATCTATCTATCTATCTATCTATCTATCTATCTATCTATCTATCTATCTATCCATCCATCTATCCATCCATCCATCTATATATCTATATATCCATCCATCCATCCATCTGTACACCCTTATCTATCCATTCTATCTATCCATCCATCCATCCATCCATCCACCCACCCATCCATCCATCTATACACCCTTATCTATCCATTCTATCTATCCATCCATCCATCCATCCATCCATCCATCTATACACCCTTATCTATCCATTCTATCTATCCATCAATCCATCCATCCATCCATCCATCCATCCATCCATCCATCCATCCATCCATCCATCCATCCATCCATCCATCCATCATCTATCTATCTATCTATCTATCTATCTATCTATCTATCTATCTATCTATCTATCTATCTATCTATCTATCTATCTATCTATCCATCCATCCTTCCATCTATCTAGCTATATATGCACCCTTATCTATCCATTCGAATCTATCCATCCATACACCCACCCACCCATCCATCCATCTATACACCCTTATCTATCCATTCTATCTATCTTTCCATCCATCTATCCATCCATCCATCCATCTATCTATCTATATATCCATCCATCTATCTATCTATATATCCATCCATCCATCTATCCATCCATCCATCCATCCATCTATCCATCTATCTATCTATCTATATATCCATCCATCCATTTTGTCCATTAGATTGAAAGATCTGGAAAAGCCCACACATTTACCCGCCCATAGACCCTCCCCATCGAAGAAATCAGGACAGAAGTGTTTGAGAGTGGACAAAAGAGACGGATGAAAACACCAGGTGTAAACGAGTCTCCCTCGTCTACTTGTGATCCGATCGACCAAACACATCCAGAAGTACACAGGACTGATCATATCCCCTCGCGGTCTCCATATTCATCAGCCCATTACAACTAGCAGCTCACTTTAATAAAAAGCATTTTAGTGCTTCAACACCACCCTAGAAATTATGTCTTTATTCAGCGACAATTACCGCCATTTCCTCCAGTGCATTGTTTATCATTTCAGCACTGATCTGATGATACAAGAGCTCGGCAGAATAAAGCAAATAAACCTGATGAACTCCGCCTCAGACTGGCTCAGAGATATGAGTGAGTCTGGCTGAGCTGAGTGAGGTGTGGTCTGGGTGCAATGCAGTGCTGGACTGACCCTGAGAGAGAGAGAGAGAGAGAGAGAGAGAGAGAGAGAGAGAGAGAGAGAGAGAGAGAGAGAGAGAGAGAGAGAGAGAGAGAGAGAGAGAGAGAGAGAGAGAGAGAGAGAGAGAGAGAGAGAGAGAGAGAGAGAGAGAGCACTGCAGATTCTGGGTGTGGTCTGTCAGGGAGCGAGAGGGTAAAGGTCAGGTGACACTGACAGCGATGGGCTACAGAATGCAGCATCTTTTGCACCAAATGCATGGTAAATAATTCACATGCAACCCAGGATCGTCCGGCTTTACTGGTTGCAGGGAAACGGCATTATGGGATGGGAGTGAGGCAGGTGTCCTGATACAGTCGTTTAATGATATGACAATAAAAGCCGGCGCAGATCTAGAGGATATTAATCATCTCGGCTCAGTGGCCTTACTTCTACCTGTGTGTGTGTGTGTGTGTGTGTGTGTGAGAGTGTGTGTGAGAGTGTGTGTGTGTGAGAGTGTGTGTGTGTGTGTGTCGGCCACACATGCATTTGTGGGAGATTTATATCCACTGCAGTAATGAAGTTACACTCGTTCTTTGGCAGAGGCATCACACATCTAATAAGAGCTCTGCAGCAGAGGATGATGGTCTTACCTCAGACTGCACCACATCACACACACACACACACACACACACACACACACACACACACTGCTCATTACACCTAGAGTATATTTACACTGATAAACGACAAGATCATCTATCTATCTATCTGTCTATCTATCTGTCTATCTATCTATCTATCTATCTATCTATCTATCTATCTATCTATCTATCTATCTATCTATCTATCTATCTATCTATCTATCTATCTATCTATCTATCTATCTATCTATCTATCTATCTATTGGTATGTCCATCCATCCATCCATCCATCCATCCATCTATCTATCTATCTATCTATCTATCTATCTATCTATCTATCTATCTATCTATCTATCTATCTATCTATCTATCTATCTATCTATCTATCTATCTATCTATCTATCTATCTATCTATCTATCTATCTATCTATCTATCTATTGGTATGTCCATCCATCCATCCATCCATCCATCCATCCATCATCTATCTATCTATCTATCTATCTATCTATCTATCTATCTATCTATCTATCTATCTATCTATCTATCTATCTATCTATCTATCTATCTATCTATCTATCTATCTATCTATCTATCTATCTATCAAATCAAGAAATCAAGTTTTTCAAGAGAGATCGGGGGCAAATCAAGAGAGCATTAAAATAAACGATGATGAAATTAAATAAATTATTGTTATTATGCCTAATAGTACACTGTAAAAAAAAAATCAGGTCTCCAATTGAAAATTTTCTAGCGACCGATCACATCAAAAATTTTCAGTTGGCCAAATTGAATTTCTTGAATTTTAATTTAATTAAATTGCATCAATTCACAGAAATTCAATTTGGCCAAACTGAAAATTTTTGATGTGATCGGTCACTAGAACATTTTCAATTGGAGACCTGATTTTTTTTTACAGTGTAGTTGATTTCATATTTAGTTTTAATTTTTTATAGTCCCATTGTGAAAACCTTTTTAAAAAGGACCAAGCCCAACCGCAAAAGTATAAAACTCCTTACATAAACTACGAACACAATCATTTACCCAAAAGCCCATTCAAATAAAAGAACAATCGCTTAAAACTATTACAATAAAATTACTGATTCTACTGATGTTCTTCTAGAAGCAGTTACTGTATGTCTTAAACAGTTCTGCAAATCCTTCAAAGGAAAGGCCCTGAACTCCTGAGTTTAGACACATTAACCCTCGCTCCTGCAGTGGTCAGGTGATTCTCTGCTACACCAATAGGAGGCACTGTACACACACACACACACACACACACACACACACACAGATGGACAGTGGGATCCAGAGGACAGACGCGGTTCTCAAACATCACACAGAAGGATTCTTGTTTCAAAGTGTGTTCATCTGAAGAGACATTTGATCAGAGAAGAACATCCACAGTAGAGCGATCGGATTATCCACTATTGATTGTGTCTTGTTGGTGATATATTGTTGGTGATATATTGTTGGTGATATATTGTTGGTGATATATTGTTGGGGGCAGTGTTAAGAGGTCATTAGGGTGAGTTTGAACACTGATCGATAGCCTTCTACAGTCAATTCATGAGGAATCATCTCCCTCTATTGTTTCACATTCACTGCATGAAAACATACTGTACATTTCAGAACTCAAAACTTCCTCTTTAGTCCAAAAAGAGCAGCTGTACTAATATAAATAAATATATATATATACTACCGGTCAAAAGATTGAGAACGGTAATATGTTTAAAGAAGTATCTTCTGCTCCAGGCACCACATTTTTTTTTCAGGATTCTTTGATGAACAGAAGGTTCAAAAGAACGTCTCAGATTACTTGCGTAACCTATGTTCTCTGAGTAGGGAACGAGACGCTGCGTCACTTTAATGACGTAATGGGACGCCCTCTGGGTGTGCCGATTGTCTGAAGCCCTTATAGAATCACGCCAATTGATTGGCTGATGGCGCGCACGTCGCCCCACTTGACGTAGTCACCTATATTAGCGCGCGCGCACCATCTGCTCCTCAGATTTCTCTGCCGAAAAGGAAGGCCTGTCGGCAGCGCGAGGAGCTTGGCAGCGTACGCAGCGTCTCGTTCCCTACTCAGAGAACATAGGTTACGCAAGTAACCTGAGACGTTCTCTTTCATAGGTTCACTCGACGCTGCGTCACTTTAATGACGTAATGGGAACGATATACCAAACACGCCAAGCTAAAGCGCTGCCGTATCTGGCTCAAAGAACACCAGATAACCTGCATGACTAGGTTAAGCAGACAGGACATGCGAACCCGGAGCCATGTCGAGATCCAAACTATAGAATCTCACAAAAGTGTGCGGAGAGGACCAACCTGCCGCCGCACAAATATCTTCCAAAAGAGCCCCTCTAAAAAGTGCTTGAGAGGAAGCCCCACCTCTGGTAGAATGCGCTCTAATATCAAGAGGTGAAGGTAAACCACGCACCTCATAAGCTAAGGAAATAGCCTCTGTCACCCAATGGGAAACCCTTTGCTTCGAAGCGGCAAGCCCGCGGCGGCCAGCACCGAAGCACACCAACAGCTGGTTAGATTTCCTCCACCCGTCGGAACGGTCAACATAACACTTCAACTCTCGAACTGGGCAGAGCAAATGAAGTTTCTTGTCTTCCTCCGAGCCAAACGGAGGGGGGTGAAAGGAGTGAAGAGTAATAACCTGAGAGCGAAATGATGTGGACAAAACTTTGGGCACATAACCCGGCCTAGGTCTTAAGGTAACCTTGACTAGGCCAGGGGCAAAATCCATACAGGTCCCGTTAACAGAGAGAGCCTGTAGATCGCCCACTCGTTTCAAAGAAGACAGAGCTAACAAAAGAGCAACTTTGAGAGTCAGAATTCGCTCAGGAGCTGACTCCAAAGGCTCAAATGGAGCCAACGTTAGCCCTTCAAGGACCACGGAGAGGTCCCAAGAGGGATTACCAGGGGAGCGTGCTGGTCTCAGGTGCCTAACCCCTCGCATGAAAGATGAAACCAGTCTATGCTTGCCTAGAGGGATTTCGTCCGACTCCCTACCGGCAGCGATAGCTGTGACATAGACCCGAAGGGTGGTGGCCGCTGCTCCAGCAGCAAACTTCTCCTGCAGGAACTCCAGAACCGAACCAACCGGGCAGTTAACTGGATCTGCTGCATGAGTCGAGCACCACGACTCAAAGACCCTCCACTTGGAGGAATAGAGCTTCCTTGTGGAGGGGGCTCTCGCATTAGCAATGATCTCCTGAACATCCGCAGAAAGACCAGCGTTTAGTGTCGTTGGCCCTTGATGGGCCATACCCACAACTTCCAAATCTCCGGGTGAGGGTGCCAAATCCTGCCCTGAAGTTGTGTCAAAAGGTCCTTCCTGACCGGTATCTCCCATGGGGAGAAGTCCAGGAGGAGAACCATCTCCGAGAACCAAGTCTGGGATGGCCAGTGTGGAGCCACCAGCAGGAGGCTGGCCCCACTCTCCCTTACTCTGTACAGAACCGCCGGAATCAGCTTGATGGGCGGGAACGCAAAGAGTTTCAGATTGGGCCATGGATGCGCGAACGCATCTATCCCCAACGGGGCCGGAGAGCTCAGAGAAAACCAGAGCCGACACTGGGACGACTCCTTCGAGGCAAAGAGGTCCACTTCCGCTTTCCCGAACATCTCCCAAATCTGTGACACAGTTTGAGGGTTCAGCATCCATTCCCCCGACCGGAGCTTCTGTCTCGACAGATAATCTGCAGCGAGGTTTAAGACTCCGGGTACATGGACTGCTCTCAGGGACAAAAACTTGTCCTGAGACCACAGGAGGAGTCGGCGCGCATGCCTGTCCAGGGTGCGCGACCGTGATCCTCCTTGGCGATTTACGTGAGACACCACTGCCATGTTGTCGGTCCTGACAATGACATGATGCCCCCTGAGTGAGGGGAGAAAATGTTGAAGGGCCAGGGATACCGCTCTCAACTCCAGGCAATTTATGTGCCAGGAGAGAACTTCCCCCTCCCAGATCCCCACAGCTGGTCTGCCCTTGAATACCGCACCCCAGCCGGTAAGAGAGGCGTCCGTCGTAACCATTTGGCGACGGAAAACAGCCCCCATCTTGACCCCTTTCTGAAGAAAGAGAGGGTCTCGCCACATTGATAGGGCACGAAAGCAGCTGCGTGACACCTTCAATAGGCGAAGGGCCGATCCTGTTGACCGAGCCCCTGAGCGTTTCATCCACCAGAGGAAGGGCCTCATATGGAGCAGTCCCAGGGGAAGCACCGGGGAAGCTGCGGCCATGAGACCCAGGAGCCTGCGACACGTACCCACAGAAACATGATGGCCTAGCCTGAAGCGGACCAAGCATGTTGTGATACTGGAAATCGGAGCAGGGGCCAAACGGGCCTGCATCGGAACGGAATCCAGACGAACACCTAAGAAGGTGGTCTGCTGAGCCGCAGTAAGAACGCTCTTGTCGGTGTTCACTCTCAAGCCAAGAGATTGAACGTGTCGAAGAACGACATCTCTGTGATGATAGGCTAACTCCCTGGAGTGGGTCAGAATGAGCCAGTCGTCCAGGTAATTGAGAATACGGATGCCCTGGAGCCTCAGCGGGGCCAGAGCAGCATCCATACACTTCGTGAACGTCCTTGGTGCCAGGGCAAGGCCGAAGGGAAGGACTTTGTATTGATAAGCCTTCCCTTTGAAGGCGAACCTGAGAAACTTCCTGTGTCGTCTGACAACCTGAATATGGAAGTAAGCATCTCTCAGGTCTATAGTGACAAACCAGTCCTCCGCACGTATCTGAGACAAGATAGTCTTTAGCGTTAGCATCTTGAACTTCCCTTTGTAGAGGGCGAAGTTCAGGCGGCAGAGGTCCAGGATGGGACGCAGACCGCCGTCTTTCTCCGGAACAAGGAAATAACGGCTGAAGAAGCCACATTTCTCCTCTGTTGCCGGAACTTCCTCTATTGCCCCCTTTAGGAGGAGAGAGGAGAGCTCTTGTTGTAGCACAGAAGCCTGAGAGGCGCTGTTTACTACCGTTTGAGTGACCCCGTCGAAGCGAGGAGGGTTGCGACAGAACTGAAGCGTGTAGCCCGACTGAATCGTGCGAAGGACCCAGGATGATATCCCTGGCAAAAGCTTCCACTCGTGGAAGAAATTTTACGAAGTGGGAGGTATGATGAGGTGCGGTGGACATACCTGAGATAGGGTGTCGAGCTGGACCTCTGAGGGGGGTGTGGCCATCCGCAGAGGAGGGCACGTGGCGTCCTGGCGTGGAGTAGGCAGTGGAAGGCTGGGCCGCTCTGGTTCCCGGAGAAGACCGGATGTGTCTCCGTCTGGACGAGCGGCGGAAGGTGAGCCAGTCAGACGTGAAGGGAGAAAGCAAACAGCGTCTCCTTCCTTCAGCGCCGGAAAAGGCGAGGATAGAGTCGGTTCTGTATTCCGAAGCGCGCTGGGCGGCGGAAATGACAGAGCTGGATAGGGAGAGCTGGTGGGGGGCGGGCAGAAACGCTTGCGCGGTCTGACCCAGCCCCAATCGTGAACTGCAGCTCCCCTTTTTCTGACCAGAGGGTCAGGAGCGACTCGAAGTGGCCGAAGCAGAAGGTTTGCTGGGCCGCTTTGGGTCGATGCGTCTGTGAGGACGTTGACGGGGAAGTTAGTTAGGCGGGCTGAGAACGGCTGCTTCCAGGATCTAGAAATCTCACTGTGTAGATCACTGAAGAATGGTAGCTTCCTACGCGGAGGCCTAGAATTAGGGCCGCTGAGGAATCTCTCATCCAACCGAGAAGATTGAGCTTCGCAGGGTTCATCCGGCCACTCGATGGCGAGCTTCTGTGTAGCGCGCGCGAGTACATCCACGAGCTCGTCATATGCCGCTGATGGCCGCGCTTCCTGGCCGCTTGGCGTGAGAGCGTCGTCAGTATTTGCAGCACCGAAATCCTCGGAGTCGGATGCTGCAGTGAAAATGACATCCTCCAGCCCGAAGGAAACCGCATCGCGTGCCTCCGGGCTGGGACAGAGATAATCGTGCGAGTATTCCACAGGCGGAGTCCCGCGCACGTGCTCGGGGGAGAGAGGGAGGGAAAGGGCGAGGCCCGTCTGCTCACACTCCACATCCTCGAGCTCTACATCCGAACCCCAGGTCGCGGATCCAAGAGAGGCCTGCGCGGCCTCGGGAGCGCGACGGGGAAAAACGGATGACTCCCTCTCAAAAACCGCAAGCCTCGAGCGGAGGGTTTTGAGAAGGAGATCATCGCAGTATTTACAGTTAGAGAACCCCTGAACCGCGTCGCGTACGTGAGGAAATCCCAGACTTTAACACACTTACTGTGGGGATCGTCGATCGCGATGAAGCGAGTGCACGGCGGTGGGCAACGTCAGAATTCCATAGCACTTCACCACAAGGAGAACAAAGTTTCACAATCCGCGGTCGCTGAAGTGCTGAGGTAGATATCGACTGAAATCCTAGAATTTTGGGCCAGAAAAATCGAGAACCGAAGGGCATGAAATGGCCGCTTCGTGAAGGCAGAGAAATCTGAGGAGCAGATGGCGCGCGCGCGCTAATATAGGTGACTACGTCAAGTGGGGCGACGTGCGTGCCATCAGCCAATCAATTGCCGTGATTCTATAAGGGCTTCAGACAATCGGCACACCCAGAGGGCGTCCCATTACGTCATTAAAGTGACGCAGCGTCAAGTGAACCTATGAAAGAGAACAGTATTTATCTGAAATATAAAGCTTTTGCAACATTTTCAAAAGTTTTGGGTCGGTAAGAATTTTCTTTTTTTGGGAAAGAACTGAAAGAAATGAACACATTTATTCAGCACAGATGCATTAAATTGATCAAGTGACTAAAGACATTCAAAAGCTTTATATTTCAGATAAATGCTGTTCTTTTGAACTTTCTATTCATCTGCATGAAGAAAAAAAAAACGTTTTCAACATTGATAATAATCATAAATGTTTCTTAAGCATCAAATCCTCGTATGAGAATGATTAGTGAAGGATCATGTGACACTGAAGACTGGAGTAATGATGATAAATTCAGCTTTGATCACAGGAATACATTGCATTTTAAAATATACTATAACAGTTAAAATGTTATTTTAAATTGTAAAAATATTTACAATATTGTATTTTGAATCAAAGAAATGCAGCCTTGGTGAGCAGAAGAGACTCAAACTTTTGACCAGTAGTGTAAGGATGGACGGATGGATGGATGGATGGATGGATGGATGGATGGATGGATGGATGGATGGATGGATGGATGGATGGATGGATGGATGGATTAGAATGGATAGATAGATAGACAGACAGACAGACAGACAGACAGACAGACAGACAGACAGACAGACAGACAGACAGACAGACAGACAGACAGACAGACAGACAGACAGACAGACAGACAGACAGACAGACAGACAGACAGACAGACAGACAGACAGACAGACAGACAGACAGACAGATAGATAGATAGATTAGATAGATAGATAGATAGATAGATAGATAGATAGATAGATAGATAGATAGATAGATAGATAGATAGATAGATAGATAGATAGATAGATAGATAGATAGATAGATAGATAGATAGATAGATAGATAGATAGATAGATAGATAGATAGATAGATATGATAAGTTATTTTTCATTCTGTAAAAGTGAAGTCAGGTGTGAGTAAAATGGCCTTTTTCCCCTTTTTTTTAAATGATCAAAAACATTTTGTGCAATGACTGAATGTTTTGATGTATTTCCCTTATTAAAACATTGGCTAAACATCTAAATATGTTATGATTTAAAAGTAAATGCGTGTTCTTCTATCAAAATAAAGATTCCAAAAGGAGGTTTTTATTCCAAAGAAGCTTCAGGTGAGCAGCTCAACATGTTTCCACTATACAGCTCTTTTAGAGGAAGGGAAAGCTCATGAATGTCAAATGTTCTTGGTGGAACTGAGCCACTAATGAACCTTTATTTCTCAGAGTTTAATGTGCAGAGAGAGATTCGCTTTGGTCTACACTCCCACATGAAAAAATACTATAGAATATTATAGTAAAATTACAGTAAAATTACTCTACTAAATACTATAGTGTTTTTGAACCGTACTATTAGTAAAGATACTACAGTAAATTGTAGTATATTTTAGTGTTTACTACGCTTTGTTAATTTTCTGTAGTATATTTACTAGAGTACGGTTCAAAAACACTATCCTCTGAATACACTATAAATCAACATCTCAGGAAAATGTTATGGGGTTTCAAATCAAAATATGACTTTCTGTTATAGAACAGGGCATTGATTTCATAAATGACCAGTGTAGAGACACCAGGAGTTAAATCATGATTATCAGGCATTTTGGAGACACAACAAGTGAATAGGGAAAGAAATCACATATCAATATTCCTATGAAATATTAGATATTATTATGAAAATGTTGCCAATTATTCCTCCCATTATTACACTTCTATTTTCATTACATGTTGCTCCAAGAACACATTAATATGCAGATTAGATGCAGTGAATTGTATTGAATGGGAAAATCCAAGTATGGCCATTTTACCCTCATATTGCATAAAGTAAAATGATATATCAATGCATTCCGTTATATCTTTCATAGCATAGTTCAGAATCATCTTTAAACAAAGTTTATTGAAACCTAAACATGTATTGGTGAATTAAAAATAAATCCCATTGTTTTTGCCTATAAATGCAATTTCATGTCATTTTATTTTTTAAACAACTCAGTCCTGGTGTCCACTACAGAGGACATATCATAACATATGAATACAATATCATTTTTCAAAAATTTTCATTTGTTTCTTATGCTTTAAACAATGTAATGGCATGAAAAAATACTAAATTCAAAACACTTTTTTTTCTGGGTCCCAGGATGATAGTATTTAGTAGAGTAATTTTACTGTAATATACTATAGTATTTAGTAGAGTAATTTTACTGTAATATACTATAGTATTTAGTAGAGTAATTTTACTGTAATATACTATAGTATTTAGTAGAGTAATTTTACTGTAATATACTATAGTATTTGTTCATGTAGTCAAATGTGGTGCAGCTCATGGTCCTCGCGAGTAAAACACTCAGTAATGAGCTGATAAAGAAGTGGTGTGGAGTATAAAATACCATTAGCTCATTATAAAACAATGCAAGTCAATGGAAATGACACATCGTGATTAAAAAAACCGCGTATTTGTGTGCAAGTCCTGCTGTTATTATAGTCTGGCACGGTTTGTAACCCGTCCGGCTCTGTGAATAAGTGATGTGCAGTCGTGCTGCAGAGGGTGGAGCCTCAGCACCGTGAAGATCCCCGAGGGGAGCGCGCGCGCGTGTGTGAGTCTGCAGGAAAAACCGTGCCGTCAGCCCGCGCGCGCGCTCCCGGTGCCGGAGAGCCGAAGATTGCGCGCGCTTCTGCTGGCTTTGAGTGGGAAATGCAATGCTCAAAACACATTATAGTAGTCCAAGTGTGCTTTAACCTCACGAAAAAACTCTTCTGCACGCTGATACAAATATCTTTCTACCGCTGTTTATGTTCCTCATCATTTTTTTGTTGCTCCCCCACACACAAACACACGCGTATATCGTGTCCTACTATCGGTCTTACATTCCCATCTGTGCAACAGTAATCGAGCTCGAGCTGCTCCGGCTCTCCAGCGCTGACTCAGCACCTCTGCAGCCCAGGATTGGCTCGCAGCCCGGGCTCAAACATCCACCGGCGCGCTGTCCAAAAGCATGACTGGGCAATTTTATAACCGGCAAAAAAGCAACTTTGTTGGGCTTTACAATTACACTGGAGCATCTAGAGTTTCACTGCGGCAGGCGATTCCCTATCAGGCGATCAACAACGACATATGAGACGATGCACAAACCGCCAGCTCAACATATCATCGCCAAGATAACTCAAACTACGCTATACGTATATATATATCACTGTAAACCCTAACGCTCAAAATAATCAATTGGTTTGAGTAGAGCCAACTCAGATTAAACACAAATAAACTTTTATGAGTATGACTTTCTTTTTCTTTTGAGTTCTCACAACTGACATATTTTGAGTCATCTGAACTGTTTCATTGTTTTGAGTTTTATGAACTTGTTTCTTTCAATTTAGACAAACTTGAATTTAACCGAAACTGGGATGAGATTTCTATTTCCCAGCATGCTTTGCCATGACACTCAGAAAATGCCAAAATTAAGTGTTATGTGAGGGGGTTTTGTGTGTGATTAACGTTAAGGTGGAGATTTAGGAGTGTTTAATGTTTTATACTACACTCTAAAGAATACTGGGCTAAAAATAACCCAAGTTGGGTTGAAAATGGACAAACCCAGCGATTGGGTTGTTTTAACCCAGCAATTGGGTTGTTTTAATCCAGCGATTGGGTTGTTTTAACCCAGGAATTTGGTTGTCTTAACCCAGCGATTGGGTTGTTTTAACCCAGGAATTAGGTTGTTTTAACCCAGCAATTGGGTTGTTTTAACCCAGGAATTGGGTTGTTTTAACCAAGGAATTGGGTTGTTTTAACCCAGCAATTGGGTTGTTTTAACCCAACGATTGGGTTGTTTTAACCCAGGAATTAGGTTGTTTTAACCCAGCGATTGGGTTGTTTTAACCAAGGAATTGGGTTGTTTTAACCAAGGAATTGGGTTGTTTTAACCCAGCAATTGGGTTGTTTTAACCCAACGATTGGGTTGTTTTAACCCAGGAATTAGGTTGTTTTAACCCAGCGATTGGGTTGTTTTAACCAAGGAATTGGGTTGTTTTAACCAAGGAATTGGGTTGTTTTAACCCAGCAATTGGGTTGTTTTAACCCAACGATTGGGTTGTTTTAACCCAGGAATTGGGCTGTTTTAACTCAGCAATTGGGTTGTTTTAACCAAGGAATTGGTTTGTTTTAATCCAGGAATTGGGTTGTTTTAACCCAGCAATTGGGTTGTTTTAACCAAGGAATTGGGTTGTTTTAACCCAGGAATTAGGTTGTTTTAACCCAGCAATTGGGTTGTTTTAACCCAGGAATTGGGTTGTTTTAACCCAGCAATTGTTTTGTTTTAACTCAGCGATTGCGTTGTTTTAACCCAGCGATTGGGTTGTTTTAACCCAGGGACTGGGTTGTTTTAACCCATGAATTGGATTGTTTAAACCCAGGATTGGGTTGTTTTAACCCAGGAATTGGGTTGTTTTAACCCAGCGATTGGGTTGTTTTAAGCAAACATTTAACCCAACCACTGGGTTAAAACAACCCAATTGCTGGGTTAGTCCATTTTCAACACAACTTGGGTTATTTTTGCTGAAGTTTAGAAGAGTTTCTGTTATGTTGTGTTTTTGTAGGGTTATCATCATCTATTGAATTTATGGAATTAGCTAGTCACAGCTAGTCAAGTTTCCACTACCATAAGTTAAATGTATGAATGAACTTACTCAAATATTTCAAGTTCAAAGCCATTAAAATATATGATTACAAAATGCCTGAACACTGAACATAAGTGCCATTAGCAACATGTTTGTGTTTTCTATATTGATTATATGGTTTGTATTGATCTACTCGGCAAAAGCTTCTTATAACCTCTGACATATGTGTGCAGTATTTCCCATCATGCCCCACTTCTTCCAGTATGTGTCTGCTCATTTTACTCATCATGGCTATGGTTAAATTATAGAAGAACTGCAATTTTATTGGGTTAGTCTTATTACTTTCATAATGATATTAATATAATAACATCTTAGCGATTTGCGCCCGACTAAAAAGTTTTTTAATTGTTATTAGTAATCAAGATGCTGTTTTTTTAGGTCCTTTGGGTACTTCCTTATGAAGAAAGTATAATTATTATTACAGGAAGGCTCTTGGTCTTTTATTAAGAATTGAGCTAAAATGACTCCCATGTGATCTCTAAAATGAATTAGAATAACTTTGGGTGTTTGCTGCATTATTGAACCTTTCTGACAACAGTGCCAAATCCTCGATGCATCACCGGAGGCTGGCGGCGGATTGGCTGCTTCGTCCTGCTCGAGTCTAAAGCAAAGAAGAAGAAAACACTTTATTAAAAGAGCTCAGTTAAAGAGGGAAACGTTAATCAGGGAATCAGGTGCATAAACACTTTGGTAAAAGCCTTTAATGGTCATTTAAGTTTGATTTATAGAAGTGGACTACTTTAGTTTGTGTGTATCTGTATAATCATCTATGAACTAGTAAAAAATTATTCTCTTGTAATTATTACATATGCATTTTTGTGAATGTAAATTAATACAAAGACTATACATGGAATATACTTTTAAAAAATATATTTCTCACACATATGTATTTAAAATACAAATACAGTGACCAGTTACAGCATCTAAAATTTTAATCTACAATTTAGGTATTGAAAAAAAAAATGTTTTTGTTTGTAAATAAGTGCTATATATATATTGTTCAGCCTGTGATGGATATTTGTTATATCTCTGCACGTTTGCATTTATCTGCAAGTGCAATAAACCTGAATTTGCTCAAGTTTGCATGCATAAAAATAACAAGAAATTACTGAATTTGAAGCAAAATTCACGTTTATTGGCAAATAAAGTTTGCTCTCCAAAGGACTCAGCAAAAATACCATAAGATAGATAGATAGATAGATAGATAGATAGATAGATAGATAGATAGATAGATAGATAGATAGATAGATAGATAGATAGATAGATAGATAGATAGATAGATAGATAGATAGATAGATAGATAGATAGATAGATAGATAGATAGATAGATAGATGCATTAAGTGCACTAAACAGCGTGTGATAGATAGATAGATAGATAGATAGATAGATAGATAGATAGATAGATAGATAGATAGATAGATAGATAGATAGATAGATAGATAGATAGATATAGATAGATGCATTAAGTGCATTAAACAACGTGTGATAGATAGATAGATAGATAGATAGATAGATAGATAGATAGATAGATAGATAGATAGATAGATAGATAGATAGATAGATAGATAGATAGATAGATAGATAGATAGATAGATAGATAGATAGATAGATAGATAGATAGATAGATAGGCAGACAGATAGATAGATAGATAGATAGATAGATAGATAGATAGATAGATAGATAGATAGATAGATAGATAGATAGATAGATAGATAGATAGATAGATAGATAGATAGATAGATAGATAGATAGATAGATAGATAGATGCATTAAGTGCACTAAACAACGTGTGATGCAGAAAGTCACAGCCTCTTGACTTCACCTTTCATGCTATGTTGAAAGACTTCGACCACTGAGGTGAATTGCTGAACATCCCAACGACCCAAAGTCCTCCTTCATCTTCATCGATTTTCCAGGGGGAGGGTGGCGCTCCTGCCTCGTTGACAAAGTAAGCGAGTATAAATACAAGAGGACAGAACTCAGCCATGTCCTCGCCACAGCACCGATTCACCAGCACCATCCACCATGGAGATGATGGGCACCTCCTCCCGCCGAAGGGCTCTGGAGACACGGACTACCCGCCAGCCGTCGTCCGCGATGCGCTCGTGGGCTAAACCCAGTCCTCTGTCTTTCAAAAGATCCGCAAACGTGACTGCATCGAGGGCTGCGTACAGCACGTCGGCGCTCGAGTCTCCGGAAGGGTTCGAGCTGAGCGCGGCGCTCAACGGAGACCCGGCGCGCCACAACGAGAAGGAGCAGCTCCAGGGACTCAACGACCGCTTCGCCAGCTACATCGACAAGGTCCGCTTCCTCGAGGAGCAAAACAAGCAGCTCGAAGCCGAGATCCAAGCGCTGAAGCAGCAGAAACTGTCGCAGTCCCTGCAGGGCGACGCGTACGACCGCGAGCTCCAAGACCTGCGCTGCGCCCTGGAGCAGCTCCACAAGGAGAAGACGCAGATCCTGCTGGACACGGACCACATGGACGAGGATCTCCAGCGGATCCGCGAGCGCTACGAAGACGAATCCAGGCTCAGAGAGCACATGGAGGCTGCGATCCGAGGCATGAAGAAAGACAAGGACAACTCGGTCCTGATGACGCTGGAGTTGGAGAGGAAAGTCCAGTCGCTCGTGGACGAAATGGACTTCCTGCGGCAGAACCACGAGGAGGAGATCAGCGAGCTCCTGGCTCAGCTTCAGGCCGCGCAGGTGCCGGTGGTGGAGATGAGGGACCTCCAGAAGACCGACATCACCTCTGCGCTCCGCGAGATCCGCTCGCAACTGGACGGGCTCTCCTCCAAAAACCTCCAGCAGGCCGAGGAGGTGTTCAAGTGCCGCTACGCCATGCTGACGGACGCCGCGGAACAGAACAAGGACGCGATAAAGTCCGTACGGGACGAGATCGGCGACTACCGCCGTCAGATCCAAGCCAAGAACGTTGAACTGGAGACTCTTCGCGGCACCAAAGACTCGCTGGAAAGGCAGCTGAACGACATCGAGGACCGCCACAACACCGACGTGGGCAGTTATCAGGTCAGTTCATAAAGTCCGAATAAAAAGCGAGTGCATTCTACGTTTATTAATATTTATATACATATAAATAATTACTATTACCTTAAAATGTGTTTATAGATTAGACCTAACAAACTCTATAGCGTAAGTATGCACACTGCACCGTTGCGCGTAAATACGCACGCAGTGCGCAACCCACCGCATTTTTCATACGATTCTTTTATGGTTTATTTGTTGATTCTAATATCTTAAATGGAAGCAAATGCACATGCCTGCAAAACAGAAAGCCCCCTCGATGGCCAAAAGTGCTGCTTACTAGGTTTTGAAACGCAGCCATTATTTCACAGGTGGTTGCGCACTGCGTGCGTAATTATGCGCAACGTGCAATGCGCATACTTACTTTTTTACTAGTGCTGCAGGACACTAAAGGCATTTTAGTGGTTTGTTGTTTTAGTGTCTGCCAGATCATAAAACAGATGCTACATTGAGCACAACACTGCAAAAAAATGCTTTTCTTACTTAGTATTTTTGTCTTGTTTTCAGTCCAAATATCTAAAAAATCTTTACTTTAAGAAGCATTTACTAGACAAGCAAAAGTTTTTGTCTTGTTTTGGGGGGAAATAACTAAAAATTAAGGGAGTTTTTGCTTAAAATAAACAAAATAATCTTGTTTTCTGTTTGAATAAGATAATTTTTCTTACCCCATTGGCAGATTATTTTGCTTATTTTAAGCCAAAACTCCCTTAATTTTGAGTTATTTTCCCCCAAAATAAGACAAACTTTTGCTTGTCTAGTAAATGCTTCTTAATGTAAAATCTTAATGTTTTTTTTTAAGATATTTGGACTGAAAACAAGACAAAAATACTAAGTAAAAAAAACATTTTTTGCAGTGAAGGAGAACCATCAAATGAGAACTTTTAATGGTACAATGGTAAGGGAACTGATTATTTATCACATCTGCTCTAACAGGAAATGATTCACCAATTGGAAAACGACCTAAAAGGAACAAAATGGGAAATGTCTCGTCATCTTCGGGAATATCAGGATCTGCTCAACGTCAAGATGGCACTGGATGCTGAAATAGCGGCTTACAGGTAGAGTTGTGCAGAACATTACTCTTTTACTGCGGCTCTTTTGCATGGCGTGTTTGATTTGTGACCGAATCTTCTCTTTCAAATGTAGGAAACTCCTGGAGGGCGAGGAGACGCGTTTCCGCACCGTCTCTGGAAGTCTCTCGAGCGCTGCGTTCGCCTACAGCCAGCCCAAATCCTCTAAGGTCAAGCATAAAATAGTGGAGGAGATCATCGAGGAGACTAAAGGAGAGAGTGACCTCGATGATGACCTGGCGGAGGTGGCGAAAGAGGTGGCGGAAGAAGCGGAAGAGGAGGAAGAGGAGGAAGAGATTGTGTCCGCCAGTCAGGCCAAAGTGAGCGCCGCCGCTCCTGAGGAAGAGGAAGAGGAAGGAGGAGAAGAGGAAGAAACAGCAGAAGAAGGAGAAGCTGCTGCTGAGGAGGAGGAAGAGGAAGAAGAGGGCGAGGAGGAAGAGGAACGAGTGGAAGTGATTGAGGAAACAAAACTGTGCGGAGAGAAATCGCCAACATCAGAGAAAGAAGCCAGTGACAAGGAGGAAGAAGGAAAGGAAGAAGAGGAGGAGGAGGGCGCTGAAGAACAAGAGGAGGAAGGTAAAGAACAAACCAAAGATGATGAGGAGAAGGAAGCAGCTGATGAAAAAGATGACAAGAAAGAGGAGACCAAATCCGAAGCAGAAGAAGAGCAGAAAGTCGAGTCTGGAGGAGAGGAAGCGAAGACGGACAAAAAAAGCGATACAGAGGAAGAAGAAAAGAAGTCCCCCGTGAGTGAAGAAAAGGAGAAAGCAGAGAGTCCAGTGGAGGAAAAGCAGCAAGAGGAAAAAGAAGAAGTGCTTCCCAACGGTGAAAAAGAGGAAGCCAGTCCCAAAGAAGAAGAAGAAGAAGAAGAAGAAGTCCAGACCAGAACAGTGGAGACCTTCACCAACGGAGACAAGCAGAGCAAACCAGACGCAGAGAAAGAGAAGCAGCCGGAGGAAAAGCCTCAGGAGAAGAAGAAAGTCGCCAAAAAGGTGGAGAAAGTCACTCCGCAAGTAAAGAAGGAGGTCAAAGGAAAAGACTGATGCGAATGAATGACGGGAAACTAGCTATAATCAATTGTTAGAGATTATTCTATTTGATGCAAAATGTGAAAATGCAGTTTGACGCAGCTCTAGCAAAAATCCCTGCATGCGTGTTAAAGGATTGACTTGCATGTGTGGTTTGGGGGCGTCGCCGCGCGCGCCGCTGCGTCTGAAACTATCGCGCGTTTAAAGTGCAAGTGCATTCTGCAGCTCGCGACTTCTGTTCAACACAGGTCCTGACGCCGCTTGGGCAATAATGGTGCTATCATCAATCGCAGGAAACTCCTTCACTTCATCTAGTATATACTTCTTGCCTTAAGACATAACGCATCGAATCATGATGAGTGAGAGTCGGGTTGTAAACGCTGTCAGCAATGATACTGTGAAAGCTGGTGCTGCTCTTTGCAATATCACATCAATCAATAAAAGCTCATCGAGTCCTTACAAAGATCTGCTGTGTTTGTGTTCATGCCACACGAGATCAGAAATACAGTCAAAACAGGGGAATATTATGGCAATTTTAAATAACTGTGTTCCAATATGCTTTCAAGTGTAAATTAAATCACTCGAATATGATGATTTACTGCTCAAGAAACATTATGTATTATGATCAATGTTAAAAAGAGTTGTGCTGCTTAATATTGTTGTGGAACCAACATTTTATTTTATAAATAGAAAGTTAAAAAAAAAAAAATCAATTTAATGCATCCTTGCTGAATAAAAGTATTATGGACATTTGCACTGCAACGATTTAAAAACAAATAGCATCCATTATAAAAGTGCATATATCCATCATAAAAGTGCATATATCCATCATAAAAGTGCATATATCCATCATAAAAGTGCATCTATCCATCATAAAAGTCCATCTATCCATCATAAAAGTGCATCTATCATCATAAAAGTGCATCAATCCATTATAAAAGTGCATCTATCCATCATAAAAGTGCATCTATCATTATAAAAGTGCATCTATCCATCATAAAAGTGCATCTATCCATCATAAAAGTGCATCTATCATCATAAAAGTGCATCTATCCATTATAAAAGTGCATCTATCCATCATAAAAGTGCATCTATCATCATAAAAGTGCATCTATCATCATAAAAGTCCATCTATCCCTCATAAAAGTGCATCTATCCGTCATAAAAGTGCATCCATGCATTATAAAAGTGCATCTATCCATCATAAAAGTGCATCTATCCATCATAAAAGTGCATCTATCCATCATAAAAGTGCATCTATTCATCATAAAAGTGCATCTATCATCATAAAAGTGCATATATCCATCATAAAAGTGCATCTATCCATCATAAAAGTCCATCTATCATCATAAAAGTGCATCTATCCATCATAAAAGTGCATCTATCATCATAAAAGTGCATCTATCCATCATAAAAGTCCATCTATCCATCATAAAAGTGCATCTATCATCATAAAAGTGCATCAATCCATTATAAAAGTGCATCTATCCATCATAAAAGTGCATCTATCATTATAAAAGTGCATCTATCCATCATAAAAGTGCATCTATCCATCATAAAAGTGCATCTATCATCATAAAAGTGCATCTATCCATTATAAAAGTGCATCTATCCATCATAAAAGTGCATCTATTCATCATAAAAGTGCATCCATCATCATAAAAGTGCATATATCCATCATAAAAGTGCATCTATCATCATAAAAGTGCATCTATCCATCATAAAAGTGCATCTATCCATCATAAAAGTGCATCTATTCATCATAAAAGTGCATCTATCATCATAAAAGTGCATATATCCATCATAAAAGTGCATCTATCCATCATAAAAGTGCATCTATCCATCATAAAAGTGCATCTATTCATCATAAAAGTGCATCTATCATCATAAAAGTGCATATATCCATCATAAAAGTGCATATATCCATCATAAAAGTGCATCTATCCATCATAAAAGTGCATCTATCATCATAAAAGTGCATCTATCATCATAAAAGTGCATAAATCCATCATAAAAGTGCATCTATCCATCATAAAAGTGCATCTATTCATCATAAAAGTGCATCTATCATCATAAAAGTGCATATATCCATCATAAAAGTGCATCTATCCATCATAAAAGTCCATCTATCATCATAAAAGTGCATCTATCCATCATAAAAGTGCATCTATCATCATAAAAGTGCATCTATCCATCATAAAAGTCCATCTATCCATCATAAAAGTGCATCTATCATCATAAAAGTGCATCAATCCATTATAAAAGTGCATCTATCCATCATAAAAGTGCATCTATCATTATAAAAGTGCATCTATCCATCATAAAAGTGCATCTATCCATCATAAAAGTGCATCTATCATCATAAAAGTGCATCTATCCATTATAAAAGTGCATCTATCCATCATAAAAGTGCATCTATCATCATAAAAGTGCATCTATCATCATAAAAGTCCATCTATCCCTCATAAAAGTGCATCTATCCGTCATAAAAGTGCATCCATGCATTATAAAAGTGCATCTATCCATCATAAAAGTGCATCTATCCATCATAAAAGTGCATCTATCCATCATAAAAGTGCATCTATCCATCATAAAAGTGCATCTATCCATCATAAAAGTGCATCCATGCATTATAAAAGTGCATCTATCCATCATAAAAGTGCATCTATCCATCATAAAAGTGCATCTATCCATCATAAAAGTGCATCTATCCATCATAAAAGTGCATCCATGCATCATAAAAGTGCATCTATCCATCATAAAAGTGCATCTGTCCATCATAAAAGTGCATCTATCCATCATAAAAGTGCATCTATCCATCATAAAAGTGCATCTATCCATCATAAAAGTGCATCCATGCATCATAAAAGTGCATCTATCC
The DNA here is from genome assembly GCF_949357685.1 of Gobio gobio. Classification (NCBI taxonomy): domain Eukaryota; kingdom Metazoa; phylum Chordata; class Actinopteri; order Cypriniformes; family Gobionidae; genus Gobio; species Gobio gobio. The sequence continues at coordinate 57,310,181 of NC_137116.1, forward strand.
ATCATAAAAGTGCATCTATCCATCATAAAAGTGCATCTATCCATTATAAAAGTGCATCTATCCATTATAAAAGTGCATCTATCCATCATAAAAGAGCATCCATGCATCATAAAAGTGCATCTATCCATTATAAAAGTGCATCTATCCATCATAAAAGTGCATCATAAAAGTGCATCTATCCATTATAAAAGTGCATCTATCCATTATAAAAGTGCATCTGTCCATCATAAAAGTGCATCTATCCATTATAAAAGTGCATCTATCCATCATAAAAGTGCATCCATGCATCATAAAAGTGCATCTATCCATCATAAAAGTGCATCTATCCATCATAAAAGTGCATCTATCCATTATAAAAGTGCATCTATCCATTATAAAAGTGCATCTATCCATCATAAAAGTGCATCTATCCATTATAAAAGTGCATCTATCCATTATAAAAGTGCATCTGTCCATCATAAAAGTGCATCTATCCATCATAAAAGTGCATCCGTCCATTATAAAAGTGCATCTATCCATCATAAAAGTGCATCATAAAAGTGCATCTATCCATCATAAAAGTGCATCTATCCATCATAAAAGTGCATCTATCCATTATAAAAGTGCATCTATCCATTATAAAAGTGCATCTATCCATCATAAAAGTGCATCTATCCATTATAAAAGTGCATCTATCCATTATAAAAGTGCATCTGTCCATCATAAAAGTGCATCTATCCATTATAAAAGTGCATCTATCCATCATAAAAGTGCATCATAAAAGTGCATCTATCCATCATAAAAGTAAAAGGATTATAAAAGGATAGTGAAAGAAAAATATCCACTATTTTGAACTGCGAGAGGCGTTACACTCTCTGCATAAGATGAATACGGAAGGCGGCCCGGATAGGATAATTTACTTTATAAAGTTTTAAATATGGATATTTTTCAGTTATTAACTATCCCTTTAACAAAGATGAACCTATATTTAATTTCTACATTGAACAAATAGAGTTCTTTTACATTTAGCAGCTAATAGGATAAGTGTGCCGTGTAAAGTGTGAGCACTAAGCAGCGTCTCCAGATGTTCGCTTGAGCACCAGAGCAGGACAGGGATGATGTGCACCTCTGGGCATGCGGATACAGAGCCTGCACATGCACAGCACAGACACCACTGCTACCCCTTTACTGTACATCTGAATCTAGAATCTAATTGCCTTCATGAAATGTTTCCTACATAATACAAATATTAAGATCACAAATTTGAACTAAAACTATTCCTTCCACTAGAAGATAAACTAGGATTAATTGTTGGCCATAAAACCTTCCTTTTTTCCACCTGGGCGAATGGAAGGAACACTAGCCTGACTATGAAGCATGAGCAGCCTCACAAACGTTTCATCACGGCCGGGACATTCATCACTTTTTCTTCAGACGAGACTCTAAACCCCGTCCATTAGTGGACCAGCCGTCAGTGTGCATTCTCAATCAGGATAATGGAGAGCATGTGCGGTTCCAGCTTGAGCCGAGTCCTCTGGATCATCCGCAAACCGCATTTCTGCCAAAGCATGACGCAGTAATTGGATTTGCATGCTAAGAAAACGCTAATTTAAATGATAAATCAATACAGATTTGTGCTGACTAGGGTTGCAAAATTCCATGAATATTCAAGGCTGGGTTAGGGTTAGGGTTAGGAATAAAAACCGCAAACCGAGGGGAACGCGGATATGATGTCATCGACAGGCCACGCCCTCACACGTCGCGGTTCCTCGGGTAAAATAGCATCTCACCATTTACAAATAGTTGGAAACATTTGGGATATTGTAAGTACTCAACTGCACAACATATATAACACTGGCCTAGTGGATGAAAAATGTACATAGTGCAGCTTTAATGCACTTTCAGTTGAATTTGTGCCCTGCACACTAACTCACTTCAGGACTAGGAAAAAAATACTAACAGTAAATATTGTGCAATAGTATTACAATTTAAAATATATTTTTTCTATTTGAATATATAGTAAAATATAATGTATTCCTGTGATCAAAGCTGAATTTATCATCATTCCTCCAGTGTCACATGAAATCATTCTGATATGATGATTTATTATCAATGTTGGAAACGGTTGTGCTGCTTAACATTTTTTATAACCTGTGATACTTTATTTCAGGATTCTTTGACGAATAAAAAGTTCAGCATTTATTTAAAATAGAAACGTTTGGGGTTTTTGAAAGAAATGAATCCTTTTATTGAGCAAGAGTGTGTTACATTGATCAAAAGTGATTTCTATTTTGAATAAATGCTGTTCTTTGTAACTTTTTATTCATCGACGAATCCTGAAAAAAGTATCCCCAAAAAAATATTAAACTCTTTCCAACATTGATAATAAATCAGCATATTAGAATGATTTCTGAAGGATCATGTGACACTGAAATAAATAGCACATGCATAGCAATTAGTGCAATAAAAATATATTTATTTTACATTTACTAGATTAGAAGTAATTAATTGGAAAATGTCCGCATATGATCAAATGAAATGTTGTTAACGCTTTATTCTACAGTGTCCTTGTTACATATGTACATGTACTACGTACCATAGTAGGCTAATAACAGTAAATTATGCATAATTACATGCAACTAATCCTCAACAAAACAATAACCCAGTAAGAACAAGTTGTTAAAATTAATATTACTCAGTACTTAAATATATTAGGGTGACCAAGGTTTTCCCAGGACATGTCCTGTTTTTGAGTCCTGTCCTGGCCCAAATATAAAAATTTTCTATCCATACAGAGGGGGCATACTTTAAATGTATTGAAATTAATAAGGAATCTTTGAGTAAACTTCGAGTATCATTTGAGTATCTCATTGCCCTCAGTGTCCTGGTTTTCGGTAATCAATATGGTGACCATAACATACACACTGAAACAATGGCACCTTAAAATAAAGTGTAACCAAAATGTTTGTATTATTATGGTAATATTTATGTTTATATTCACCTTATTCCTGCGCCCCATGATGCTTTGCGTGATGGGTGTAACTTCCGTTAAGCTGTAAACAATCAGTGAAACACTCGCTCTATGAACGCAATAATACGTTTTTTTTTTATACTGGGTATAAAGAGATGACATTATTCTGCTCACCCTTCAACCATCGAACATTAAAAGGACATTTAAAAGTGTAAAAGCATCATTAAGTACTTTCAACTGACCATGAATAACCCCAAAAGTGCGATTCTTTCCACAGCAGTAACAGACGGGTTAAATATGAAGGCTAACATCCGTTGCCTCAATCAAACATGTTCATTAACTTCAGCATTGCGTGATTTTGACAGATAATAAATTGTATTTATCTGTGAAAACAAACCGTGGAAAGAGACGTGAGGATTTGAGGTGAAAACGAGAGATTCATCCAGTTAATTATTAATGGGATATATCGTAAATTAAATCGGGAGGACAGACCACAAATGTGTTGTCCTTTTTCATGCTATTACAGTGAAATACAGGAGAAAAATTAAATAATCATGAGGAAACGAATGCAGCGACTGATAAGAGCTCTTACCATAACATAAAATATAGGCCTATAAACACCCACATGAAAAAATACTATAGTATAGTTTATTATAGTAAAATTACTCTAGAAAATAGTGTTTTTGAACCGTACTATAGTAAATATACTACAGTAAATTAACAAAGTGTAGTAAATACTAAAATATACTACAATATAATTTACTGTCGTATATTTACTATAGTATGGTTCAAAAACACTATAGTTTTTACTAATTTTACTATAATAAACTATAATATAGGCTACTATAGTATTTTTTCATGTGGGGAGATGCAAAATATGGATAAGAGATCGCAATTGGCTTTTAACAATGCTTATTTATAATAATGATAATTTTGAATGATTTAGATATCGTTTATGTAATTATTATACCCTTAATCAATAACACATGTATCATTTTAGTTAATCAATCATTACTAGGCACTTAGTTAAAATTAATATAAATAACCTATAAAGGTCATACAAATAAGCTTTAAAATCAATAAATAAAGCTATAAAATGTATTGCATTTCTCTCTATATATCAACCAAACTAACTTCATAACTTTTACTTGGATTGACGTATAAGATTTTTCTTTTTAAGTTGTCCTCTTTCATAGACAGCTCTAAATTTGTTATTTTTCAGTCATGTAATATTCTGCAGAAGAGAAAATTGAATCTCAGTTTCACTGATCCAGAGCGTGTGATTGGCTGTTCACTGATGATGTCACAGCTAAACTCCGGATCAAAGCCTGAGTTGACAGAGAAAGCTGAGGCCTGTTGCATGAAGCTGCTCTGAGTTTCAGAGGAGGTTTAGAGTTGACAAATCCAGATAAATCCAACCTGGTTTAGATCAAGTTCAATGGTCTCTCAAAGCTTGGTATAAACATTCTCTGTCAAAATCCAGAATTTGCGATTAACTCTGAAGCGCATGCACCTGAAAGTTTTGAAAAGTATCATGAAATTAAATGCGTTTACAAGGCAGGAATAAACACTGATGCTGCAGCTGAAAGAAAATCTGACTATATCAATGCATGATGTCAATCAAAGAAATATGCCTAATAATTATAGATTCACAAAGAGCTCAAATGAATGCATGTAAGAGAATGTATATGCTATTTGTCAATTAATATAATAATTATATGAAACTGAAACCAGCTTTGTGCAACAGGCCACTGATGATCAGCATCATGGGACCAAACAAAGCCTGAATATATTGGTTTGGTTTTGTCAACTCGAAACTAATCCTGTAACCCTGAGTTTGTTAAACTGCCATCATGGTACAGGCCCCAGGTCTGGCTGAGGATTATCCAACACACTCAATGGATTCAAACCTAAAGCGTTCCCCATTACCAGCCCAGATTTGAGCCTCTGTGCCACACTCACCTCGTTTATACTGTATGATCATGGGAACCAGAGGCCGGATTCACAAACATCTTCTTAAGAAAGAAGTTAAGAAAATTCTTGAGATAAATTCTAAGAAGTTTGTAAGAATGTTCCTAAGTGCAATTCTTGAAAAATGATCTCAAATATTTTCTTAAGAACATCTTAATTTTTTACTTAAGAAGAAAATAAAAGGTGTTATATTATTGAAAGGTATTACTGAACACTCGCTGAATGAAAAACACATTTTCAGGGGAAGTTGCTAAAGGCAGATCGAGTTGTTGCTAAAAGTTGCTAAATGACGTTGTGACGTCATTGCGCTATGACGTCATTACGTAATCGCAAGGCAAAACTACGGCATTATGTAACGTGTAGATATTATTGGAAATGCTAATTTAGATTTGTTTGTAAAATAAATTAAAGCAATGTGTTAGTCAATATGTACGGATCGAGCCCCACACAACCCTAACCCACAAAAAAAAAGTAAATTGTGCGCAAAATTTACAAATTTGTTCCCTCGATTTGCTAAACCGTCCATACGATTTACTCATTTGTTCCCTCGATTTATAAATCGTGTGCACGATTTAGCCTAGTAGTTTTTTTCCTGTCATATGCAGGGCTCTGTAAATATGCTGCCTGAATGATCTTCCGGTTTTTACAGCGAATTCCACATTTCCACAGCGATCTAAAGGAATTCTGAATGAACCGCTCGGCCTATTGAGCTAGCTTGTACGTGTGTAGTTTGGATTAGAGTCACTTTCCAGAAGTTGCTAAAAGTTGCCAAATACATTTTAAAAAATTGCTAAATTTGTTGCTAGGTGCTTTTAGAAAAAAAAGTTGCTAAGGTAGTCTGAAAAGTTTTAACAAAATTGCTAAATTGGCAACACTGCGTAGTTTTGAGCTTTCTGCAGATTACCGTAGATATTATAATAAGTGTGCAGATTACCGTGGATATTATAAAAAGTGTGCAGACTATTTTCGTCGTGATTGGCTTGACGGGAGTAAATCATTCAATGTCGTGTTTTTAATGTGCTGTGTCTGTAAAATCGTTATTTTATAAGAGCCTGGCCGTTTATCAAGAACGCTGCTCGGGGACCAAAGATCGGCCGTTAGATCTACACGAGACGAATCATATCTCAGAGACATCAGAGCCAGCGGCAGACGGCAGAAGGACTGGCCGAGGAAAGGCTTCTCTTGCCGGGTTAACGAGCTCTGAACACCCGCTAACCGCCTGGAGCTCACAACTCCGAAAACGGCAGATACAATTGTAAAATAGGCGCTCTCTTTATAATCAAACCACAGATTTAATCTTTAAATAAGTAGATTCTCACCTGAAAAAGTCTTAAAACTTTTTAACACATTAAAAGTAGAATTGGTATTTAAGATAGGTTGGAGGTTATCCTAACTTTTAAGAAGTTATTTACGATGATTTTAAAGAGCATTATTTTAAATTTAAATTTTATCTTAAGAACAATCATAAGAAAAAAGATAAGAACATTCTTAAGAAAAGTTTTTGGGAATATACAAAATATTCTTTTATTTTTCCTTACTCCGCCCACATGAAAAAACACTATAGTATATTATAGTAAAATTACTCTAGTAAATACTATAGTGTTTTTTAACCGTACTATAGTAAATATACTACAGTAAATTAACAAAGTGTAGTAAATACTATAATATACTACAATTTACTGTAGTATCTTTACTAAATATGGTTCAAAAACACTATAGTATTTACTAGAGTAATTGTTTTTACTAGAGTAAATTTACTGTAATTTTACTATAATATACTATAGTATTTTTTCATCTGGGCGGTGAAAAATGACCCTAGGGGTAATTAACACATGGTTACCGAGTAGATCGTTCTCTGGGATGCGTTTTCGTGAAAATCGAATGTAAAGAGTTTTATCTCTAAAAACAGATTAGCTTATAACGCTAGTCTATGGGGCATAGAATAAGTCAAATTAAATCACTAGTTAATAACACTAACAAGACTCAAAATAGCCTCACACTAACACATAATGAGGGTCCCTACATGCAAACCCAAGCATTGAGAACTTTGTAAGTGTACAAACAGTTTAATAAGAAGATACTTTCTAAAGACAGAACATTAGCGTATACAGACAGCAGCCATCTTGGAAAACAGTCTGGACAAGTCGAGCCACGAACGCTGTGCTCAGTGATGAACTGGAATCTCATATGGTTCGCTGTTTCCGGAAGAAAGCACTGAACTCAACAGAGAAAATAAATAAATACAAATAATTTTAAATAAAACTGAACGCAACAGATCTAGTGCTTCCAAAGGACACACACTAAAGAGACGGCGGATTATTCAACTGTGGCTCGACTTGTCCAGACTGTTTTCCAAGATGGCTGCTGTCTGTATACGCGTAATGTTCTGTCTTTATAAAGCATCTTCTTATTAAACTGTTTGTACACTTACACAGTTCTCAATGCTTGGGTTTGCATGTAGGGACCCTCATTATGCTCCCATGTTAGTGTGAGGCTATTTTGAGCCTTGTATTAACTAGCGATTTAATTTGACTTATTCTATGCCCCATAGACTAGCATCTAGCACTAATCTGTTTTTAGAGATAAAACTCTTTACATTCGATTTTCATGAAAACGCATCCCAGAGAACGATCTACTCGGTAACCATGTGTTAATTACCCCTAGGTTCCCCGGAGTTGTCCTTTAAGTTAGAAAATGAGAAGAAATTGGCAGTTTAGAATAATTTATCCTTAAGAATGTTTTGTGAATGCTTTGTCTGGATTCTGCTTCATGCTGAACGGGCACAAAATAGTCACATGACATCTCTCTAGTGAATCACTTTAGCTGAGCTCGAGGTTTCTTGCATTATATTGATTACAGCGGTCATGAATAAATAATCAATGCGCTGGAGCTGATGGCTTCATCGCAGCTTTAGTGTACCTGGATGGCAGTATTTCTAGTATGCATGATATGAGAGCAGGGCTAATATGAGATATCGTATCCCACAATGCACTGTGCTAATATGCAACTCCGCCATCTTCTGAGATCACTAGACATCACTCGCTGAATTATGCATGTGTTAGCAGCAAACAGTGGAAAACAACAGCACAAGGTTTGTCAAGACTTTATTGATAGGCAATGAGCCTTTCTTTGAGGATCTGGTAAGGCATTCTGTATATTAAGCACACTTGTGTTATCATAGGCAGTTGATAGTGTGATTAATGCTGAAGGCTCAAAGAATGTTTGCATTTTAATGAATAAACGACAATTAAACCAACACAACGTCCCTGCCAAGCGCACACACGTCAGGCGTGTGTTCATGCATGGGCTGATCTATTATTCTTGTCTGCTTGCGTGTATTGCGGTTGCGTCTCAAACGGAGTGTGTGAACTCGAGCAGCAGGACACACACACAGCTCTGATCTCCTCCAGCTGTGGCACCAGGGCTTTACTTCAGGGGCTTTACTTCTTGCCTTTCTCAGCTTTACTCTCTTTCTCATCGTCTCCTTTCTTTTTCTCCTCTTCTTTTCCAGCAGCATCCTTCTCCTCTTCTTCTTCACCTTCACCTTCTTCTTTATCACCTTCTTCACCCTCTCCTCCTTCTTCCTCTTTTCCTTCCTCCTCTTCCTGTTCTCCCTTTTCCTCACCTTCTTCCTCTCCTCCCTCTTCACCTGTAAAAGAGACAAAAGAGTACACGTCACTACAAAAATTATATTTAGGCTTTTGTCAAAATCTGCCATTTGTCGATATAATGATAGATAGATAGATAGATAGATAGATAGATAGATAGATAGATAGATAGATAGATAGATAGATAGAACAAATGATAGATAGATAGATAGATAGATAGATAGATAGATAGATAGATAGATAGATAGATAGATAGATAGATAGATAGATAGATAGATAGATAGATAGATAGATAGATAGATAGATAGATAGATAGATAGATAGATAGATAGATAGATAGATAGATAGATAGAACAAATGATAGATAGATAGATAGATAGATAGATAGATAGATAGATAGATAGATAGATAGATAGATAGATAGATAGATAGATAGATAGATAGATAGATAGATAGATAGATAGATAGATAGATAGATAGAACAAATGATAGATAGATAGAACAAATGATAGATAGATAGATAGATAGATAGATAGATAGATAGATAGATAGATAGATAGATAGATAGATAGATAGATAGATAGATAGATAGATAGATAGATAGATAGATAGATAGATAGATGATTGATAGATAGATAGATAGATAGATAGATAGATAGATAGATAGATAGATAGATAGATAGATAGATAGATAGATAGATAGATAGATAGATAGATAGATAGATAGATAGATTTTAACCAACATAAACATTTTACTTTCAAAATGTTAATGTACAAAAAATAAATAAAACAATTAACTTTTTTTCACTAAATGAAGATAAATATGAAAATATAAAAGGGAAAATAATATTCAGAATTTTACTGTATATGCACCAATGTGTCAAAACATAACAAATAGTAGAGATTTTTATATTAAAGCTCCACTGTGTGATATTTTCCCCATCTAGTGGTGAACTGGTTTATGACCATCCAGTGAATATTAGTTTCTCTTCCTCTCAATTCCGATTTAGTTTTAACTCCTACGGTGGCTGATTTAGTCCAAGATTAACATGGCTTCCAGTTCGACCTCGTCCACAAGGCGAAGCTTGAATTTACGGGAATGTCCCTCTTTGGCTAATGTACTTTCAAGATGGAGGATCAACATGGCGACCCGCATTCGAACCCTCACCCGTATGTGTTTACAATGGCATATTATAAACTTACCAGAATACTTTATTACTTGAAAGAAGTAAATATACATTAATGAGCACATATATTTCTGAAAGAACTAAGTGTTTTTAGCTAAGAATAAACTAAAAAAGTTACACAGTGTAGCTTTAATGAAATTAAAATATCTACATATCTATAAAAAACAAATTATCCTCACCCTCTTCTTTTTCCTCTTCCTCCTTCTCCTCTTCTTCCTCCTCCTCCTCTTCCTCTTCCTCCTCCTCCTCTTCCTCCTTCTCCTTCTCCTCCTCCTCCTCCTCCTCCTCTTCCTCCTCTTCTTTCTCCAGACTGGCCTTGGCCTCCTGCCCCTGACTGGCTTCTATAATCTCCTCTGGAGTGGCGCAGTAGCTCATGAGTCTGGTTCCCAGTAGATAAGGAGCCCCAGAGGTCAGACTGGCCTGCACTGAGAACACGGGGCGGCCGAAAGATGGCGTGGCAGCGATGGAGGGAGAAAACACACTGGACATCCCACCAATGCCGCCCACGCTGAAGCGGGTTTCTTCTCCTTCCAGAAGTTTCCTGTTGGAATGCAAATGGACTTTATATTTAAGGATGTAAAGGACGCCTGGTGCTCTTTTTTTTATTGCCTTTTTTTCGTACCATACATTTAAAGAGTTAGTTCACCCAAAAATGAAAATTCTGTCATTAATTACTTACCCTCATGTCGTTCGACACCCGTAAGAAAAAAAGTAAAAAACCCTAAATAACGACTTATATAGTGATGACGATTTCAAAACAAGGCATCATGAAGCTTCGAAGCGTTATGAATCAGTGAGTCGATTCATGATTCGGATCGTGTGTCAAACCGCCAAACTGCTGACATTTGGCGATTCAAACCGCTGAATCGACTCACTGATTCATAACGCTCTGAATCGACTCACTGATTCATAACGCTCTGAATCGACTCACTGATTCATAACGCTCCAAACCGCTGAATCGACTCACTGATTCATAACGCTCTGAATCGACTCACTGATTCATAACACTCCAAACCGCGGAATCGACTCACTGATTCATAACACTCCAAACCGCTGAATCGACTCACTGATTCATAATGCTCTGAACCGCTGCATCGACTCACTGATTCACAACGCTTTGAAGCTTCATGATTCCGTGTTTTGAAATCGTCATCACTATATAAGTCGTTATTTAGGGGTTTTTTTGCGCACAGAAACTATTCTCGTCTTCATAAAGTTATTGTAGAGCCGCTGTAGTGAGATGGACTTTGTAACTTTAGTCTTTAGTGTCTTTTAAGGGTCTTGAGAGTGTAAAGTTGAGCCAATGGAGGCCTTTCAGAGCATCAGATTTACACTAAAATATCTTCATTTGTGTCTGAAGATGAACGGAGGTCTGACGGGTGTCCAACCACATGAGGCTCAGTCATTAATCACACAATTTACATTTTTGGGTGAACTAACCCTTTAAGTAATTATCATAAGTTAGGTATCATTCGAAAGCTTACAAACTCAAAATTCATCCTGTGAAAACCGTTTTGAAATCTGACATTGTGTTACCATGGAAACGGTACTCTAAATTATTCTAGTGGGCTCCTCCCCCTAGTGGGCGGCGTCATGTTTCATATTACAACATTTATTTTAACTACTTTATAATCAAAATCTTTTCTAATCTTGACAAAACACATATCGTCGGAAAGGTCTGAGTCTCAAGGTTCCATATTTGGTGACTGTTTTGTGATGGAAGTGACAGAAATTTACAGGAAAATGCATTTAAAAAAAAATCAATGGAATTTGAATGACACCCGGTGGCTATTCTTGGTACAGCACCCTAAACAAAATCTCATGGGGACTTTAATTTTTGTGATATCAACTTCAAATTTGGAACACAACTTTGTTAGACATATGGCTTTGATTTTAGAGTAATTTTAGAGTAAAACAGTTTTTGTAAAATATATATTTTATATGAAATACAGTACAGTATTTTTCATTTACAGTAGATTTAACTTTTTCGTACTTTGAATCTGCCGAGTGTCTGCTTTAAAACAAGACCAAACGTTGGTCTATATAATCCAAAGCATTCTTGAATTACAGCCCTTTAAGTTTGGATAGTGCATTTTCACATGTATTCTCAAAAAGGGACAGTTAAGAGGTTTTAAGGCCTTTGATATATAGGTTATCCATATCAAATGCAATAAAGCATAACTGTTCTTCTAGAAAGCTGTTGGTGTTACTAACCTGTAAGCAGCGATCTCAATGTCCAAGGCCATTTTCACATTGAGAAGGTCCTGATATTCTTTAAGGTAACGGCCCATTTCGCTCTTCATGGTCCTTAGCTCATTCTCCAAGTCACCGATGTTATCCTGCCCAGACAACAGTTAAAGACACAGGTTTGGATTTGTGTGTACAACAGTGTATATACAGCATTATTGAAGGATGAAGCTCAAACAGTAGAGCACAGCACTAGCAAAACCAGGATCATGGGTTACAAGCAATGCAATGTAAGTCACTTTAACCCTCTGGGGTTCTGCATTTATGGGCCACACTCAAAAATGCCCCAGAGGGCGGGATTAAGATAAAAAAGATTTGAGTAAAATCAATGAAATATATTTTTGTTCAATAATATTTTTTCTTTTCTTTTTTGGTGTTTTGAGATAATTTTATGATTTATAATTAATATTTATGCAATAATTATCACCCATTTTTTCCCATTGAATATAATAAAAAATGTATATATATATTTATTTTTTATTAAAGCTGTATTTCATTTTAGAGTCAAGCCTAGGCCTCATGAAAGCGATTTTTTTTTAAATGAGATCGGTGTCATCCGGTGGACACATTGAGCATTTTTATCACGCAATAGCACATTTTTACCACTATAGTGGATCTTGCGTTTTATTAAAAAAATGTTAAAAATCGTAGCTTCATCGGAATGGTCTGAAACTTGGTGACTTTATTGGTACTTGGTATATGAACACACAAAAAAATGGGGACAGGATTTGAAAAGTCTAAATGGTTGTAAAAAAAAAATAGTCACACTCAGGACCTTCGGGTCAAAAATGACCCCCATAGGAAATGAATGGGAAATTACGTTTTTTTTTGTGCATACAATCTACAAATCAGCCAGGATGCAGAAAAAAAGGACTCAAGAGTGAAGGGGTGAATCTCTAAAACATCAAGAGTGCAAAACAGACAAAAAAACTCACACACACACACAAAAACACACGCACACACAAATTAACGCGTGCCATTCCAAAAGCTAATTGTGTGTGTGTGAGAGAGTTTTTTTGTCTGTTTTGCACTCTTGATGTTTTAGAGATCTTCACTGCTGAATCCTTTTTTTCTGCATCCTGGCTGATTTGTAGATGCACAAAAAAACTCTGTATTTTCATATTTTTGCCAATTTCCCATTCATTTCCTATGGGGGTCATTTTTGACCCGAAGGTCCTGAATGTGACTATTTTTTTAAGACCACTTAGACTTTTCAAATCCTGTCGCCAATTTTTTTGGCTGTTCATATACCAAGTACCAATAAAGACCATTCCGATGAAGCTACAATTTTTTTTTTATTATAAAACGGGTCATTTTTGACCCGAAGAACCCCAGAGGGTTTAAATTGAGCATCTGACCTGTAGCTCTGCGATCTCGGCGCTCTGTTTCTCCTCCACCTCTTGCAGCTGCCTCTCCAGAGCTTGGTTCAAGCCCTGGCACGCTTCGATCTCCAGGTCCCGGGATTTGAGCAGGCGCCGGTATTCCCCAGCCTCGTCTTTAGCGGAGCGGATGTTCTCCGTGTGTTTGGCCGTGTCTTCCGTCATGGTGCTGACCTTCCCGCGGAACCACTCCTCCGCGGCCTGGATGTTCTGCTGAGCCAGGCGCTCGTACTGACCGCGGATGTCCCGGAGAGCCACGGAGAGATCCGGTTTGGTCACCTCCATCTCCACTGACACCTGGGCGCTGTACTGGACCTGGGCCTGGAGCTCGGCGATCTCGCTCTCATGGAGCCTCTTGAGGAAGGCCAGCTCGTCTAAGAGAGTATCGGCTCGTTTTTCCAGCTCAGACCTGGATAACGCTGCATCATCCGCCCCTTTCCGGGCATCCGCCAACCGGCCTTCGCTTTCCTCGCGGCTCAGGACTTCCTCTTCGTAGCGGTTCTGCAAGGCCTTGAGTGCTTCTTCCAGTCGGTCCCGGCGTTCTTGAGCCGCTTGGCGTTCCCTCCGCGCCTCATCTACGGCCGCGCGGAGCTCCCTCGCCTCTTGCTCATACAGACCCCTGAGACGGGACGGCTCATGGTGCCTCTGCCGCAGCAGGAGCAGCTCTGCCTCCAGGGAGCGGTTCTGGAGCTCCAGGCCATGCACCCGCTCGATGAAGCTGGCGAAGCGGTCGTTGAGGCCCTGGAGCTGGGCTCGCTCCTGCGTCCGCACCACTTTGAACTCCGAGCTCAGCTGAGAGGCTTGGCTCAGGTCCAGCTCAGCCGATGCAGAGGAGCGCTGCAGACCTGCAGAAGAGGAGGAGAGAACCGATGCACGGGACGGGGACGAATAAGACGAGTAGACGGATCGAGAGCGGACGCTTCCTCCGCCGAACGGCGTCGCGCCGCGCGCCACCACGCGCCTCCGCTGCGCCGCCGGGATGTAAGGGTTGTAACTCATTGAGCTCATGGTTGTTGAAGAGAGGAGAGATGTTTCCGCAGAGCTGCTGCTGCTGATGTTGTGGAGGAGAGAGGCTGTGAGGACGCAGACGCACTGGCAGGGCTTTTTATAGCAGGAGGACGAGACTCTGACGCAGGGCTTTTTACTGACAGAATGAATCGATTACCTTCCTGTCCGGGCTGGGATGGGTTCTCAGAAGTGGAGGGGGGAAATGGATTAGCAATGCAATTTGAGGGAGAGAGCATTGAAAGAGAGAGAGAGAGAGAGAGAGAGAGAGAGAGAGAGAGAGAGAGAGAGAGAGAGAGAGAGAGAGAGAGAGAGAGAGAGAGAGAGAGAGAGAGAGAGAGAGAGAGAGAGAGAGAGAGAGAGAGAGAGAGAGAGAGTACAGCCAAGAGGGCAATGAGGACAAAACGCCTTGCAGAGGAAACACAATTCCTCATTGCACAGATCTAACAGGGGATCCAGGCCACAGAGAGCCGTTAATGTGTGCCTTTTGTATTCGTTTTTTTTATTCGCTTTGGTACTATTTTCACAAGAAAGGTGTGCATTTTCAAAACTCATGGTCACAACAGATCATCAAAAGTGCACTTTTTTCAAACATTTCAGCATATTGTGTTAGTACAATACACATATAACACCATAACATTTCTCTGTATAAATGTTTCATTCACAGTAATTGCCTTTCATGAAGCTCTTACTATCACACTTTTGATTTGCATCTCTTCTCGTTCAGTTTCATACATCTGTCTGTTATTTAATCCACTGATCTTAAATCAATCAATCATTTGGTACACCAATATATTTCTATAGCTATTGATTCTATGTACATATTTTCTACTTTGTTTGCAATTTCCAATATGGATAACCATATGTAATGAATTACTTTTACGTTATAACTACTATGTTCAAAAATGTGTGTGTGTGGCCTGGTAAACTCTACATTATAAAGATGGCAATATCCTAATATCCTTTGCGGGGACAGTTTTTGGTCCCCATGGCCATGAGGAAACAAGCTTATAAATACCGAATGTGTGTTTGTTTTTTTGGAAAATATAAAAATGTAAAAATGCAGAAAGATAGTGAACCAGAAATGTGGGTGTGAGTGTGTATATGTGAGTGAACATAGAGCAGAATAGAGTATAAGGGAAAGGAAATATTCAATGATGGTGTAACTTCAGACTGATCAGAAATGCATCAGAAGAAGAAGGGAGACAGATGGTATCAAATACAGCATTTTACATTACAGTATATGCCAAGTGATACTGTAAACAGATGACCATGGTAGAGACACATTAGTGTAACTCACCCTTATAAAGCTCAACTACAGTAGATTCAGTCATATATGGTACAGTGAGGACATTTATTGGCAGCAAACTCTAGCCCAGAACCTCAAGGCTGTCGTATCTTCATCAGATAACACACTGAATACTGTTACAAACATCATGGATTCAACGGCATAAGTCAGGTAATGTAAGTGTGTTTTCTAATGAGGCATTACTGCTGTTACTGTAGATAATTCAGCAATGAGGGAGATCTCAAACATGTTTATTGCATTGTTTGCTGTTGGATGAACTGATTGTTTAAACTGAAAGAAGATCACACTGTTGTGTTTCGGTGACTAAACCAAATGTTCTCATTACATATGACAATAATCTTACATATGACAATAATCTTGTGTTTGAAACGATGATTATGTGGTCTGAAGATATGTGCAAGTGTGATCAGTTTGGATTTTGTACCAAGAGTTTAGAAAATGTACACCTTACTTGTGAAAATAGTACCAAAGTGAATAAAAAAAACTGTAGTGAGATGAGAAATCTGCATATTTTCACTTTTGCCATCTTAAAAAGGAAAGGCTTTTCATTGGCCACTGTATATTCATCTGCATAGGCCACTGAAATTTCAGTCACCAGGTGCCCTAAAGGCAGATCTTACAAACTGGAGAAAGACATCAACAGAAGGACTTCCACAAGTAAATGCTTCTCTCTAGTGGTGGTTGAAGGTATTGTGAAATACACACGGTTGCTTGCATTGCTGTGAAATAATGCTGAGTCATTGAAGGAACAGATAACTACACAATAACCTGTAATAATAATAATAATAATAATAATCTGTTAATCCCAAAAAATAGGTTCCCAAAGAACAATATTCTGACAGAAATGCATTTAAATTATTGGACATTTTTGAGCAACCTTCTTAACTGCATTTTTCCTTTATTTATTCTTGCTTAACAGTTTTCTTTGAATATCAAACAAACATTTTTGTGATTGCTAAAGTCTCTTCAACAGTCAGACGGCTAATGCATGAGGCAGGAGATGAAAAAATTAGTTTATTAAACATTCTTAGCGTCTTGGTTAAAGCTCAGAAACAAGAGAAGAAAATGCGGCATGCCATCCATCATGTCAAATGTTGTACATATCTGAATAAAGGCACCAGATGAAAGTATATTTATGTAACGGAAGTGATGATAATAAAAAGAACAGTTTATTGAATAATCTTAGTCATATTTATATGTCAATGCTCTGACCAGTACAAATCCAACAATTGTAGTTATACCAAAGGAAAAGCAATGGGAAATTAATGCTTCACAACATCATCCTGTGACTTTAATAACCTTGAAATAGAGATTCTCTTACTGTATCTCTTACTCATGAAGACCAACATCCCTTCAAACCACACAATCGTTAACACAATGCAAAGGAAATATAGTGATACAAAATATACAAAAATATAAAATGACCAATGAATAATATCATTAATAAAAAAAATGATTAAAGGATAAATCAAATGGAAACTGCATAAATGACTGGTTATACAATGAAATCAAGAAAATAAAACATCATATGATATGTATATGTAAGCCTAAAATAATGGTCTATGGCATTGTGCCAGCAATAATAAAGAATAATAAAGAATTCACAACATTATATTATAATAGAGCAATGTACTTATTGTTTTGTTTTTGTATTTCAGGAGCTCACAAGGACAGTATACACTTGATATGTTAAATATTCATGTTTAAATTAATACATAAAATGTCTCGGGGATTAAAAGTGCAGTAAGCGATTTCTGAGAAACACTGTTGATATTTGAAATGAACACTCAAACAAACACACCCCTCCCTTCATTGCTCCGCCCCCAAAATAATGAACACGCTATTTAACACAGGAATCTTCTAATGCTGCGTTCACACCAAACACGAATCGAGCGAGTGATTTCAATGTTAAGTCAATTGACGCGCGTCTGGAGGTCCTGCGTGTTGCGCGTGGCGCGATGGACACAATTCCGCCTCATTTGCATGTCCAGTTCGCGAGAATGACGCAAATTGAGCGTCTTGCGCGTTACGTGAGAGTGGTGCTCTTTGTGCATTCAAGCGTTTGAAGCGAATTCGCGTCTGACGCCCGAGTTAATTTTTTTTTACTTTGGCGTCAATTCGCACCGCGTTAACCAATCAGGAGCCTGCTCGCTGAAACCCCACATAATTAAAAAAATACTAATGTTATTGTGTCACAAAATGTAGTTTTAAGACTTTTTCAGGCGAGAATGTAGTTGTTTAATACAGAGCCCCGCACATGACATGCAGGAAAAAAAAAGTTAAGCGTGCACACAAGTTACTAATTCGTTCCCTCTATTTATAAATCATGCGCATGATTTAGCAAATCGAGGGAACAAATTAGTAAAACATGCGCACGCTTTATAAATTGAGGGAACTAAATAGTAAATCGTGCGCACGATTTAGCCTACTAGTTTTTTACTGCATGTCACGTGTGGGGCTCTGTAGTTTAAAGCTCAAATCTGTGGTTTATTTATAAAGAAAGCGCCTATTTAAAAAAATAATCTTGTGTTTGTGGAGTTGTGAGCTCCAGTGGATCAGCGGTGCTCAGCGCTCATTAACCCCAGCGAGAGCAGCCTTTCCTCGGCCAGTTTTTCTGCCGTCTGCCACCCTTCTTCTTCCAATTATAGTCCTTTTTGGCAATATCTCTGATATCCCTCTTTCTACAGTCTTTCTACAAATATCCCACTTACTTTTTCTCCTCCCCTATCATGAGTGGACATGCCCCCTATTGCTGATTGGCTAAAAGAGTGTTTTGCTGCTCTGTAAATCGGTCCGATCCACTTAGTTTTTTCTCATATTCATAGTTTTCATATGACGTCACACCCTTATAGCAACACCTGGAGGGCAAAACTAGGCTATCCTCCATTGCCCGCTAGTCATTTTTACCAGGTTTGTAGTCAGTATTAATGCAGTAAGACAGTGATACTAAAATACCAAATTTAATATACACCTCATTGATGATGCATACATACAGGAAAGCAGATGAACACAGAATATTAATGCAACACAAGGTTTCTCAGCAACTCACCCTATAGTGTTTTTCACATTAAGCAAAACGTCCCGATGTTTTTAGCGACTGAAATACTGCAGCAGGAGCTGTATATGGATCATAAGTGCCCAAAACTTGCATCTTGTTCACATATTTTTGTTTAAAGATGGAAATTTGACAGGCTTATGCTGCCGTTCAATGGCGGTTTTGCCCTCCAGGGCTCCACGACTGCCAGGACTATGTACAGTTTTTTCAGCACACACACATAACAGACATCTAGCATATATTCACAAAATGTTTAATAAAATGTTCGACATATTCCTCAGAAATCTCTTACTGAACCTTTAATAAAATTGTATTGTATTGTATAAATGACATATCAAATAAATTACATCAGCGAAACAAGTAATTTAGCATCATAGTAATATAGTGATACATACCACAATATAGTAATCCAATCTGATATTTACTTATCAACTCGACTGATGTCTTGCATCACTAATATACAAGAGGTCATTATGAAATGTATTGTAAATGTTTCAGAACTCAAAACTTCCTCCCTAGTCCAAAATTAGCATATATGCTGTTAAGAAAAGAAATATGATAAATATATGTAAAAGAAAATACATCATGCATCTGTAATTTATTTTGGCAGGAACAATTACTTTTAAAAAAAAATGTAAACACAAGTTAAATTCTGAAATAATGTATTATTTCTCTGAAAATAGGACGAAAATATATTTTGCTACTCTTTGTATTTATACTGTATGTATTTACTAAAAACTAAGTAAAAAATAAAAAATAAATTGTGTTAGTTGTTATTTACCATCTCATGGGAATATGACTAGTGCAGTTAACTATGACATTTTGCACGTACTTCTATTTTTACTAATACTAATACTAATACTAATACTAATACTAATACTAATACTAATACCAACTTGTACACTCACAAACTCTCATGCTCTGGGAGTTACTTTCAGAACTCAAGTCCTCCCAAGTCCAAAAAGAGCATTTACTGAAACTAAACTGCAAAAATGACTCATTCTGAACCTCTGCAGTCCCACAGATGAATATGGGAATGCTAACAGTTAAAAAAAAAAATCATGTTCACTAACACATTTAACGCCACACCTCTACCGACTATTTAAGGTGTTAATTTAAAAACTCATTAACATGAAAAGCATTAAAATGAAACGTGGGAGAAAAGAACCATTCATTTGAACGCATCAAATTATATGTAAAAGTATATATCCTTGACATTTAAAAGTGTCTTTTTAAAAAATGAATACTGTTGTCTGAGGTCAACTTATGATGTTCGCGTGGTTTTTACATTCAGAAACATCTTAATGAATAAGTAATAGGCTATTTTCTGCCCTGGTTTGGAGGCTCTCTCCTGGAATGCTCAGTTTTTATGGGCGTGTCGCACTGAAGAACGCCCACTGCTATGATTGGATAACAGTTTTGCATATTTAATGAGCTTTGGCTCCCTCCTGAGTACACATGAGGAATTGTTTTGAAAGTGTGTGGGTAAACGGCAACTAATCGGAATTAATCGCCTACAGGACTCGCAAAATGTCTTTATCAAACAAACACAATGATTTATCTCTCATCCACCCGCAATTGATATGAATGTTATTTTATATTACTTGGCCCGCCCTATCAGTGGATATAACCGCGAACCGTGCATCACACACACACGGCAAGTACGTTGCAGACTGCATGATCAAAACTTCCGCGATTGTATTTTTCCTTAAAATATCAAGTCAAGAGAGTGAACAACGCACATCAGGAAAGGAATGTAATTTCACTATTTAAGATAATACGTATCGGTAGCCCGTCTGGAAAACACACAGCCACTGGATTTTGGGCTTTGTGAGCCCTGTGACAGTGGTTATGTTTAGATAGATATGTACACATAATCAATAGATATCAAACGATCTGTAACAATGCAATACTAACACATATAAACACGTTTATGTTTTACTCACATAAGTGTGTTGCTTCATTCATTCATGTAATCTCAAACTGTCTGCAAATCCAGTCTCTTGTTTACAAACGAATCCGCGGTGAAATGAAGCGAACAGACGCGCAATGTCTTCCCCACATGAGCTGGATATTCATTAAAAATAGAGATCATCCATGCATTTCTAATATTAGAATCTGAAGGAAGCTTATGCAGCGACTGTGTTCTTCTACAACCAGGCACAGCGTAATATCTTGCTATCTTCGGCATGTTTATTGCTCTGTAGCGCGATCCGTTTAGCTCCACGAGTCGGTGGGCGGGGCTACAAAATCAGGCGTCAAAATCTCCTTCTTTTTGTTATGTCAAGGGTCGACATATTCTGAGATTGAGCGTTTGCTGGGCCTGGGAAGTTATTTTGATTAAAGAGTACGATGACACGTGAATTATAAGTTCTGTCAGGATCACTATCGTCAAAGTGATAGACAATTAGCATAGTTTAGATTGGCGGTATGGTTCTGTTCTGGGCAAGAACTTCCTGCTCATCCATGCAGTCTAGCATGGATAAGAGCAGAGAGAGCAGTGATAACCCCCCCCCCCTTAGGGTAAACAGAACAGAAGCAACGATGTATTACAGATAGCATTAATGTCATATTAAAAAGTACAACCCAATTCAGGAATGTATTCTGATTCAGGGGGAATAAGAATGCCAAATCTTGACTGACGAGTGGAGGAGCTGGGGATGGAGGAGGGTGATTATCTCCGAAGAACTCTTTTAGTATAAGTCGACTCGTGTACCGCTGACCGCCGGAAGCTAGTTATGTTAGTCTATAAAGTTTTAAATATAGATATTTTTCTTAAACAAACGTGCCACTTCGCTTCAGAAGGCCTTTATTAACCCCTGGAGCCATGTGGAGCAGTTATATGATGGACTTTTATGGACTTCATAAACAACCCAACCATTCATTGCTATTATAAAGCTTGGATTAGCCATTTGTAATATAACTCTGATTGTGTTGTCTGAAAGAAGAATGTCATACACACCTACACTCTAAAAAAAAAAAGGTTCTATATGGCACCAAAAATGGTTCTTGGCTCGTAATCATAGGGGAACCTTTTTTAGTGCTATATAGCACCAATTTTGGTGCTTCAGTGGTTCTTCAGCGGTTCTTCAGAGGTTCTTCACCGGTTCTTTGACTAAGGTGCTATATAGCACCTCTGAAGAACCGCTGAAGAACCACTGAAGCACCAAAATTGGTCCTATATAGCACTAAAAAAGGTTCCCCTATGATTACGAGCCTTTTTTTTTAGAGTGTAGGATGACTTGAGGGAGAGTAAATCATGGGCTAATTTTCATTTTTGGGTGAACTATCCCTTTAAAAGCAGAAGGCTGTTCACCCTGACAGAAACACTGAACCATAAACTGCAAACCCAGCGTAAAGCGGTTCAGTGAACGTGGTGTTGAATGTGTGTATGTGTGTGAGGGTGTGTGTGTCGGAGACGCTGTAGAAGGACAGTGTGCCGGCCGGCCAGTCTAGATACACTGCTACTCTGTTTGAGGGGTCTGATTGGACATGTATGTCTGTGTTTATGTTATCGTGCCAGGCACTATATCTATCAGTAGGACAGAAAAGACTCCAGGACTTTTTATTCCACCCAAATCTACAGTCACTCCCTCCTTTCTTTCTTATGTCTTTATAGGTTACTGCAACATAAGCCGACCCACTCAATTCAACTTCCCAGTAACAGCGTCCAGACAGAGTTTCTCGACACAGAACCTGCTCATGGTGCACAAATCTCTCCGGATGATCGGGATATGGCTGGTCATCTTCCTCACGCGACACCATTTTGTTCCCCTTGGACAGAGAGAGACGAGTGTTTGCTGTGTCTGGATCCAGCGTGAGATCACAGGCGTCTGTACAGAACAAGAGAGATTAGAACAACACAGTTCACTCATCACAGTATTGCACGGCACTCTGGAATATAATGATATAGAACCTACATTTTCGCAGTCCTGGTTTGATCCTGAGATCTCCACAATGGTCTACACTAAAAAGTGAAAAAGAAAATATAGGAATGAAGTAGGAATAAGCAGTCCAGGTCTAGTAATTTCAGAAAAATC
This sequence comes from Gobio gobio, assembly GCF_949357685.1. Taxonomy (NCBI): domain Eukaryota; kingdom Metazoa; phylum Chordata; class Actinopteri; order Cypriniformes; family Gobionidae; genus Gobio; species Gobio gobio. The sequence continues at coordinate 57,332,932 of NC_137116.1, forward strand.
TGTACTTTTCCCTGCTGTTTTAAAAAAATATGATATTAGCAGAGATCAAATAAGATAATTAACACAAGCTGTAGATCATTACAAATGTAAACAGGAATATTTATCATAGCAAAACAGCAAACTTTCAAATCTAAATCTGATTGGGTCTCCAGATTTAAAAGGCTTACAAAAACACATACACTCAGGAACACATAGGAAGACCACACTAATACTGTGTTTGACCCGCTTTGGCCTTCAGAACTGCCTTAATTCTATGCTGCATTGACTCAACAAGCTGCTGAAAGCATTCTTTAGAAATGTTGGCCATATTGATAGGAGAGCATCTTGCAGTTGATGGAGATTTGTGGGATGCACATCCAGGGCACGAAGCTCCCGTTCCACCACATCCCAAAGATGCTCTATTGGGTTGAGATCTGTTGACTGTGGCGGCCATTTTAGTCCAGTGAACTCATTGTCATGTTCAAGAAACCAGTTTGAAATGATTGGAGCTTTGTGATGGTGCATTATCCTGCTGGAAGTAGCCATCAGAGGATGGGGACATGGTGCTCATAAAGGGATGGACATGGGCAGAAACAATGCTCAGGTAGGCCGTGGCATTTAAACCATGCCAATTGGCACTAAGGGGCCTAAAGTGTGCCAAGAAAACATCCCCCACACCATTACACCACCACCACCAGCCTGCACAGTGGTAACAAGGCATGATGGATCCATGTTCTCATTCTGTTTACGCCAAATTCTGACTCTACCATCTGAATGTCTCAACAGAAATCCAGACTCATCAGACCAGGCAACATTTTTCTTCAATTGTCCAATTTTGGTGAGCTGGTGCAAATTGTCGCCTCTCTTTCCTCTTTGTAGTGGAGATGAGTGGTACCCGGTGGGGTCTTCTGCTGTTGTAGCCCATCCGCCTCAAGGTTGTGTGTGTTGTGGCTTCACAAATGCTTTGCTGCAGACCTCGGTTGTAACGAGTGGTTATTTCAGTCAAAGTTGCTCTTCTATCAGCTTGAATCAGTCGGCCCATTCTCCTCTGACCTCTAGCATCAACAAGGCATTTTCTCCCACAGGACTGCCGCATACTGGATGCTTTTCCCTTTTCACACCATTCTTTGTAAACCCTAGAAATGGTTGTGCGTGAAAATCCCAGTAACTGAGCAGATTGTGAAATACTCAGAGCGGCCCGTCTGGCACCAACAACCATGCCACGCTCAAAATTGCTTAAATCTCCTTTCTGTCCCATTCCGACATTCAGTGTGGAGTTCAGGAGATTGTCTTGACCAGGACCACACCCCTAAATGCATTGAAGCAACTGCCATGTGATTGGTTGATTAGATAATTGCATTGATGAGAAATTGAACAGGTGTTCCTAATAATCCTTTAGGTGAGTGTATATGTGTCATGAAATCCAACATACTTCAATTCCTTCAGTTTGCAGTCTGAATTCTCTAGCAGAGCAGAAATGATTTTGACTCCTGTGTGATTGTAGCTGAGATCTAGCTCTCTCAGGTGTGAAGGGTTTGAACTGAAAGCTGAAGCCAGATAACAACAGCCTTTCTCGGTCACCATACAGCCAGACAATCTGCAAAGAGAGTATTAAAAGTGAGGTTGGGATTTAGATCTCTACTGATAATATTATGCTGATAAGGAAAAGAACTGCGCTGTGCAGTTGCCGCTTTCTCTCGTGTACCCCTTTTCCACCCTAACCCTAATCCGGGTGCTTGTTTAGCGCTAGTGCCAGTTCAGAGTTGGTTCGACAGACAAGCCTTCTAAGAACCGGTTTGCCTTTCCACATGCTAGAGAGCCGCCACAGAGCCAGGGGGGTATTCCAGAAAGCAAGGTTAACTTACGTCACATAAAGCCTGAACTCTTTTTGGGTTGATTAACCCAAACCTTGCTTACTCAAGGTATGCTGGTTCCAAAAATGAGTCCCGGAGTAAGTTCAGCCAACTCAGAGTATGTTCCCGGTTAACACACACAAGACATTCTCAACAGAGCGGCGAATCGATGTACAGACGCTAAGAAAAAGTGCACCATTATACTTCCTCTTCTTCTTTTGTTTAATGGTGATTTGCATAACCTACTTAGCGCACATCACCACCTATTTGGTGGTTGTGCAATCATCTTTATAAGTAATATTTATTCACTGAGAGTAAGGATTCTATTTTTTGTTTGATGCTAAATTAATTGAATGCAGATCCATGTGTGAGATGACCGTAAAATAAATAATAAATATATTTGAATTGAATTAACATTTAAACATTACCTTGTTGTAATAGTGCTTTAGAATTAATATGTAATATTGTATATTATATAACTGTAACTATATAACAAATTTGGTTATATTAATATAACAATATTAATTATATTACACACATCTGAATTCCTCTTAAGCAAACTAACTCTGGGTCATGAGCCGATCCGGAGCAGTTTATGTTCAGAGAGTGGCTGAATGGCTGGGGCATGCCCACCAGAGTTCGCCCGTGTTTTTCTTTTTTTAGTGTATGTCTCCAATTGAAAATAAACTACACACTCACAACTGCATTGTCCCATGTGAAAGGGCCTTTACTCACCTCAGTATCTCCAGCCGGCAGTTTGGACTCTTCAGTCCAGCACAGAGGAGCTCCACACCAGCGTCCTGCAGGTCATTGTTACTCAGGTCAAGCTCGATCAGCGGTGAATCTGATGATTGTAGAGCCGAAGCCAGGATTTCACAGCACTGATCTGTGATATTACAGCCTGCAAGACTGAAAGTTGAAGTCATTCAGATGATTAGTTAGAAGGTTTTGGCAAATAATATTTATTGCAAGATGGCGCCGCGAATGGCTGCCTCGGTATGGAGCTCTTCAGCTATTGTGTTGTTTTTGTTTGTTTGTTCTGCGTTTAGTCATTCTTTTCCGATCAGTTTTTCTTTTTCAGTTTTTCTTTCTTTTTCTTTTCCGATCAGTCCTGCCATCCAACCTGAGCTTAAGGTCTGTGTGGAGGATGTGAGCCGAGTCTTCAAAAAACAGAAGACTAGGAAAGCTTCAGGTTAGGTTAGATATAACCATTATATCCTGCAACATCTCCACAGACCTGGGACTTATGCAAGGATCTTATTTGTGGACTTCAGTTCGGCCTTCAATACCATCATGCCTGATCTTCTCTCAGCTAAACTGACCCAGCTCTCCATGCCATCCTCAATCTGTCAGTGGATCTCCAGCTTCCTGACAGACCGACAACAGCGAGTGAGACTGGGGAAACTCACATCCAGGACTCTCACATCCAGCACTGGCACCCCCCAGGGGTGTGTTCTCTCCCCACTGCTCTTCTCCCTGTACACCAATGACTGCACTTCTAAAGAAGCTCCTGAAATTTGCAGACGACACCACTGTCATCGGCCTCATCCAAAACGGTGATGAGTCTGCTTACAGACTGGAGGTTGAACAGCTGGCTGTCTGGTGCAGTTATAAAAACCTTGAGCTCAACACGCTCAAAACGGTGGAGATGATAGTGGACTTCAGGAGGAACAGCCCAGCTCTCCCCCACTCACCATCATGACCAGCACTGTGGAAGCAGTGGAGTCATTCAGGTTCCTGGGCACTACCATCTCTCAGGACCTGAAGTGGAACAATCACATTGACTCCATTGTGAAAAAGGCCCAGCAGAGACTGTACTTCCTTCGTCAGCTGAGGAAGCTCAACCTCCCACAGGAGCTGCTGATTCAGTTCTACTCGGCTGTCATTGAGTCTGTGTTATGCACTTCCATCACTGTCTAGTTTGGTTCAGCTACCAAATCTGACATCAAGAGACTACAACCAATCCGGACTGCGGAGAGGATTATTGGTGCTCCCCTGCCAACCCTCCAGGACCTGAACTCTTCCAGAGTGAGGAAGAGAGCAGGGAAAATCATCCCAGACTCCGCTCACCCTGGACACCGCCTGTTTGAACTGTTACCATCAGGAAGGCGACTCCGATCTCTGGCCACTAGAACATCTAGGCACAGGAACAGTTTCTTCCCAGAGGCCATTTCCCTCTTGAACAGTTAAATACAACCCCCCATTAGGCCCTGTTGGAGACGCGTTTAGCTGTATATGTAAAAATGTTGTACCGTATCAGCGTTTCGTCCAGATGGATACAGCGTTTTAGGATCCTGAAATGTTTGAAACCGGGTCCCAGAGTAGATAAATATGAAACACCCACATATTTAGTGAAACGGTGATGTCAACACACCACGTCCCGCATGGTAAAGACTAGAAGGGATACAACTACGGCCACTGGGCATGCGCACATCAATATTGCGTCATTTAATTACTGTATATGCATTATTGTAAGGGCAGGTTTAGGGTTGGGGTAGGTGTGGGCATTAATAAAACACAATCTGGTGAGAAGCACATTTATTTATTGTTATTTTTTTGTGAGATTTTGCCTCACTTCCGACCTGTATCCCTTCTAGCCACAAGTCATCTTCTCCATCTTTAGTGTATTTCTGTGGCAGAATTACAGCGCCACATACTGGCATGTGTACTACATCGTTTTGAGTTGGTTTCATTGCTCTTCTGTGTATGCAGATATTTCTTGAAACTAGGAATAAAACAAGATCGGATAGGGAAAGCTCTGGCTTTGTGTGGATGGGGCCCAAGAGTATTTTTGGTATTCCAATACTAAAAAAATGTGTTACTCACAGAGCTTTCCTGCAGTTCATCACAGCCGTTACCAGTCTCCTTCTGCCCTCATCAGATGCATTGTATTTTTTGATATCCAGCTCTTCCAGCACTTCGTCTGACATCTGGAGCATGTAGGCAATTGCTGAGCAGTGAGCAGGAGAGAGTTTTTGCTCTGAGTCTTTATTTGATTTCAGAAACTGCACAATCTCTCTGGACAGAGTCTGATCGTTCATCTCCAGCAGACAGAGAAGAAGATTGATGGACCGGTCAGCCGAGAGACCCTGTTCATGTTTGATTTTGTCTTTAATGTGAGCTGTGATTGTCCTGATGCTCTCTGCGCTCTTCTCCGTGTGTGTCAGCAAACCCTGTAAGGGTCTCTGATTGGACTCCAGCGAGATGCCCAACAGGAATCGCAGGAAGAGATCCAGGTGTCCATTCTCACTCCGAAGAGCCATATCAATCACTCCTTTATGCAAATTTGGGAGCAAATCAAACACTTTCAGAGCATCTGAAGTGTCATTTATAAAGATGTAGAAAACATAAAACGCTGCGAGAAACTCCTGAAAGCTCAAATGAATGAAGCAGTAGATTTTCCTCTGATGTATCACAGATTCCTCCTTAAAGATCTCAGTGCAAATCCCAGAATATATTGCAGCGTCAATGACGTCTATGCCGCTCTCTATCAGGTCCTCCTCGTAGAACATCACATTTCCCTTCATCAGCTGCTTGAAAGCCAGCTCAGCAAGTTTCACAATCACGTCTCTGTTGGACTGTAGGAGTTTCTCCGGATCTGTCTGATCTGCCTCTTCATACTTCTGGGTCTTTATATTTGTCTGGATGAGCAAGAAGTGGATGTACATCTCAGTCAGAGTTTGAGGGATTTCTGCACTGTCGTCTTGTCTCAGGAGGTTTTGAAGCACAGTGGATGAGATCCAGCAGAAGACGGGTATGTGACACATGATGTGGAGGCTTCTTGATCTTCTCATGTGTGAGATGATTCTGCTGGCTTGATACTCGTCGCTGATTCTCTTCCTGAAATATTCGTTCTTCTGAGGATCACTGAATCCAGTAATTTCTGTCACCCGATCAAAATATTTAGGGGATATCTGTTTGGCTGCTGCTGGTCTGGAGGTGATCCAGATGAGAGCATTGGGAAGCAGCTCTCCTCTGATGAGGTTTGACATCAACACACCCACTGATGAAGACTCGTTCACATCAGAAATGGTCTCATTGTCTGAAAACAGTGTAATTCTGCTTTCATCCAGACCATCAAAGATGAACACAACTTTAAACTCTTCAAAGATCTTTGAGTCCAGGTCCTGAAGTTCAGGATGAAAGTCCAGCAGAAGTCTGTGAAGACTGTACTGGTGATCTTTAATCAAGTTCAGCTCTCGAAATGGAAGCACAAACATGAAATCTACATCCTGATTGGCTTTTCCCTCTGCCCAGTCCAGAATGAACTTCTGCACAGAGACCGTTTTTCCAATTCCAGCAATACCATTAGTAAGAACCATCTTGATTTTGTCTTTTCTCTGCTTATCACATCCTCTCAGAGGTTTAAAGATGTCATTGCAGTTAATTGGAGTCTCTTGGAGCATCTTGTAATTTTTCTCCAGCTGTAAATTCTCATGTTCTTTATTCACCCCTTCAATCTGTCCCTCTATGATGAAGAGCTGCGTGTAAATCCGGTTCAGGAGAATTTTATTTTCTTGTAATTGAATTCCCTCGAATAGGCTCTCATACTTGCTCTTCATGCTTGTTTTGTGTCTCTCCATGAGCACATCAACAGATGTAGTGTAGTGGGGAGCAGAACCAGATAATCCACATTTGGACTGGATTGGAGTCTGGATCAGAACACCTCTTTCCACACTAGAGAAACACAGCAAGAATAACAACATTTCAGCCCACTTTACTAGATGTTCCAGAGTTTTAACTGATGGGACAACAATTTATGTTAAATGTTTGTTAATAGAAGAAATTATAGAAGTTTATGACTTTGATTAAAAAGATTTGTGAGATTCAGAATGGCAGCTGTGAAAAAAGCTGACAAGATTATTAGTTTTATCATAACCTACATAAAACGCTTACAGCTACTGTAGACAAGATAATATATAGATAATATATAACGCTACTGCTTGTATGCGTAGCAATTTACTCCTATATTGAGTGCAAGACAGTATAACGTGGCACTTGGTTTTAGAACTTGTATATATTTGCTAGTTTAGAAATGAAATCTGACAAACTCAATAATGCACTGAGATAAGGAGTGTTCAGGATCTAGCTGTCCTTAAGCGAGTATCTACTACAGTTACTCACAAATCAGGAAACCATCAGGACCTTATCTACAAACGATACTGCTCTACTGACAACACTTTAGTTACTCCATTGCACACCTCAGACCACTTTCTCATCACTCTTAACCTCATACTGACTCCTGACACAACACATACTCCTCTGCAGATCACATTTCGGCGTAATCTACGCTTGTTCTCTCCTTCTCGTCTATCCACTATGGTTTCATCCTCACTCCCTCCACCTGCTCAGTTCTCAGCACTGGACACTAACAGTGCTACTGACACTCTTTGCTCCACTCTAACATCTTGCTTAGACAACTTCTGTCTTTCTCTCTGCTCTCTGAAGCTGAAGTCTCCAAACTCATCCTTTCCAATCACCCCACTACCTGTCCACTTGATCCTATCCACACTCACCTCCTTCAGGCCTTTTCTTCTTCTGTTACTCCTGCACTCACTCACATTGTCAACACCTCTCTTCACACTGGGACTTTCCCCACAGCATTTAAGCAGGCTCGGGTAACCCCACTGCTTAAGAAACCCTCTCTGAACACAGCACTTTTAGAAAACTACAGACCGGTATCACTTCTGCCTTTCATTGCAAAGACACTTGAGCGGGTTGTGTTCAACCAACTATCTATGTTTCTTGAACAGAACAACCTCCTGGACAACAACCAATCCGGCTTCAAAGGCATTCACATGGGGCACCTCAGGAACTGCTGTGAAGTGTCTAAGTCACATCATCTAGCTACTGGAGTTCCCCAGGGCTCAGTGCTCGGACCACTTCTCTTCTCCATCTACATGCCATAACTAGGATCTGCAGCAGGCTCATTGGCTGCGAGTGTGACATGAACCAATCAGCTTGTGCCAAGTAGAAAAAACTGTAAATATCATCAGCTTGCATTAACGACCCATCAGCCTGTGCTATCTAGAGTTTCATGAAAATCAAAATGCATTTGAGTATATGCCACATGTCAGGAGCATTCATGTTAAGTGTCCTATGAGTCTGTAGGTGGGTTCCGAAGATACTGCTCTGTAATTTTCCTTCTAAAAATGTAAAACCTTTTTTTTTTACAGAAGCAGCACCTAGTCTTACCTGGGGTCAAAGGGCGCCGATCCATCACTGAATACAGGAGGTTCATACATGGAGTCTGTACTCTTCAAAGACACACAACTGGGCTCTGGAGATTCTGCTGTAATTTTCTTTCTAAAAAATGAAAATCAACAAAAGAGATTTAAATAAATGTTCTTTTTAAGCCTGCACAATACAACAATTTACAGAATCAGTGCCAAGTCTTACCTGGGGTCAAAGGGCACCGATCCATCACTGAATACAGGAGGTTCATACATGGAGTCTGTACTCTTCAAAGACACACAACTGGGCTCTGGAGATGCTGTTCTCTGTCTCTTTGCCTTTCCTTCCATAGCTGGCTCCTTCAAAAAGGTTTGAAGATGTCAACCACAACGAAGTCAAAATAAATTCTATATAGGCGGTTTTATTTTCAACCCACTTCTTATAGGGGTTGTATATACACTATAAGTGAAATCACAGAGCGGGGTCAGCGCATGCTGAGGGTCACAGAGCGGGGTCAGCGCATGCTGAGGGTCACAGAGCGGGGTCAGCACATGCTGAGGGTCACAGAGCGGGGTCAGCGCATGCTGAGGGCCACAGAGCGGGGTCAGCGCATGCTGAGGGCCACAGAGCGGGGTCAGCGCATGCTGAGGGTCACAGAGCGGGGTCAGCGCATGCTGAGGGTCACAGAGCGGGGTCAGCGCATGCTGAGGGTCACAGGGCGGGGTCAGCGCATGCTGAGGGTCACAGGGCGGGGTCAGCGCATGCTGAGGGTCACAGAGCGGGGTCAGCGCATGCTGAGGGTCACAGAGCTGGGTCAGCGCATGCTGAGGGTCACAGGGCGGGGTCAGCGCATGCTGAGGGTCACAGGGCGGGGACCGGGGCATGCTGAGGGTCACAGAGCGGGGTCAGCACATGCTGAGGGTCACAGGGCGGGGTCAGCGCATGCTGAGGGTCACAGGGCGGGGTCAGCACATGCTGAGGGTCACAGGGCGGGGACCGGGGCATGCTGAGGGTCACAGAGCGGGGTCAGCACATGCTGAGGGTCACAGGGCGGGGTCAGCGCATGCTGAGGGTCACAGGGCGGGGTCAGCACATGCTGAGGGTCACAGGGCGGGGACCGGGGCATGCTGAGGGTCACAGGGCGGGGTCAGCGCATGCTGAGGGTCACAGGGCGGGGTCAGCACATGCTGAGGGTCACAGAGCGGGGTCAGCGCATGCTGAGGGCCACAGAGCGGGGTCAGCGCATGCTGAGGGTCACAGAGCGGGGTCAGCGCATGCTGAGGGCCACAGGGCGGGGACCGGGGCATGCTGAGGGTCACAGAACGGGGTCAGCGCATGCTGAGGGTCACAGGGCGGGGTCAGCGCATGCTGAGGGTCACAGGGCGGGGTCAGCGCATGCTGAGGGTCACAGAGCGGGGTCAGCGCATGCTGAGGGCCACAGGGCGGGGACCGGGGCATGCTGAGGGTCACAGAACGGGGTCAGCGCATGCTGAGGGTCACAGAGCGGGGTCAGCGCATGCTGAGGGTCACAGAGCGGGGTCAGCACATGCTGAGGGTCACAGAGCGGGGTCAGCACATGCTGAGGGCCACAGAGCGGGGTCAGCGCATGCTGAGGGCCACAGAGCGGGGTCAGCGCATGCTGAGGGTCACAGAGCGGGGTCAGCGCATGCTGAGGGTCACAGAGCGGGGTCAGCGCATGCTGAGGGTCACAGAGCGGGGTCAGCACATGCTGAGGGTCACAGAGCGGGGTCAGCGCATGCTGAGGGTCACAGAGCGGGGTCAGCGCATGCTGAGGGTCACAGAGCAGGGTCAGTGCATGCTGAGGGTCACAGAGCGGGGTCAGCGCATGCTGAGGGCCACAGAGCGGGGTCAGCGTATGCTGAGGGTCACAGAGCGGGGTCAGCACATGCTGAGGGTCACAGAGCGGGGTCAGCGCATGCTGAGGGTCACAGAGCGGGGTCAGCGCATGCTGAGGGCCACAGAGCGGGGTCAGCGCATGCTGAGGGTCACAGGGCGGGGACCGGGGCATGCTGAGGGTCACAGGGCGGGGACCGGGGCATGCTGAGGGTCACAGAGCGGGGTCAGCGCATGCTGAGGGTCACAGGGCGGGGTCAGCGCATGCTGAGGGTCACAGGGCGGGGTCAGCGCATGCTGAGGGTCACAGAGCGGGGTCAGCGCATGCTGAGGGCCACAGGGCGGGGACCGGGGCATGCTGAGGGTCACAGAACGGGGTCAGCGCATGCTGAGGGTCACAGGGCGGGGTCAGCGCATGCTGAGGGTCACAGGGCGGGGTCAGCACATGCTGAGGGCCACAGAGCGGGGTCAGCGCATGCTGAGGGCCACAGAGCGGGGTCAGCGCATGCTGAGGGTCACAGGGCGGGGTCAGCGCATGCTGAGGGTCACAGAGCGGGGTCAGCACATGCTGAGGGTCACAGAGCGGGGTCAGCGCATGCTGAGGGTCACAGAGCGGGGTCAGCGCATGCTGAGGGTCACAGAGCGGGGTCAGCGCATGCTGAGGGTCACAGAGCGGGGTCAGCGCATGCTGAGGGTCACAGAGCGGGGTCAGCGCATGCTGAGGGTCACAGAGCGGGGTCAGCTCATGCTGAGGGCCACAGAGCGGGGTCAGCGTATGCTGAGGGTCACAGAGCGGGGTCAGCACATGCTGAGGGTCACAGAGCGGGGTCAGCGCATGCTGAGGGTCACAGAGCGGGGTCAGCGCATGCTGAGGGTCACAGAGCGGGGTCAGCTCATGCTGAGGGTCACAGAGCGGGGTCAGCGCATGCTGAGGGTCACAGAAGTGGCCAACTTTCTGCAGAGTCAAGAGCTCCAGACCGCCAAACTTCTGTGGCCTTCAGATGAGCTCAAGAACAGTGTGTAGAGCTTCATGGAATGGGTTTCCATGGCCGAGCAGCTCATCCAAGCCTTACATCATCAATAAATTAAGTTGAATTGACTTGGGCTTGGCCCCTTAGTTCCAGTGAAAGGAACTCTTAATGCTTCACCAAGACATGTAGGACAATTTCATGCTCTCAACTTTGTGGGAACAGTTTCCATGGCCGAGCAGCTGCATCTTCACCATACAATGTCCGATCTGCCCCAAACTTCACATGTTTGATAATAGTCCTGTCCTGAACACATCTACATGACAATATTCAGTTATAGTCAAAGCAGCACCTGCTGGCAGCAGGAAGTGCGGCACGTCAAAATTACTTTTTCTCCAAATTGTACATGTTTAAATGCATGTCACCCACTATTGGCTGTTTTCCTAAAGCCACCGGCTGGTGGTGGCCCCGGGTGTGAGGGCCCTTTCATCGCTGCTTGGAACTTTTAATGTATTCCTGTTGCCTCTGGCTTGGCTTGCTCAGTTGGGGACACTAAATGTTTCAAAATTTTTCAACTAAATATCCAAATAAATCGAATTATTAAACTAAATTACTGATCTAATTATTGATCTAAAGCCCACACTGTCACTGTATGATAATTTAAATGATCTGATGACATCACCGTTTTCTCCAGAACGGCTGAATAAAATTATGTTGCATTATTTTCCTGTTTAACACTGTGAAGCTGCTTTGAAACAATCTGCATTGTTAAAAGCGCTATAATAAATAAATAAATAAAGTTGACTTGACTTCCTGTGATCAAAGCTGAATTTATCATCATTCCTCCAGTCTTCAGTGTCACATGATCCTTCACAAATCATTCTAATATTATGATTTGATGCTCAAGAAACATTTATGATTATTATTAATGTTGAAAACAGTTTTTTTCCAGTATTCTTTGATGAATAGAAAGTTCAAAAGAACAGTTTTTATTTTAAATAGAATCTTTTGTAACATTATGAATGTCTTTACTGTCGATCAATGTAATGTGTCCTTGCTGAACAAATGTGTTAATTTCTTTAAGTTCTTCCCCAAAAAAATTGTTACTGACCAAAAACTTTTAAACAGTGGTTCAATGTTGCAAAAGCTTTATATTTCAGATAAATGCTGTTCTTTTGAACTTTCTATTCATCAAAGAATCCTGAAAAAAAAAAGTTTTAAAAATGATTTGTGAAGGATTGTGTGACACATAAGACTGGAGGAATTATAATAAATTCCGCTTTGATCGCAGGAATACATTACATTTTACAATATATTAAATAGAAAATGGTTATTTTACATTTTAACAATATCACTGTTTGTTTTTTTTTACTGTTTGGTGAGCATTTAAAAACATAAAAAAATCTTACCGATCAAAAACTTTTGTATATAGTCTATATGCCTATATAGTCAATATTCAATATCATTCTTCAAAAAAAAAAAAACTATAATATTGGATCAAATTACCCGAAATTACGCTTTAACCCTTTTAAAGTCTATGGTTTAAACCCTATGGAAAGCACGGTGCTATCTGAGACAGACCAGCCAAACCGTCACCGAGATAAGCGTTTTTTTTTTTTCAACTTTGAGTAAAACGCAGCGCTCATCACTGTCACTTTTCACCCAGCCGTCCAATCAGAGTGGAGGAGGGGCGGGACAAATACAACACAGACCAACCACCACATTCGGCTTGTACAACGTCAACAGATGAAAAAACAAGCAGCACAATAATAACAACAGAACAAAATAATTAAAAACAAGAGCCACTGCAAATACTTTACATTGTATCTGCACTTTTATATAGAATCAATACAGAAACAAACTATCAGTGATTCTGTGAAATGAGATACTAGTAATAAATGTTGGATATTCCGTTTCATAACAAACTGAGCTCAACTGAAATAACCGCTGCGCGCCGAACGCTCTCAAGCGCCCACAGCGAGATACGTCATTTGTTTACAAACTCCACTGCCTTTTCTAGTATTAAAAATACACATTGAAAAGGTTAACAAACGCGAAAAACAAAACGTAAACAAACATTTCGCGAATCGCGATTACATTTCACAATCTGATTAAACAATGTTAGATGGGAGCGTTCATCCCTTCGGTTGATATATTAAATATTAAACTATGTCGTTTCAATTTCTGACTGATAACGCGAAAACGAACTTACTATGATGTGATGAATGTGAAATGCTGTCAGTCCGGCGGTTTTCGCCTTTTTATCATCAGTCCTGTCCAACTGCGCACAACTGTAAAAGCTGCTTTCAGTCTGTTATTCTCAGTGATGTGGCGAAAGCGAAACCTAGGGCTGGTTGAATAAACCGCTAAGACTAGTCTTAAAGGTTAGTCGTCTATTTTTTTCTTCAAGACTGGGGCCAGTTGCATAAACTAAGCCATTATGTTAAGACAGGGTCTTAAGATCTAGTTTGAGCCACTAGCAGTTAGGCAAGTGGCATTCAGTCTTACTTTTCGTATCAAATTAGGCCAGTCTATGTGTTTATGTAACTGATTAAAAAAAAATTATGAACAGTCTTAAAGAAAAAAATGTATGTCTAACTTGTAATGGCTTAGTTTATGCAACTGGCCCCAGATCTGTTTTCTTTAAGTCGGTGTAAATATGGAAAATATCTTGCAGTGCAAGTGAAAGTTGTGAAATCAGTTTATATAGTCGATTATATATATATTTATATATATAGGTTAGTAGAGACTCGAACATTTTTAAAGCGTTATCTATTCTACAGCTTATTACATATTATCTGTATATAATTATATTAATTTAAACAAAATGCTTAATAATTTGTAAACTAACATTACTTGTGTGTAATGGATTAAGGGTATATTGATTATACATATCATTAATCAAGTATAAATCATATAAAATGTTAATATTAACCTCCTTATATATACCTTTAATTTGGAGCAAGAGAAACTTGCATTTTACAAACGAATAGGGAAAGAAATTACATATCAATATTCCTATAAAATATTTATGATATTAATATAAAAAATCTTGCCAACTATTACTCCCATTATTACACTTATTTTTTCATCACATATTGCTCCAAGAACACATTAATAAGCAAATCCAGTGTGTAAATGCATTGCACTGAATGGGAAAACCCATTCATACCATTTTACAAAGTATATCAAATCATTCAGTTATATCATAACATAATTGAGAATCATCTTTTCAAAATCCTGAAACCTGAAAATTGATTGCTTAATGGAAAAAAATTATAATTTCATGTCATTTTGAGATCAGGATGAAACCAAAGGCATTTATTCCTTTAAGTGAGGTTTGATACTTCAAAAGCAAGAGGACAACAACTGACAGCCTCATATTTTAAAGACGTACAAGATAAACAGCTTTAAACTATACACACACACACACACACACACACACACACACACACACACACACACACACACACAGACACAGACACAGACACACACACACACTACAATGCAACAAAGTCAAACAATACTCCAGCTGAAGTTGATCTTGTTAAGGCACATTAAGTATATCATATAAATGATAATGCAAAAAATGGAGACAATAACCCCGAATAACTTATGGCAGTGATGCTGCACATCTTTAAAAGAACACTCCACTTTTTGTGAAAATAGGCTCATTTTCCGAGTCCCCTAGAGTTAAATAGTTGAGTTTTACCGTTTTTGAATCCATTCAGCCGATCTTTGTATCAGCACTTTTAGCATTAGCTTAGCATACATCATTGATTCTGATCAGTGCAAATGAAGAGTTGTGATTTTCTACACCTCTATGGCTAGAACTACTTTCTCATTCCTGCGTAATAGTGGCGGATCTTCAGGGCCGTATCATGGCTACAGCGGCGCATTTTCAGTTGGTCTTAGCACACGGTGGAACTGTAGAAGAGTCAAGTTTTAAAGAGGAAAAATATTGAAAGTGTCTTTGGTCATTTTTTGAATGAGATGCTAATGGACTGATCAGAATCAATGATGTATGCTAAGCTAATGCTAAAAGTGCTGATACAAAGATCGGCTGAATGGATTCAAAAACGGTAAAACTCAACTATTTAACTCTAGGGGACTCGGAAAATGAGCCGATTTTCACAAAAAGTGGAGTGTTCTTTTAAAGATGCAACTGTAAACAATTATCACTTAAAGATAAACTACAATAGAGACAGGGCGACACGCATCATAATCTGAGGCCACGCCCACCAGGGGGAAACAGTCCAACGCTCTCCATTGACTCTGCATTGTGTGAAGCGGCTCATTGTCATTTCAGACTGATAACAAAACACAGAACAATGTCTAAAAGCTGATGTGTGACAGGGTTCAGCAAACAAGCTACACAACACACAACCAAAAACACAGACGTTTTTATAAGCTATTGATCCAAAAAACGAGCGTTTAACGACAAAAAGTAGATACAGGCCATTGAGCCCGAGCGGACATGTTATATTACACTGAGAAGTGCACACACTAGAGGAGAACATCATCTCAGACAGGAAATATCACACATAAACCTGACATTTGGAGACTTGACTAAACAGTGACAACATATTTACTGCACACACACACACACTGAGTGTCACACTGCAAAAAATGCTTTTCTTTATTAGTATTTTTGTCTTGTTTTCAGTCCAAATATCTAAAAAATCTAACATTAAGAAGCATTGACTAGACAAGCAAAAGTTTTTGTCTTGTTTTGGGGGAAAATAACAAAAAATTAAGGGAGTTTTTGCTTAAAATAAGCACAATAATCTGCCAATGAGGTAAGAGAAATAATCTTAATTCAAACAGAAAACAACATTATTTTGCTCACCCCATTGGCAGATTATTTAGCTTATTTTAAGCAAAAACTCCCTTCATTTTTTGTTATTTTCCCCCAAAACAAGACAACAACTTTTGCTTGTCTAGTAAATGCTTCTTAATGTAAGATTTTTTAGATATTTGGACTGAAAACAAGACAAAAATACTAATAAAGAAAAGCATTTTTTGCAGTGCAGGATCCCAAAATGTCCCCATTCTTCAACTGAAGCGTCACGTTTTACTGCCTTTATCCACTTTTATCTTCTTAAACTCTCGTTTTTTTGGATCGACAGCTTCTAAAAACTAACTTCTGTGTTGTGTAGCTTGTTTGCTGAACCCTGTCACACATCAGCTTTTAGACATTGTTCTGAAATGACAATGAGGCGCTTCACACAATGCAGAGTCAATGGAGAGCGTTGGATTGTTTCGTTGTGGGCGTGGCCTAAATACGACAGAATGAGCTAGTAATGTGTAATACAGTGGCATTTTTGGCACACCATTTGAATGACACTTATACACATATTTGCGTTTGTTGATTGAGATGAACTGCACATGTTCAGCGAGGAGAGCGGCGAGGCTTGAATCTTCCCCATCCGGGCCTGATCTCGGGGAGCAGCAGCTGCTTCAGCCGGGCCGGAAGAGGCAGAGCTTTCACCTTCTCCTCAAAGGGCCAGGGCTGGAGGCATGTGCGGATCTGTCTCCGGCAGAGGCATGTCAGAGGCAGCGGCCGGCTCTCCTGCTCCTCCAGCTTCCTGTAGAGCTCCAGCAGGGCCTGATGGGCGGAGGCCTGGCCCAGAGCCGGCAGCTGAGAGCGGGGCACGAGCGGAGGAGCGATCCGGCCCAGATCCAGCAGCACCTCCGCTTTGGCCAGAACATCGGCCTCTTCTGCGGGATCTGACGTCTCCCGGAGAGCCTCAGCGAGGCGTGTGAATATCAGCCCGGTCCAGCAGGGGGCGCTGTGGGGGCAGAAGCTCGCCCCCTGCTGGAGGAGGAGGGCGCTGAGGGGGAACAGCAGGTCGAAGTGCTCCAGGACGCTGTGGGTCAGTGAATGCTCCCACTCTTCCCCGTCCGCAGGGCTGAGGCAGGAACTGGGATCGGCTCCATGGCGGATCAGGAGATGGGCCACGCGGGTGCAGAAGCGGCCGATCTCCTCCGCATCCTCCAGGCTGCTGTCCAGAGCCTCCTTCAGCAGGAAGACCAGAGAGGACATCGCACTCTCGCCCTCGTCTGTGCTGGAGCTCACATCTGCACCTGCGGAAGAAGAAGGAGGAGAAGGAGAAGGAGAAGAAGGAGAAGGAGAAGGAGGAGAAGGAGAAGGAGAAGGAGAAGAAGGAGAAGGAGAAGAAGAAGAAGAAGAGGAAGGAGAAGGAGAAGAAGAAGAAGATGAAGAAGATGAAGAAGAAGAAGAAGAAGAAGAAGAAGAAGAAGAAGAAGAAGAAGAAGAAGAAGAAGAGAGAAGAAGAGAGAAGACATTGGCTGGGGTTCTTCATTTATGGGTCACACTCAAAAATGACCCGGAGGGCGGGATTAAGATAAAAAAGATTTGAGTTAAATCAATTAAATATATTTTTGTTCAATAATATTTTTTGTTTTGAGATCATTTTATAATTCATGCAATAATTATGATCCATTTTTCCCATTGAATATAATAAAAAAATGATATATATATATATTAGGGCTGTCAAAAGATTAATCGCATGCAAAATAAAAGTTTGTGTCTACATAATATATATGTGTGTGTGTACTCTGTTAATTATTATTTATATATAAATACACACACACATTCATGTATGTATTTAAGAAATATTTGCATGTATATACTGTATATACATTTATATAATCTATAATATATATAAATATATAATATATAAAAATAATATTTTTTCATCAATATGTGTGTGTATTTATATATAAATAATAATTAACAGAGTACACACACATATATATTATGTAAACACAAACTTTTATTTTGCATGCGTTTAATCTTTTGACAGCCCTAATATATATATATATATCATTTTTTTATTAAAGCTGTATTTCATTTTAGAGTCAAGCCTAGGCCTATCACGCAATAGCACATTTTTACCACTATAGTGGATCTTGCGTTTTATAAAAATGTTTTAAAAATCGTAGCTTCATTGGAATGGTCCGAAACTTGGTGACTTTATTGGTACTTGGTATATGAACACACACAAAAATTGGGGACAGGATTTGAAAAGTCTAAGTGGTCGTAAAAAAATAGTCACACTCAGGACCTTCGGGTCAAAAATGACCCCCATAGGAAATGAATGGGAAATTGGCAAAAATATGAAAATACAGAGTTTTTTTGTGCATCTACAAATCAGCCAGGATGCAGAAAACAATGACTCAACAGTGAAGATCTCTAAAACATCAAGAGTGCAAAACAGACAAAAAAACTCTCACACACACACACACACACACACACAATTAGCTTTTGGCTAGTTTTTTTGTCTGTTTTGCACTCTTGATGTTTTAGAGATCTTCACTGTTGAGTATTTTTTTCTGCATCCTGGCTGATTTGTAGATTGTACGCACAAAAAAACTCAAACTCAAAAATACTGTTCTTTTTAACTTTCTATTCATCAAAGAATCCTAAAAAAAATCATTTTACACATTGATAATAATCATACATGTGTGTTGAGCATCAGATCCTCATATGAGAATGATTTGTGAAGGATCATGTGACACTGAAGACTGGAGCAATGATGATAAATTCAGCTTTGATCACAGGAATACATTACATTTTACAATATTACAGTTTCAACATTACAAAAACAACTATATCAAATCTTTCAGTTTAAGATTTTACAATAAATCTGTTGCCTAATGTCAGAAGTGATGTTTTAAATGAAGCACCTCTTTGTAGAAGCGTCTCTATATTGCCCAGGTTATTGACCGTGAGTCCATCACTGCTGGCCAGAGCGTGAAGAAGCGGCGTTTTCCCTGCAAAAGCACAAACATGTGCAATAAACAGAGTTAGAATTGACAATGTTAAAGGGATAGTTCACTCAAAATTAAAATTAGCCCATAATTTACTCACCCCCAAGTCATCCTATGACATTCTTCTCTCAGATGAATATAATCTGAGTTATATTACACAAGTCCAGGCTAATCTAAGCATTAGAATAGCAGTAATAGTTGCTCTGTTTTTGAAGTCCATAAAAGTGCATCTATCCATCATATAACTGCTCCAGCGGCTCTGGGGTGTTAATAAAGGCCTTCTGAAGCAAATCAATGCGTTTGTGGAAGACAAATATCCATATTTATAACGTAAACTTTCGGCCTCCGCCTTCTGTGTAAAAGTGTTGAATGTTGAAAGTGAAACTCCAGATGTGTGTGTGTCGTCATGACGAGCGGAGCTGAGCGTTAGTCTTTCCATCCGCAGGAGAACTTTACACACTTTCTCCAGAAGTTGAACAGGGAAGGCGGAGGCCGAAAGTTTACTTCATACAGTTTTAAATATGGATATTTATATGGTCTTACACAAACGCGTTGATTCGCTTCAGAAGGCCTTTATTAACACCCCAGAGCCGCTGGAGCAGTTATATGATGGATAGATGTACTTTTATGGACTTCAAAAACAGAGCAACTATTACTGCTATTCTAAAGCTTGGATTAGCCTGGACTTGTGTAATATAACTCAGATTATATTCGTCCGAAAGTAAAATGTCACACACACCTCGGATGACTTGAGGGTGAGTAAATCATGGGCTAATGTTCATTTTTGGGTGAACTATCCCTTTAAGAAACCGTTCTATTTCATTAGATGAGTTAAATAAAATACCTTTCTTGTCTTTGGCATTCACATCAGCCCCCAAATCCAGAAGCAGACGCAGACACGGCAGCCTCTCCGCCTCTTCACTGGCCAGGTCGAGAGGGCTGCTTTCATGGATCTGAAGCACAGGAAAGAAGAGCCACAGGAAGCATCACCGCATGACTGTAATGGCGGACGCTGCTCTATCAGAAGCGTGTTCTCACCCGGTCCCGCTTCTCTATTGCCGCTCCGTGAGATATCAGCATCTGCAGCATGTCCGGCTTGTTCCGCAGCACTGCGACGTGTAAGGGGTTGTAGTACGAGACCGGGTCTGGAGCCATAACAGTTTAGAGATGATCATGAGGAAGAGAATCACTATAGTGCTGGGCGGCTTACCGCTTCATACCGGTATTTATTTTTGTTATGATATTAATTTTGATTCTAAAATTGTCACTTAAAGGGTTTCTTCAGTGATTTAGCATTAAGCTTTGTATCAGTAGAAACCTGGTAGTATATTCAAATTATGGTACTTTCCCCCCTCATATCCCCCTGAGACGAGAGAATTATGCATTTTATGTCTGGAAAAAATCCTCTGATGAAGTAAATATCGTCATTTTGCGTCATCTGAGGATTCTTTGGCCTGAGTCTAGAGACTACAGGAGCTAGTTCTGCATGTTTTCAACAGGGGAGGATCTCACTTATGATATGAGGGGGGAAAGTACCATAATCGAATACACTACCGGGTTTCTACTGATACAAAGCTTAATGCTAAATCACTATTTCATATCCTCTAGTGCTCGAAACATGAACCGCCTGCGTGTATGCGCACATATTTCATCACGTCTTCTTCAAATGAAAAGTATGCAGGCGGGTTTAACACGATGACGGATAGAGAAGGGATGGATTGATCGTAGATATCCATAATAAAGGCTAGATGTCTTACGGCGGGGTCTCTAACGCCATCACAGGCGGCCATCTTGTCACAGGCCAGCTTTCCGGCGGCCATCTTGTGATCTGAACACAAATACTCTTATCTCGCTGAAATCTGGACGGATTTACAAATGGTTTGGTTTCTTACAAACATTATTAACGTGGCTATAATTCTGGATGCTTGAACAAATTATGAATAAGTGTGCAGTGTCATAACTACATCTCTGACGTTTATAACAGACCAAACAGTTTGAAAATCGGTAGAACATTGAGCAAGTTATGGTTATTTAAAAAGTGCTGCACCATTAAAACACAATGAGTGAGCGAGCTGACTGTGACAAGATGGCCGCCAGGTGCAGACGTCCACCTCCATTGGCCAGCAGCGGACGAGACATCTAGCCTTTATTATGTATATCTATGGTTATTTATGAATAGGTCAGTGAATCTTTGATTCAAACGATTCGTTCAAACACTGAATCACTCAGTAACACACACTGATGCTGTGAGATGAGTTATGGTTCTGCTGTGATCTTTGTTTGGAACTATTTTCGCTGCTGAAATCGAACAAAAACGGTCTAACAGTTCTGAGATCAGTGAAACCGCACAGCTGAGAGATTTCTGGAGCTTCACACAACACAATCTTTACAAACTGCAATTAAATTAGTCTGCATTTATTTGATCATAAATACAGTAAAATTATGGAATATTATTATAATTTAAAATAGCTGTTTTATTCCAAAGCTGCATTTATTAGATCATAAATACAGTAAAATTATGGAATATTATTATAATTTAAAATAGCTGTTTTATACCAAGGCTGCATTTATTTGATCATAAATACAGTAACAATTATGAAATTTGATTATAATTTAAAATAGCTGTTTTATACCAAGGCTGCATTAATCTGATCATAACTCCAGTCTTCAGTGTCACATGATCCTTCACTAATCATTCTCGTACGAGGATCTGATAATCAACACACATTTATGATTATTATCCGTCTTGAGTTCATATTTCTGTGGATGCATTTTATTTCTCAGGATTGTTTGATGAACAGAAAGTTCAAAAGAACAGCATTTATTAGAAATAGAATCTTTTGTGACATTATAAATATAATAGACATTATAAACAGTCAATATTGCATCTAAAATGTAAGTGACTTGATGTTAATGAATTATTTATGGATCTGTCATATGAAATCAGTGTCGTGATGGTGTTCAGGAAAACAGCACTCTTGCTCATGTGGTGTTGCGTAACTGTATCATATGTTAAAAATATAAAAACTCCTTTTTAAACCCATTTTTACCGCAGTATATTAACTGAGTTTCTCTGTTTGAGCTGATTTGTTGTGATTTCTCCTCGAGAGGCTCAACAGCTCAAGCTTGTTATCGTCAGCTCATTATATTAAATATTATTATCCACTATCGATCGCCACTTACACTAATGACTGCGGAATCATTCTTGCGTTTTGGTGATTCCCTAGAATGATATTGTTTTGTTTTTGAAGTTTTGCTCACTTGTCCATCGGGCAAGTCAAATTCACTTTCAATTCACGCAATTTTGACGCGCAAATAATTTGGGATCGATGCCCGTTGATCACGCCTCTTGTGGTCTGATTGGTTGAAGGACTATCCAATTGCGTATAGAGTCATTTGAACTATGCCCGTTGATCACGCCTCTTGTGGTCTGATTGGTTGAAGGACTATCCAATTGCGTATAGAGTCATTTGAACTATGCTCGTTGATCACGCCTCTTGTGCAGTAGAAAATACAGACTAACCCCAGACCAATGTTCAATCTTAAATTGAGCTTGGTCTGGTGATAGCCAGACACATTTCCTCCCTCAATTAGTAGAAAATGTGGTTAACACCTGGTCATGATACCATTATATACCGCAAACATGATATAATTTAGAAAAATCCCATAAATCTTTGCTCATACCGCCCAGCCCTAAATCCCATTGATGTTGTGCTTAACATCTCCACACCTTCAAAGTTGAGATCAGCTCCGTAACGCAAGAGCACCTTTGCAGCGCTGACCAACCCGAGATCAGCCAGTCGAAACAGGCAGTAGCTGATTCCCTGGAGGAAGACGGGAGACTGGCACTCTCCATCCAGAAGCTCAGCCAGAGCCCTTTCTGCATCCCTATGAAGACAAGCACAGCTAAAGCAGAGCATTAGGGCGGAGCCGTATCAGACCCTCCACGATTATACCGATATACATTTCTACACGATACAAAAAGTGTCATATCACGATATCAATGATAGAGCGACGCGACGGCACATTTACGTTCCCGAGCGCGCACAACAACACAGAGCAGCATATCAGCCTCCGATAACCACTCCGGACCTAAAGAGGAGCTACAAGAGCTCAGCCCTCTTGACAACTGACGAAACATTGACTACTTAAAGGATTAGGTCACTTTTAAATAAACTTTTGCTGATAGTTTCCTCACCCTCATGTCATCCAAGATGTCCATGTCTTTCTTTCTGCAGTCGAAAATAAATGAAGGTTTTGGATGAAAACAGTCCAGGGTTTTTCTCCATATAATGGACTTCAATGGGCTCCAAACGGGTCAAATGACAGTTTCAGTGCAGCTTTAAACGACACCAGATGATGAATAAGGGTCTGATCTAGACAAACCATCAGTTTCTGAGAGAAACCCAGCAGTATTTATGATATTATTTTACCTCTTATCAGACGAGCGTGATCATCTCTGAGCTCAGACATAACTTCAGGAAAGTGAGGTCAAATACGAGCGTGGTTATAAATATATCGATCCTAGATGCCTCATTCTAATGATCCGTGCAGGCGCTAATGAGGCATCTACATGTACATCCATGACCACACTCGTATTTGACCTCACTCTCCTGAAGTTATGTCTGAGCTCAGAGATGATCACGTTCGTCTGATAAGAGGTAAAATAATAGCATAAATACTGCTGGGTTTCTCTCAGAAACTGATGGTTTGTCTAGATCAGACCCTTATTCATCATCTGGTGTCGTTTAAAGCTGCACTGAAACTGACATTTGGACCTTGACCCGTTTGGAGCCCATTGAAGTCCATTATATGGAGAAAAACCCTGGACTGTTTTCATCCAAAACCTTCATTTCTTTTCGACTGCAGAAAGAAAGACATGGACATATTAGATGATATGGGGGTGAGGAAATGATCAGCAAAAGTTGATTTAAAAGTGACCTAATCGTTTACTGGCGAGCCCTGCTCTGACCTGCACTGGTTCTCTCCTCCTTCAGTTCCCAGTACTCCCATCACTGCATCCACCAGCGGCTGATACTCATACACGATCCTCCTGAAGCCGTGGAGGAAAGGCATCGCTTCCCTTTGGCCCACAGTCTCTTCACGCTTTAAAACAGTACAAACTCATGCAAGACTCTAAAAAACATAATATAACATTCATTACATAACATACATAATACAATATATAATGCAGTGAAGATCTTGCTTGGAAACTGAATTAAGGCATATAATAATAATAAATATATTTTTTAAAAAAACAACCATTGAATGCTTTTCAAGGTTTAAAATAATGCAAAAATTAAGGTATATAATAATAATAAATATATTAAAAAACAACCATTGAATGCTTTTCAAGGTTTAAAATAATGCACATTCATGACCCATTTTATCAGATGGACCACACCTCAGATCCATGCAAATATTAACTCATTTAACTCTTTATAAGATGTCTTTAAAATTACAGCGTTTGAATTTGTGACATACACATATAACGATACACCCGATTTATTCATTTTGTTAGCTGTTTTATGTAACTTAGTGGGTTTTTTACTTGCCTGCTGGCTGTCTAACTTTAACTATACAGTAAGTAATCAGTGTCCAAGGCTCCTAAAATTATTATTTTTTAACAATATATATATATTTAAACCATTTGTGTTTTATTCGTGTTTGTTTGTTTTTCGCGTTTAGCTTACCCACTGTAGAACCGGAAGTAGTTCCTCCCACATCGTAGGTTATAGTGTGAAAGGAGCTTCTGGTTCCTTTCAAAATAAAAGTCCACGATAAAAGCGGGCTTATATATAGAGAACATCATTATATATATATCAGTGGCTTATGTATATTTATGCTGCCTTCAAGTGCTATCGGAAATTTCCAACTTCCCACTTCTGAAGTCGTGATTACGAGCTCATCGCATTCATGGTAATTTCAAAATAAAAGCTTCAACATTTAAAACATTACCTTAAAAATTATTCTCCGAGGCACAAGAGTGAGTCTAAAGTCACCAAATCTTTCATCGATTTCTTTAAATATTCTACTAAAAACATATTTAGAAAAAAAATCATTTTATACCCAAAAATTTTTATTTATGATTCTGGAAAATGCTTAAAAAATATTGAAGAATTAATTATTAGCACAAGGTAAATATCAATAACAAATAAATACCTTAACTTGAGGAGGCATATCATATTTCAAACTTGATAAAATATAGGCTGAACTTACACTGGAAATAAAAGTTTTCATTATAAAGCTGCTGTCCGTGACTTTTTTGTGTGTTCAAGATTTACAAAAAATTATATAATGAGAATGTACAACATGAATCCATTTTCCAAACCGTGTTTTTGTCTTACTCTGAATCATTATGGTACACTTATAATGAGTGTTTATATTGGGACTATTTAGGTTTGCAGCGGAGGAGCACAGTCCCTGCGTGACTCGCCATAGACATAAACGGAGAGAAGTAGTTCCGGCTGCAATGTTCTTCCGCTAGACGCACGCAGTTCTGTTTATTAACCGCCAAAGCGCTTCAAATTTCAAAACGTGAACAAATCCAAGGAAAACATAAATAGACCAAATGTAGCTTAGTGTGATTAAATGTATTGATTTCCACAAGGCATAAATACAGTAGTGTTACTGTGCAAGCTCTCGTTCACTTATGAGTGTTTATATTGGGACTATTTAGGTTTGGAAGGAACCGCTGCGGAGGAGCACAGTTCCTGCGTGACTCGCCATAGACATAAACGGAGAGAAGTAGTTCCGGCAGCAATGTTCTTCCGCTAGACGCACGCAGTTCTGTTTATTAACCGCTAGATCGCGTCAAATTTCAAAAGTCTCCATATACACACAATATTGTTCAAAACTTGAACTAAACTTCCTGCGTGCCTTCAACTTCAAAGCACCTTTGATTTGAGATTGCCATTAAAACGTGAACAAATCCAAGAAAAACATAAATACACCAAATGTAGCTTAGTGTGATTACATTTATTGATTTCCACAAGGCATAAATACAGTAGTGTTACTGTGCAAGCTCTCATTCTCACACACTTACTCACAAAGACACGCAAAGGTGAACAAATTATTATATTAAAGTCTTCTCTCTTAAGTTACACATTTATGACCACAAAGCACTGATGAAGTGCACAGTCGCAATCAAGCATCACATATCCCAAAACAACAACAATAGAAAGATCAGCCCTAAAACAAAGCTTAGAGAATACACGATTCTTCCATGGTCCACATGAGTTAGCTCAGACTCATTTACAGTAGGATTGCACGTGATTCAAGCCAGCCTGCATGGAAGATGCCATAGCCACAAAAGCTGGGAGTTGCGTGATTATTACTTCTGCTCGCGTCTCCAGATGATCACCATCCCTGTGGCATCTGAGGAGGCCAGAAGGCTTTCGTCGCAGTTGAAGCTCACATCCAGCACAGGTACGCTGTGACCCTGAAGCTTGTTAACGATGGCCTTAGTGTTGCGCTCGACGTCGAAAAAGTAGACACATGCGTCCTCACTGCCAGTGACTGCATGAGAGAAAGAGCAGGACGCACTTACACCGGCTTTGCTCCGAAACATAGACAGGGTTTAGTCAAATTTAAGACTTTTTGAGACCTTTTTTAAGACCATTATGAATTAAATTTAAGACCTATAAAAGGAAATGTAGCCACAAAATTACTTGCAAAGTAAATAAATTTATTCAAATTGAACAAATCAATAAACTTGCACTTCCTCATAGCGCAATCCCACCAGGATTTTGCGAAATTGTTTTGGGTGATTTTTGAGATGACTGAATTTCTGGTCATTTCCAGAAATTTGCATTTGCATTTTTGTCATAATTAGAATACCACATTTACCATATTATGTATTCTGTTAGATGCACAATAGTCACACATGACAATAGAACAAACTAAATATATAAATCTTGTTTATTTTGGTATAGGAATAATGCAGGATCTCAAACAAATGCATGTTGATTTTTCGTTGCATTTAGTAATCGCAGAAACATGAAAAACTGGAGGACGTTTTATGTGTCTGTGTGGTCCAATCTGAAAGAGACTCCAATAACATTAAAGCGGATTGGCTGCAATATAAACTGCATGTTGGTCTCATTTGTAGTCGTAATACAGCGAATTATATTTGGACTAGCAAAAGAAAGAACTACCAATAAAATAAAAAAAACATTCTAAAGTAGAAGTAGCGTTACATGGACGTAGGAAAATTAAGACCGGTTTAAAATGATTTAAGACCTAAAATAGAACACTTCAGCGAATATTAAGACTTTTTAAGGCCTAAAATTTAGATTTTGAAATTCTAGACTTTTTAAGACACCGCGGAAACCCTGATAGAGATCGATTGTTTGCCGTTAGCATGTTGCTAACCTAATAACATATAAAATAATGTACACATTAAAAGATTTGTCTTTCTATTAAAGCTGCACTATGTAACATTTTTGCAGTAAAATATCCCAAAACCACTCGGCCAGTGTTATATATTTTGTTCAGTTGAGTACTTACAATATCCCAAATGTTTCCAACTATTTGTAAATCGTGAGTAAATTGCTATTTTTACGTGTGGCTTCATAATAAAAGTCCCGCTGCTCGTGAGGCGTGTGTTGCGTTGATCTTATGATCAATGGCTCCAGCGGTTCCTCAGCTCCACAACACTCGTCCTGCTCTGCTTCACTACAGTAACGTTAATAATCACATCATCAACATGATTTCTGCCCGTCTTATCCCGATTCTTTCCCACCGGCTGAGGTGAAGACCACATGTCCCAAGAGTCTGTGTGCCGTCATCAAACTACGCCTTTGTTTTGAATAGACGACCTCTTGGGGTTAATAAAGGCCTTCGGAAGCAGAGCCATTCGATTTTGTAAGAAAAATATCCATATTAAAGGGATAGTTCACCCAAAAATGAAAATTAACCCATAATTTACTCTCCCTCAAGTCATCCGAGGTGTGTGTGACATTCTTCTCTCAGATTAATATAATCTGAGTTATATTACGAAAGTCCAGGCTAATCTAAGCTTTATAATTTGATTAATAGTTGCTCTGTTTTTGAAGTCCATAAAAGTGCATCTATCCATCATATAACTGCTCCAGCGGCTCTGGGGTGTTAATAAAGGCCTTCTGAAGCGAATCAATGCGTTTGTGGAAGAAAAATATCCATATTTAAAACTTTATCAAGTAAACTTTCGGCCTCCGCCTTCTGTGTAAAAGTGTTGAATGTTGAAAGTGAAACTCCAGATGTGTGTGTGTCGTCATGACGAGCGGAGCTGAGCGTTAGTCTTTCCATCCGCAGGAGAACTTTACACACTTTCTCCAGAAACTGAACAGGGAAGGCGGAGGCCGTAAGTTTACTTGATAAAGTTTTAAATATGGATATTTTTCTTACACAAACGCGTTGATTCGCTTCAGAAGGCCTTTATTAACACCCCAGAGCCGCTGGAGCAGTTATATGATGGATAGATGCACTTTTATGGACTTCAAAAACAGAGCAACTATTACTGCTATTCTAAAGCTTGGATTAGCCTGGACTTCTGTAATATAACTCAGATTATATTCGTCTGAAAGAAGAATGACACACACACCTCGGATGACTTGAGGATGAGGAAATCATGGCCTAATGTTCATTTTTGGGTGAACTATCCCTTTAATAACTTTAAAAAAACTATAATCACTGTCTTCCAGTGACGGCCATCCGAGTCTAGTGCTGGCTGAAGAGTGACCTCTGACCCGACGCATGAGGTTTAATGTTGGAGTAGCGTTAGCTTAGCTGAGAGCAGAAGCTTCACCCTAAAAGGGCTGGAGTAGGCCCTTATTAACCCCTGGAGCCGTATGGATTACGGTTATGAGGGATGGATGAGAGGTCTGCATGGAGCACGCGAGACGGGTTCGGGTCTATATTTTAAAGGGTCAGACGGGTCCGGATCGGGACTTACTGTTATAGATTGGGGTCGCGTCAAAACCTTGATCTTTAAGCCTTATGCTTTACTGACTACACCACTTATTTTTTCAATGGTTTGGCACAAACAGGCATTGTTCGGCGGAGCTAAAAAGGCCAAAAAGGCACATTATTTGCACTTGGTGTGAAAAGACCGTATTTTTTTATATAACTCTGATTGTGTTTGGCTGAAAGAACACAGTAACACAGGGTTCCCACTCTTTTCCAGCAACCATTTTCCAGCACTTTTCCAGGACGTTTTCAATTTTACTACGGCGGGAATAAAAGACAAGACTCATGCCAAATATTGCTTTCTAAATCTTTAAAAGCCGTAGTTTATCGCCATTACTTAACAATCCAGCATTTTTCAATATGAGCTCTTAATCATACATCATGACTATGGAAGCTTGTTTACACCACAGAATAGAAAGAAAAGGGAATTGTGACTTTATCTCGCTATTCTGACTCTCGCAATTGCGAGTTTACATATTTGTCATATAAACGCGAAAATTGTCGCAATACTTTTTTCCTCAGAATTTGACTTTATAACTTGCAGTTTGGATCTCACAATTCTGAGAAAAGAAGTCAGACTTACAAGATATAAACTCGCAACTGCGCAAAAAAGTCAATTGTGAAGAAAAGACTTGCGAGTTTATATCACGCAATTCTGACTATATCTTGCAATTCTGACTTTATAACACACAAATGTGACTTTATATCAAAATGATGTGATTAGGGAGCAACTTACGAGTTAACATTCACTGCACACATTTGAGCAGTTATAGCATTAGCATTAGCATTAGCTAACGGCTGCAAGTGGCAACACAAGACTAAACATCATTATTCAAAAATACTACACACACGCATCAAACTCAGTGTTTCTGAACATGTGCTTTCCGCAACTAGCGCTAATTGTTTGGGCCAGCGATAAACTCTTTATACTCGGTTAAAGAAATAACTTTTTTTAAAATAATTTTGCCAGACGACAACAAGATTTTCCAGGACATTTTCTCTAATTTTTTGGAAAATTTGTCATCAATTTTCCAGGTTTTCCAGGACGAGTGGGAGCCCTGAAATATACTCCTAGGAATCTAGGATGGCTTGAGGGCGAGTAAACGATGGGATAAGTTTCATTTTTGGGTGAACGAACCCTTTAAAAAGCCCCAGATTGTAAAGGTTCCCAGATCAGCTGCTTGGGTCTTACCGACGCAGGCTCCCTGTCTGAAGGACATGAGAGGACAGAAGATGCTGTGCAGTGGCTGCGACCCCTGCTGGATGGGGAAGCTCCTCTTCAGCTGCAGAGTTCCCTCATTATCCACCACCCTGCAAACACCAGTCACACACTCATCAATAATCACCTTAGCCCAGAGGAAGACGCTCTGATGGTGTGAAGTGCAGCTCACCTGTAGAGCAGGAGCTTGTTTACACAGGCGTTGACCAGCAGCGATGGATCTCGTGCCTCTCGACTGATCCACGAGCGGGCTGAGATACTGGAAATAGAGCTGCCCTCATTCACCACCAGCCTCTTAGCTTTGGTCAGCTTCCCTGAGGAACAAGAGCCTCGGCTTTACTGTACATCTCGATTACATTAAAGGGTTAGTTCAGCCAAAAATGTAAATTGTGTCATGAATGACTGAGCCTCATGTGGTTGGACACCCGTCAGACCTCCGTTCATCTTCAGACACAAATGAAGATATTTTAGTGTAAATCTGATGCTCTGAAAGGCCTCCATTGGCTCAACTTTACACTCTCAAGACCCTTAAAAGACACTAAAGACTAAAGTTACAAAGTCCATCTCACTACAGCGGCTCTACAATAACTTTATGAAGACGAGAATAGTTTCTGTGCGCAAAAAAAACCCCTAAATAACGACTTATATAGTGATGACGATTTCAAAACACGGCCTCATGAAGCTTCGGAGCGTTATGAATCAGTGAGTCGATTCAGCGGTTTGGAGCGTTATGAATCAGTGAGTTGATTCAGCGGTTCAGAGCATTATGAATCAGTGAGTCGATTCAGCGGTTTGGAGCGTTATGAATCAGTGAGTCGATTCAGCGGTTTGGAGCGTTATGAATCAGTGAGTCGATTCAGCGGTTCAGAGCGTTATGAATCAGTGAGTCGATTCAGCGGTTTGGAGCGTTATGAATCAGTGAGTCGATTCAGCGGTTTGGAGCGTTATGAATCAGTGAGTCGATTCAGCGGTTTGGAGCGTTATGAATCAGTGAGTCGATTCAGCGGTTTGGAGCGTTATGAATCAGTGAGTCGATTCAGCGGTTTGGAGCGTTATGAATCAGTGAGTTGATTCAGCGGTTCAGAGCATTATGAATCAGTGAGTCGATTCAGCGGTTTGGAGCGTTATGAATCAGTGAGTCGACTCAGCGGTTTGGAGCGTTATGATTCAGTGAGTCGATTCAGCGGTTTGGAGCGTTATGAATCAGTGAGTCGATTCAGCGGTTTGGAGCATTATGATTCAGTGAGTCGATTCAGCGGTTTGGAGCGTTATGATTCAGTGAGTCGAATCAGCGGTTTGGAGCGTTATGATTCAGTGAGTCGAATCAGCGGTTTGGAGCGTTATGATTCAGTGAGTCGAATCAGCGGTTTGGAGTGTTATGAATCAGTGAGTTGATTCAGCGGTTCAGAGCATTATGAATCAGTGAGTCGATTCAGCGGTTTGGAGCATTATGAATCAGTGAGTCGACTCAGCGGTTTGGAGCGTTATGAATCAGTGAGTCGACTCAGCGGTTTGGAGCGTTATGATTCAGTGAGTCGATTCAGCGGTTTGGAGCGTTATGAATCAGTGAGTCGATTCAGCGGTTTGGAGCATTATGATTCAGTGAGTCGATTCAGCGGTTTGGAGCGTTATGATTCAGTGAGTCGAATCAGCGGTTTGGAGCGTTATGATTCAGTGAGTCGATTCAGCGGTTTGGAGCGTTATGATTCAGTGAGTCGAATCAGCGGTTTGGAGCGTTATGATTCAGTGAGTCGATTCAGCGGTTTGGAGCGTTATGATTCAGTGAGTCGAATCAGCGGTTTGGAGCGTTATGATTCAGCGAGTCGATTCAGCGGTTTGGAGCGTTATGAATCAGTGAGTTGATTTAGCGGTTTGGAGCGTTATGATTCAGTGAGTCGATTCAGCGGTTTGGAGCGTTATGAATCAATGAGTCGATTCAGCGGTTTGGAGCGTTATGATTCAGTGAGTCGATTTAGCGGTTTGGAGCGTTATGATTCAGTGAGTCGATTTAGCGGTTTGGAGCGTTATGAATCAGTGAGTCGAATCAGCGGTTCGGAGCATTATGATTCAGTGAGTCGAATCAGCGGTTTGGAGCGTTATGATTCAGTGAGTCGATTTAGCGGTTTGGAGCGTTATGAATCAGTGAGTCGAATCAGCGGTTCGGAGCATTATGATTCAGTGAGTCGAATCAGCGGTTCATGAATCCGAATCATGAATCGACTCACTGATTCATAACGCTTCGAAGCTTCATGATGCCGTGTTTTGAAATCGTCATCACTATATAAGTCGTAATTTAGGGTTTTTTTGCGCACAGAAACTATTCTCGTCTTCATAAAGTTATTGTAGAGCCGCTGTAGTGAGATGGACTTTGTAACTTTAGTCTTAAGTGTCTTTTAAGGGTCTTGAGAGTGTAAAGTTGAGCCAATGGAGG
This sequence comes from Gobio gobio, assembly GCF_949357685.1. Taxonomy (NCBI): domain Eukaryota; kingdom Metazoa; phylum Chordata; class Actinopteri; order Cypriniformes; family Gobionidae; genus Gobio; species Gobio gobio. The sequence continues at coordinate 57,365,155 of NC_137116.1, forward strand.
CCTTTCAGAGCATCAGATTTACACTAAAATATCTTCATTTGTGTCTGAAGATGAACGGAGGTCTGACGGGTGTCCAACCACATGAGGCTCAGTCATTAATCACACAATTTACAGTTTTGGCTGAACTAACCCTTTAAAAAGGTGATGAATTGAGAAATCAACTTTCCCTTGAGCCTTTGATACATAAAAGTTCATCGTGATATTAGAATATCCTGTAAGTTTCAGAGCTGAAAACGTCCTTGTTAGTCAAAGAAAAGCTTTTATTGACACCAGGCCCAGAAAACGAGCTGCAACACACTTATGAGAGTGTTTTATATGTGATAGTAGTGCATTGTTATATTGTTTACTTCCAAGTCTTCAGTGCCGCACGCCCATCAAAACAGAGCGTTTTTCAGAGAGCCAGGGCAGAAAATAGCCATTACTGATTCATTATGATGTTTCTGAATGTAAAAACCATGCGAACGTCACAAGTTGACCTCAGAGAACAGTATAAACAAATGTAAAAAGCCCCTTTGATATGGTTTTCAGACTTTCCCCCAAAATCCGAGTCTGTGCCCGGCGTGAAACATCTGTGTACCTGTGGCCATGTCGAAGAGGAAGGAGAAAATGCTTCCCCGGTCATCGCCAGCCCACAGGATTCTCCCTGGAGCGTCGAACGAGAGGGAAAGCACTCGCCCAGTCAGCTTACTGGAGCCTCCTTTCACCTTCTTCCCAGTGGAGATGTTCACCACCTGCAGGTGATGCTTGCTGTTGCCCACCTGGGCACGGATAACAAAGGACATATAATAATATTAAAGAAATAAATAAAGAAATATAATAAGGACACATTTGATATATCAAAACCATCATGCAGTAGATGAAGGGTAGGACATGTGGCAGATCAATACACACATTTACCAAACATTTTCATATTTTATATTTTCACAATTCAAATATATATATTAGGGATGCACGATATTGGATTTTTGCCGATATGCCGATATTTTTCAACTAATTTTGGCCGATGCCGATATCGATACCGATATATGTTTATTTTTTCCTTTTGTTTGGAAACCACCATTTTGAGCAAAAAAACTATTTTTTTTTTCATTCTGGTTTCAAATTTTTGAGGTCTCCTTACTAAAAGGATACTTGTTAAAGATAAATAAATGTTAATTAAGTTATTTTTATAATAAGAGTATATTAAAAGCGCTGAAAATAACAATAATAAAGTCAGTCATTTTTCAACCCAGACAGATGCAGTTGTAATCTAAATATTGTATTTTTGGATGTAATGTTTGTGCACATGAAGTGGGGGTGGCGAGGGATCAGCTGATGCTGTATTTAGCTTCAGATACAACATTTTTACAATTATTTTAGAGCTCCTTGGATTATTTTTCATCATCAATTTCATAAAATTTTATTACAGATTAATAAACTGTATGTAAAAGTATTTAATTTACAAGTGCCATGCTTTGACTTCATTACTGCTTTATTTATTCAGATAAAGAAGTAACTTCTATTTATTTGTGTATTCTACTTTTCATTCACTATTACTGTAACAACAGCGCCTCCACTAAAGGCTATATAACATTCTCCCGGTCGGGCACTAGGACCTGGAGGAGCTTCAGCTGCTGTGGAGGCTGCTGCGCGCGCTAGAGAGATGCGATTGTGCTTGTTTTGGGCTAGTTTTGTTGTGAAAACCTGGCAATCCTGCGTTGATTCACAAATTCAAGGCAGCATTTAAAAACTATCAATATAAATCACCGTACATGCGATGCATTTGCTTGTTTTCACTTGAAGAATGAGCACACGGCTGACGTGATCTTATCGCTATAGCAGTCCTTGCACACGTGAGTTATTGCAGGCGCATATCAACACGTTATCATATCGGCAAGGCATATCGGCATATTTTTTTCATATCGGCCGATGCCGATTTTTATATTTTAAGCGTTTATCGGCCGATTCCGATGTCGTGCCGATAATATCATGCATCCCTAATATATATATATATATATATATATATATATATATATATATATATATATATATATATATATATATAAAACTCATTATACAGGAAATTAAACAATCATGCAAAGACTTCTTTTTGGTCTCGGTTAAAGGAGCAATCAGTCATTTTTGTTTGTGATGCAGTATTGTCAAAAAGAAAATATTTAAGGGTTACCAAGTGAGTGAATTTCCTTTTTTTAAAAGTATAATTACTTTCTTTAGGAGGTATTTCTTTCCAACTGTGCATTCTGAAATAAATATTTTCCCACTAGTCCAGTGCTCGTCTTCTCATTAACAGTGTTTTTCTCTTACAGATCATATTTCATACCTGTTGAGTTTACATTTTTAAATTAATTTGATTGATATAAAGGATTGCTTGTGTGCGCTGGTGCTTGCCTTAAATAAATGTAACAATGTTAAATATTTAAACAGTAGACTAACGCACACAGCATGAATGACTACTTCGAATTAGGGCCGAATATTTGAATATTTGTTCGGTGAGTTGATATGCGATTTTCAATTTTGGAAATATTCAGAGGATTCTCGCAAATCCGGCATCCCCATTAAAATGTTTATAAACCTTATTAATAAACTATTATTATGTATAAAACCTTATTAATATATAACATTTTTACATTTATCTTATAGCGTTTTTAATAGGATGGACAGTTGAATAGGAACCCAAACATTATATTTAATAAATATTCTTAGCTTATATAATTAATAACTTCTTAGCTGAAGTGTTCCCTACCAGTGTTGGGGGAAACGCATTACAAGTAACTTGAGTTACGTAATAATATCACTTTTTCCAAGTAACTAGTAAAGTAACTCATTACTTTTCAAATTTACAACACAATATCTGAGTTACTTTTTCACATTAGTTTGACTGACAGCTCTCCTGTCCTCATGTTTAGAAGAATATGTGCAGAGGTGTGTGTGTAAACATGATGGTTATTGTAGTTCCAGACTAAATTTATTTTATCTCACTTGCACAATATAGATTCTGTCCTCCTCAAAATGATTAAAATCAGTCAAATGCAAAATCAGAGTAATATGCAAACCTCCAATAATTAAATGTTAAATAAAACAGCTATTTTTATGCATAATCTACCTTTATATTTAATTGACCAATGTCTTGCTGCTGACCTTTGATGATGAAAATTACTAGATTTTTTGTTTTTATTGGTAAAACTTTTTTCTCCTGCATCTATTCCTCCATTATCCAGAGCTGCGCCCTCTAGTGTTCATGAGGGAATCTGCATCTTTACCTCAGCCTGGGGCGCATTATTTACATTTTGGTATGAAGAGGTCTTTACCGTTGCACAAAAATATAACTTTTGTTGTAAAAACAAAACAAAAACAAGCCCAGCCCAGGTGAGTAACGCAAAAGTAACGTAACGCATTGCTTTTCTAAAAAAGTAACTAAGTAACTCAATTAGTTACTTTTTAAGGGAGTAACGCAATATTGTAATGCATTACTTTTCAAAGTAACTTTCCCCAGCACTGTCTGCAATATTATGTTCATCAAAAAGACTAAAGAGGAAAGGCATTCCACATTTCTTACCTGTTCCAAAGAAACAAATATTAAGCATTTTGTCCACTAGAATAGGATAATTCTGGGTGATAGACTTATTATTTTTTGGGAAATGGAATTGTTTATGCTGATGAAGCTGCTGTAACAAATACCACCAGCCCTTTCAGTAATCCTATTAGGGTATGAAATTAACATGTGCCGCATGTTAAAAAAAGAGTACTTTACTGAGAGCCCAAATGTAGCATAATTCAGCTAGTGTGATTAAATGTATTGAGTTCAACAAGGCATGAATGTATAAATCTGCCTGCCACTGTGTTGGGCGAGTCGGGCGACCTATAAAACATCTCCGAATGACATTTGACCAGAAATGCCATTGCATAGAAGCAATGTTGCATGCTTAAAGAAACTCGGTTATAATAAAACTTGATTATATCTACATACTTTCTTTTGCAGTGATTTTGTCTTAATGCTCCAAACAAACTCAGACTCGTATGCCACAAAGCTAGATTCACTTCAATTTTCTACATTATCTTATTTTCATTATTTGCGTCTGCATATGTTACTTTACAAAGCTAACGTAACACAACAACATTTTAGTTATAGGTGAATTTAAAAACAGTGTGAATGTAAAAAAAAATGAACTGAGCTTTGTGACACACTTTGAACATTTTGAAATAGTACAATTTATTTATATATTTCCATATTTCATTCGTGATCAGACTCGGACTTGTAACACCAGCTGGCAAAGCCCAACGTCCTGGGCTATGTGTTTTTCAGGCGGGCTATAGTGAAATAACATTCCTTTTTGGCGCGCGCGCGCACGTGTGTGTGTGTGTGTGTGTACGTTTCGCGGTTATATTCACTGATGATCGGGCCAGCCAAGTAATACAAAAATAACATTCCAATCAATCGCGGGCCCTGTGAACGTTTCTCCAGACGCTTTCAAAACAATCCCCACATGGACTGAGGGGAGCTGAAGTTGGGTCGACCGATATGGATTTTTTAGTGCCGATACCGATTTTTTTCCATCAGCCTCAGCCGATGACGATATGGGCTGTCGATTTTCTTGAGCCGATATTTGGAGCCGATACTGCTTTTGCTCCCTCAATTTACATCATAAAAATGACACAATGATCAGGATGATGACAATTTAAAAATTAAAATTTAAAAAAGGAACATTTATTGAACTAAAAAAAACTATATTTAACAAATAGTAAAAACAGGTGAGGTAGAACAAGAAAAAAAAAGAGTTCAGTGGTGAAAATAAATATTTAAGCATAAATAAAATAATGACACTATTGGACACAGTATCAACAAGCGAGCAGCATAATAAAGTGCACACTGACTGTACTATACTTCATTTAAAACTATTTACAACCTAGTCATTTAATGCTTACACTCTAAAAAATGCTGAGTTAAAAATAACCCAAGTTGGGTTGAATATGGACTAACCTATCAATTGGGTTGTTTTGACCTATACTATAATAGGTTAAATGTTGGGTTAAATGTTTGCTTAAAACAACCCAGTTGCTGGGTTAGTCCATTTTCAACCCAACTTGGGTTATTTTTAACCCAGCATGTTTTAGAGTGTAGGTGCACTTCACTGAATCTCTAGAGCAACACCAGCGGTAATTCAGGAAAAATCTCCCAATGCTCCACGTGAAGCTTCAGTCTTTCCACCTTTACCATCGTGTCAATTCTCAGATTAATATGCGCGAGGGAGAGCGAGAGAGTTTGAAGACGGAGAGAGCTGCCCTGTGGACGCCTGTCTGGAAATAATGCAGGGGGAAAATATCCGATACACATAAAAATCGCAAATATCGGCCTACCACTAAGCTGAAGCTCATTAAATATGCAAATCTTATCCAATCCTAGAAGTGGGCGTTTACTTCCAAGTCTTCAGTGCGGCACACCCATAAAAACAGAGCGTTTTTCAGAGAGCCTCAAAACCAAGGCAGAAAATAGCCATTACTTATTCATTATGATGTTTCTGAATGTAAAAACCACGCGAACGTCACAAGTTGACCTTGAGAGCCAGTTCACGACCCCTTGAAAACAGAAAGAAGTTATACAATATTACAGTTTTTACTGTACTTTTTGATCAAATAAAATGTTTTTTGACTACCCTGACCCTAACCTTTGAACAGTAGTGCATACTGAGGCTCACCACAGTCAGGTTGTTGTTCATGGGCTGGAAGGTGCAGCACAGCAGCTCACTGGCCTCTGGGTCGCCCACCTCCCGGATGCAGCGGCCATCTTCTGTGTTCCAGATGCGCAGAGTGCCATCTTTAGACGTCGACACAATGATGTCATTGCTAAGCGACCAGGCAAAGTCCGTCACAGGCCCAGCATGGCCCTTCAGTGTCACCTTTACAGTTGGTGGAGGCGGAGACAGGGTCATGATTGACAGTGTCCCGTCCAATGAGCAGCAGGCGAGGAGGTGCTTGTCATCATTAGCAAACTGCAATCGGGGAACTGAGGAGGGAAAATAATTACAATGAGAGGGTAGAACAACAGCCCAGATGATCAAATGCAGCTGTTAGTCAAGATTGTGGTATTATTCATAAATACTGGTTATGTCGATAATCGATATATATGCCAAAATATCAGATTAGTGAAATAGACGCAATGCCGGAATTAAGCAACACTATTAATCTAATAACAAATGAAAGTTGCTGCTTTTCATTCATTTTGCTGTCCTTTGTCAATCAGTGTTTTTATTTATTTATAATTATTTATGAACGGTGGTTTTGTTGTGGCATTAAAATTGGTATCACGTATAGTGGCCGACTGGTCAATATATGCTATTTTTTATGCTGATTTTTTATCAGCTAATATACTTTTTGTTTAGCCGATGTGTCTTTTATTATGTAAAATACTATAATAGGATTACAAAATCAAATATAAATCTTTTTATTTTCCATGAAGTTTATTTAAATAAAAAAACATTGATGGAAAATGAAATGATTATAATAACTTAAAGGTCCTGTTTTTCGTGTTTTTTTTTTTAAGCTTTGATTGTGTTTACAGTGTGCAATATAACATGTGTTCATGTTTCACATGTTAAAAAACACAGTATTTTGAATCATGAATCGACTCACTGAATCATAACGCTCCAAACCGCTGATTTGACTCACTGATTCATAACGCTCCAAACCGCTGAATCGACTCACTGATTCATAACGCTTCGAAGCTTCATGAGGCCGTGTTTTGAAATCGTCATCACTATATAAGTCGTTATTTAGGGTTTTTTTGTGCACAGAAACTATTCTGGTCTTCATAAAGTTATTGTAGAGCCGCTGTAGTGAGATGGACTTTGTAACTTTAGTCTTTAGTGTCTTTTAAGGGTCTTGAGAGTGTAAAGTTGAGCCAATGGAGGCCTTTCAGAGCATCAGATTTACACTAAAATATCTTCATTTGTGTCTGAAGATGAACGGAGGTCTGACGGGTGTCGAGGGTAAGTCATTAATGACACAATTTACATTTTTGTGTGAACTAACCCTTTAAGTCGCTTCCATGTTGGATTTAAGAAAGAGAGCAGAAGGCTGCCGCTTGATCATAACCCTAGTTGTGTCATTAACCCTTCACTCACCAGCTGAGTCGACGTGCTGGTCAAAGATGTGGTGCATGCCGGCAAAGGCGTAGTTCTCACTGAGGGTGGTGTCGCCCGCCATGGCCCGACTGGCTTCTGCCACCGAGGTGGGCACCAGGCTACCCGGAGGCCTGGCACATAAGATGATATTATTATTAATATTTATACACAGTGCAAACACACAAATAATAAGTAAAATAGCTAGGGTTAGTGAGTAGAGATGCACTGATTGATTGGCCAGGGGTCGGAATTGGCTGATTTTCTGCATGATCGGCCTGATCACAGCCACGTGCAAACATGTCGTTGGCATGGAAGTTTTTTACTGTGAGCAAAGACACCAATTATGCCATTTGTAAAACTTGTAAGGTTAAAATAAACCGCGGGGGAAGACCAGGAAAACGCACAGCACGACAAACCTAATTAGACACTTAAACTCCATCACCCCGTGGAACATGCCCCGTTTGAAGAAGGTAGTAACGTTTGAATTGTGTGATATAAAGTCAGAATTGTGTGTAAAAAGTCAGAATTGTGTGTATAAAGTCAGAATTGTGTGATAGTCAGAGTTGAATTGTGTGATATAAAGCCAGAATTGTGTGTAAAAAGTCAGAATTGTGTGTATAAAGTCAGAATTGTGTGTATAAAGTCAGAATTGTGTGATAGTCAGAGTTGAATTGTGTGTATAAAGCCAGAATTGTGTGTAAAAAGTCAGAATTGTGTGTATAAAGTCAGAATTGTGTGTATAAAGTCAGAATTGTGTGATAGTCAGAGTTGAATTGTGTGATATAAAGCCAGAATTGTGTGTATAAAGTCAGAATTGTGTGATAGTCAGAGTTGAATTGTGTGATATAAAGCCAGAATTGTGTGTAAAAAGTCAGAATTGTGTGTATAAAGTCAGAATTGTGTGTATAAAGTCAGAATTGTGTGATAGTCAGAGTTGAATTGTGTGATATAAAGCCAGAATTGTGTGTAAAAAGTCAGAATTGTGTGTATAAAGTCAGAATTGTGTGTATAAAGTCAGAATTGTGTGATAGTCAGAGTTGAATTGTGTGATATAAAGCCAGAATTGTGTGTATAAAGTCAGAATTGTGTGATAGTCAGAGTTGAATTGTGTGATAGTCAGAGTTGAATTGTGTCATACAAAGTCAGAATTGTGTGTATAAAGTCAGAATTGTGTGTATAAAGTCAGAATTGTGTGATAGTCAGAGTTGAATTGTGTGATATAAAGTCAGAATTGTGTGATAGTCAGAGTTGAATTGTGTGTAAAAAGTCAGAATTGTGTGATATAAAGTCAGAATTGTGTGATAGTCAGAGTTGAATTGTGTGATATAAAGTCAGAATTGTGTGATAGTCAGAGTTGAATTGTGTGTATAAAGTCAGAATTGTGTGTATAAAGTCAGAATTGCGTGTATAAAGTCAGAATTGTGTGATATAAAGTCAGAATTGTGTGATATAAAGTCAGAATTGTGTGATAGTCAGAGTTGAATTGTGTGATATAAAGTCAGAATTGTGTGATAGTCAGAGTTGAATTGTGTGATATAAATTCAGAATTGTGTGATAGTCAGAGTTGAATTGTGTGATATAAAGTCAGAATTGTGTGTATAAAGTCAGAATTGTGTGTATAAAGTCAGAATTGTGTGATATAAATTCAGAATTGTGTGTATAAAGTCAGAATTGTGTGATAGTCAGAGTTGAATTGTGTGATATAAAGTCAGAATTGTGTGTATAAAGTCAGAATTGTGTGATAGTCAGAGTTGAATTGTGTGATATAAATTCAGAATTGTGTGTATAAAGTCAGAATTGTGTGATAGTCAGAGTTGAATTGTGTGATATAAAGTCAGAATTGTGTGATAGTCAGATTTGAACTGTGTAAAAAGTCAGAATTGTGTGTATAAAGTCAGAATTGTGTGTATAAAGTCAGAATTGTGTGTATAAAGTCAGAATTGTGTGTATAAAGTCAGAATTGTGTGATATAGTCAGAATTGTGTGATAGTCAGATTTGAACTGTGTGTAAAAAGTCAGAATTGTGTGTATAAAGTCAGAATTGTGTGTATAAAGTCAGAATTGTGTGATATAAAGTCAGAATTGCGTGTATAAAGTCAGAATTGTGTGTATAAAGTCAGAATTGCGTGTATAAAGTCAGAATTGTGTGATAGTCAGAGTTGAATTGTGTGTAAAAAGTCAGAATTGTGTGTATAAAGTCAGAATTGTGTGATATAAAGTCAGAATTGTGTGATAGTCAGAGTTGAATTGTGTGTAAAAAGTCAGAATTGTGTGTATAAAGTCAGAATTGTGTGTATAAAGTCAGAATTGCGTGTATAAAGTCAGAATTGTGTGATATAAAGTCAGAATTGTGTGATATAAAGTCAGAATTGTGTGTATAAAGTCAGAATTGTGTGATATAAAGTCAGAATTGTGTGATAGTCAGAGTTGAATTGTGTGATATAAAGTCAGAATTGTGTGTATAAAGTCAGAATTGTGTGATAGTCAGAGTTGAATTGTGTGATATAAATTCAGAATTGTGTGTATAAAGTCAGAATTGTGTGATAGTCAGAGTTGAATTGTGTGATATAAAGTCAGAATTGTGTGATAGTCAGATTTGAACTGTGTAAAAAGTCAGAATTGTGTGTATAAAGTCAGAATTGTGTGTATAAAGTCAGAATTGTGTGTATAAAGTCAGAATTGTGTGTATAAAGTCAGAATTGTGTGTATAAAGTCAGAATTGTGTGATATAGTCAGAATTGTGTGATAGTCAGATTTGAACTGTGTATAAAGTCAGAATTGTGTGTATAAAGTCAGAATTGTGTGTATAAAGTCAGAATTGTGTGTAAAAAGTCAGAATTGTGTGTATAAAGTCAGAATTGTGTGTATAAAGTCAGAATTGTGTGATATAAAGTCAGAATTGCGTGTATAAAGTCAGAATTGTGTGTATAAAGTCAGAATTGCGTGTATAAAGTCAGAATTGTGTGATAGTCAGAGTTGAATTGTGTGTAAAAAGTCAGAATTGTGTGTATAAAGTCAGAATTGTGTGATAGTCAGAGTTGAATTGTGTGTAAAAAGTCAGAATTGTGTGTATAAAGTCAGAATTGTGTGATAGTCAGAGTTGAATTGTGTGTAAAAAGTCAGAATTGTGTGTATAAAGTCAGAATTGTGTGATAGTCAGAGTTGAATTGTGTGTAAAAAGTCAGAATTGTGTGTATAAAGTCAGAATTGTGTGATATAAAGTCAGAATTGTGTGATAGTCAGAGTTGAATTGTGTGTAAAAAGTCAGAATTGTGTGTATAAAGTCAGAATTGTGTGTATAAAGTCAGAATTGTGTGATATAGTCAGAATTGTGTGATAGTCAGATTTGAACTGTGTATAAAGTCAGAATTGTGTGTATAAAGTCAGAATTGTGTGTATAAAGTCAGAATTGTGTGTAAAAAGTCAGAATTGTGTGTATAAAGTCAGAATTGTGTGTATAAAGTCAGAATTGTGTGATATAAAGTCAGAATTGCGTGTATAAAGTCAGAATTGTGTGTATAAAGTCAGAATTGCGTGTATAAAGTCAGAATTGTGTGATAGTCAGAGTTGAATTGTGTGTAAAAAGTCAGAATTGTGTGTATAAAGTCAGAATTGTGTGATAGTCAGAGTTGAATTGTGTGTAAAAAGTCAGAATTGTGTGTATAAAGTCAGAATTGTGTGATAGTCAGAGTTGAATTGTGTGTAAAAAGTCAGAATTGTGTGTATAAAGTCAGAATTGTGTGATAGTCAGAGTTGAATTGTGTGTAAAAAGTCAGAATTGTGTGTATAAAGTCAGAATTGTGTGATATAAAGTCAGAATTGTGTGATAGTCAGAGTTGAATTGTGTGTAAAAAGTCAGAATTGTGTGTATAAAGTCAGAATTGTGTGTATAAAGTCAGAATTGCGTGTATAAAGTCAGAATTGTGTGATATAAAGTCAGAATTGTGTGATATAAAGTCAGAATTGTGTGTATAAAGTCAGAATTGTGTGTATAAAGTCAGAATTGTGTGTATAAAGTCAGAATTGTTTGATATAAAGTCAGAATTGTGAGTATAAAGTCAAAGAAAGAGAAAAAATGGAAAAGAAGGGGGAAAAAATAGCCTTTTTGACAATGACTTGTGTTTATAAATAGCCCCTTTCTTTTTTCGTTTTGTTTTTTGTTTATTGTTCTGTTGTTGTTTTCTGTTTAGTTATTAACTTTTGTATTTTGACTACATTTTGGATGTGTATACTCTCTTTCCCCTACAGCAGTTTTGTATTTTGCCGGCTAAAGCTGGCCCGAGCTCAGAGCCAGCCACAGGTCTGCAGCCTCTCCTATCTCTCCTTGGCATAAGCAGCCAAAAGACCAAAGCAATAACACAGAAATGATGGACTTCATAACCAGCCGAACACATAAACCATCACTTCATGAGAATTCACCGTTTCATTTGAGAGAAATGTCGTATCATGAACACAGACACTCAAGGGCAACCCGTCAAAATAAAAGTTCGGTTTAAAAAAAATGTAATTGACAGAATATATTGGGCTACTTTTGTAGACTACAGTAGATTTAGCGGCGTCTCTATGTAATAATAATACGTCTCTACTAATAATAATAATTATGCCTAGATGGTTGATTCTTTTTCACTTGATATTTTAGTAAAAAGTTAAATATATATATATATATATATATATATATATAAGTAAAGAAAGCAAAAAAAAAGGTAAATTTATAATGTTTTGTTTCATAAAGCAACTGATTTTCAGTTATTTGTTATTTCTACTTCTTTCCAGGCACAGAACACTTATTTTGTGTGTGAGAGAAGTGAGAGAAGATCCTGTTGTAATGTTTAATCATTTATTTTGTAAAAAAAAAATTAGCTTTGAAGAAAAAGTGGATTTTTGTTTGTATATGCTGTCAATTATAGTTCTTAGAAAGAAAATCGGCAAAAAATCGGTATGGGCCGATCTCATTAACCCTAAATCTGAAATGGTAATCTGCGAAGTAAAGTCTAATGGGTGCACATCTGCACTGGTGGGTCTACCTGTCATCATACACTGCCCTGTTCATCTGGGCCTGCAGCTGGTATGAGCCACGGCTGACTGATCTGCGGTGGCCTCTGGCACCCTGAGCCCTGGGATCCTCATCAAAGTCCTGATGGAAAAACATGGAAAACACCATTAAAAAAGACCAAGAACAGAAGCACGCAGGGTGATTTTACAGTTTAGCACTAATGCACAAAAGAGCTCGCCATCTACATGCAGCTCAACACATTGACCTGGATCTGGATTATATCTAGGACTTTATAGATACTGTCTCGCCCTCTGAATGTGTTTCTGTGGGACTCAGTGTTAATTATGACAGTTTGATTTAGTTTTAGACGTAGTCTTTTGACTAAAATGCCATTTAGTTTTTAGTTTTAGTCTAGTTTTAGTCGACTTAATATCATACGATTTTAGTCGACTAAATCTACAGTAGTTTTAGTCGACTAAAATCTAATGAGTTTAGTTAAATTGTAATACATTAAGCATTACATAACCGACTGTCACTTGAACTGACATTTTGCTTTTGACATTAAAAATACACGAGAGCTCAATTCACTTTTTTGTTTGTTTTTTAAAACATCTGTATAGTTTTTAAAACTTTGTATTTCTGTTTTAGTTAGTATATCATGTTAAGCTAAAGCTTCATATACGTTTATTTATTTTTTTTAATTTCATTTAACATTTATTTAATTTCAAGTAACAAAGAATTTTTTTAATGGTTTTAGTGAACTATTATAACCCTGATACTTTATTGAATATGTGTCAAATACTGGTCTTTCCTCCTGACTATGAATTAAATGGGAATTAAATTAAATACAGTTTATTGTGTAAGCAAAAACGAATATATAATGCGTGACTTTTAATGATAAACCAGCTGGAAATACACCGGGACTCTTATTTTGAAATCTCGCCTTACTATTGCAGTTGCAGGAGCTCATTCAAGTTCAGATGAGGAGATAAATATGCATTGTTACAACCGTCTAAAACATATTACTATATAAACATCGTAAAGTAAACATTGTCATTATTCATCAGCATTAGTTCATAATCAATATCCTGGCATAAATGTGTGTTATTGATAGATTGAGCCGCTCTGGAGCTGGATTGGGGATGAGCCGTGTGTTTTCCAGCGGTTAGATCAGCATCTGTTACTCAGGATATATCAGTTCTGACCCCATCTCTTCCCTAATCTCGTTTTTATTTGTTGACGAAAATGACAGTTGATTTTCGTCATAGTTTTTGTGATCCAACTCTAGTTTTTATTTAGTTATCGTCTCGTTTTCGTCAGTGAAAAAAGGTCGTTGACGAAAATTATGACGAAAAAAATTATTTGTCAACGAAATTGAAGGGATAGTTCACCCAAAAACGAAAATTTGATGTTGATCTGCTCAACCCCAAGGCATCCAAGATGTAGGTGTGTTTGTTTCTTCAGTAGAACACAAATGAAGATTTTTAACTCAACCGTTGCTGTGTCACTCATATAATGCTTGTCAATGGGGTCTAATTCTATTAGAGTAAAAAAACATGCACAGACAACTTCAAATTAAACTCGTGACGACACATTGATGTCTTAAGACACAAAACCATCGGTTTCTGAGAGAAACGAACGGTATTTATGCAAATATATCACCTCATATCAGACGAATGCTTCAGCTCTCCAGACTGACATCACTTCCTGTGTGTGAGGTCAAAATTCCGGCCGGGTTACAGATATTAGGGCTGAACGATATGGACAAAATTACATCTTGATTTTCATGCAAAATATCTCGATATTGATACAATACGATATGACTACGTGTTCGGTGAAAACCAGAATCTGAATTAAAATGTGTTTGATTTAAGCCTACATTTCAAAAATGTGTGTCAGAAAATGTATTGTTTTTATTGCACGTACGATCACACAGGTGTGATCAGTCTAGGCTGGAGCTGGAGCGGATGATCAAGAGCATCACATGATCAAATGTTGAATTTAGCCAGAGACAGGCGCGCTCAGAGCTGTCATATAGCACTACTTTTCAGTGTTTTCAACCACATACTGTTTGTTTTAGGTTTCAAACACATAAATTCACAGAAGTACTAAAAAAAACAATACATTTACAGTTAGTAAAATACACACTGATGTCTATGGAAGAGGTAATAATAATCCTTTGCATTATAATTCGACACGTTTTATTCATATCAGATACACATTGTGTAAGTAACTTCAATGTTTACTCTATTCTATTCCCAGTTCACCAGCCACTTACTTTTAAGTATTTCGGGAGAAGTGGATGAATTCACGTGTTGTAAACATAGAGGTTGTAAATCCAACAAATCCGATTCTCTGAACTGCGTTTGCGGCGGCCATCGCGCACACAGCTCAACTAACGCCATCGCTATAAAGGTGTTTAAACAACAATATACTTCCACTTGCATGTATTTGACAATCGGAATATCAGATATTTCATGCCATAGCGAACACATTTGTGAATATTCTGAATAAAAAAGGAAAAAATGACATAAAAGCAGATCATCGTTCATTCAGCGCTGTTGCTGCTGCGGTGTGTCACGTGACAAGCAATGACGCGTCACCATGGAAACGCCGCCCCCCCTCTCACAATATAGTTCCCGCGCCCCTGCTAGTGTGTGTGCGCTGGCTTTAGCGGAGCATTCAAGGGCACTCGAAAAACTGATGTGTGTTGTGACTGCCAGAGTTGTGTGCAGGGGAAATCTATATCGTCTATATCGTTGCTTCTTTCGATTGTAATATCTTGAAAGATCATATCTAGATATAGATACGATAACAATATATCGTTCAGCCCTAATAGATATATACATAGATTCCTCATTAGTGCCTGCGTGGATCGCTCGAATGAGGAATCTACGTATACATATCTATGACCCGGCCGCTATTTTGACCTCACACACAGGAAGTGATGGCGGTCTGCAGAGCTGAAGCGTTCGTCTGATATGAGGTGATATATTTGCATAAATACCGTTGGGTTTCTCTCAGATCGTTTCGTGTCTTAAAGGGTTAGTTCACCCAAAAATGAAAATTCTGTCATTAATTACTTACCCTCGAGACCCGTAAGACCTCCGTTCATCTTCAGACACAAATGAAGATATTTTAGTGTAAATCTGATGCTCTGAAAGGCCTCCATTGGCTCAACTTTACACTCTCAAGACCCTTAAAAGACACTAAAGACTAAAGTCACAAAGTCCATCTCACTACAGCGGTTCTACAATAACTTTATGAAGACGAGAATAATTTCTGTGCGCAAAAAAACCCTAAATAACGACTTATATAGTGATGACGATTTCAAAACACGGAATCATGAAGCTTCGAAGTGTTATGAATCAGTGAGTCGATTCAGCGGTTTGGAGCGTTATGAATCAGTGAGTCGATTCAGCAGTTCAGAGCGTTATGAATCAGTGAGTTGATTCAGCGGTTTGGAACGTTATGAATCAGTGAGTCGATTCAGCAGTTTGAATCGCCAAATTTCAGCAGTTTGACACACGATCCGAATCATGAATCGACTCACTGATTCATAACGCTTCAAAGCTTCATGAGGCCGTGTTTTGAAATCGTCATCACTATGTAAGTCGTTATTTAGGGTTTTTTTGCGCACAGAAACTATTCTCGTCTTCATAAAGTTATTGTAGAGCCGCTGTAGTGAGATGGACTTTGTAACTTTAGTCTTTAGTGTCTTTTAAGGGTCTTGAGAGTGTAAAGTTGAGCCAATGGAGGCCTTTCAGAGCATCAGATTTACACTAAAATATCTTCATTTGTGTCTGAAGATGAACGGAGGTCTGACGGGTGTCCAACCACATGAGGGTGAGGAATTAATGACACAATTTACAGTTTTGGGTGAACTAACCCTTTAAGACATCAATGTGTTGTCACGAGTTTAATTTGAAGTTGTCTGTGCATGTTTTTTTTACTCTAATAGAATTAGACCCCATTGACAAGCATTATACGACTGACAGACAGCAACAGTTAGAGTTAAAAATCTTCATGTTCTACTGAAGAAACGAAGACACCTACATCTTGGATGCCTGAGGGGTAAGCAGAAAAACATAAAATGTTCTTTGTTGTGTGAACTATCGCTTTAACCCTGGTGGGGCTTATCCTCCTCCACATTTCCCAGTGTCTGCGAGCTGCTGACCTCCATGCGGTCCAGTGTAGTGCGGGAGCTGCGCACGCTGCTGGCTCTGAAGCTGCTCTGCTCTGAGAGAGGGCCGTAACGCAGGCCCAGCAGCTGACTGCGCACACGCAGATATTGCCTGCGCAGACCCGGCTCAAAGCCACACTTGGCGTTCTCGCGGAGCAGCTGGCTGCGGCGGCGGATGTACTGCGTGCGGAACTGGGGGAACGTCGGGGTGCGGTAAGCATTGTACCTGAGGAATAACACAGAGAGAATAATAGAACACATGATTAGTCCCTGCACATGTGACAAATGTATGCATGGTAGGGGTGTAACGGTACACGTATTCGTAGGGCTGGGCGATAAAACGATAACGATAATTATCGCAAAATCATTTTCCTCGATAAAACAATAACAACAGTTCGATAAAGGAGGACACAGATATAATTGACAAGAAACGTCACTCAACTTCAGTGGTTTGGGGCGATAAAACGATAACGATAATTACAGCGAAATAATTTTCCTCGGTAAAACAATAACAACAGTTCGATAAAGGAGGACACAGATATAATTGACAAGAAAGGTCACTCAACTTCAGTGGTTTGGGGCGATAAAACGATAACGGTAATTATCGCGAAATCATTTTCCTCGGTAAAACAATAACAACAGTTCGATAAAGGAGGACACAGATATAATTGACAAGAAAGGTCACTCAACTTCAGTGGTTTGGGGCGATAAAACGATAATTATCGCAAAATCCTTTTCCTCGATAAAACAATAACAACAGTTCGATAAAGGAGGACACAGATATAATTGACAAGAAAGGTCACTCAACTTCAGTGGTTTGGGGCGATAAAACGATAACGATAATTATCGCGAAATAATTTTCCTCGATAAAACAATAACAACAGTTCGATAAAGGAGGACACAGATATAATTGACAAGAAACGTCACTCAACTTCAGTGGTTTGGGGCGATAAAACGATAATTATCGCAAAATCATTTTCCTCGATAAAACAATAACAACAGTTCGATAAAGGAGGAAACAGATATAATTGACAAGAAAGGTCACTCAACTTCAGTGGTTTGGGGCGATAAAACGATAACGGTAATTATCGCGAAATAATTAGATTAGATTAGATTCAACTTTATTGTCATTACACAAGTACAAGTACAAGGCAACGAAATGCAGTTTAGGTCTAACCAGAAGTGCAATAGCAGCAAGTGCAGGATATACAACGTTTGCATAAGTGCAGGACATGGATATGTACTGAGTATATATAAATATGTCTATAAATAGAGAGATGGTTATTACTATAAACAGAATTTACAGGTGAATATGTACAGTGAATAATATACAGATGGTTAATACTATAAACAGAATTTACAGGTGGATATGTACTATGAATATAATATAATATACAGATGGCTATTACTATAAACAGAATTTTACAGATAGAGGTATACAATGATATGTTAGGCTAAAATTAGGAATATGGCAGTGGATTAAGGTAGTGCAATAAATTATGGACAGAAGCTATCCGAAAAAAAAGTGTAAAAGTGCAGTGGAAGTGATTGCATATTACAGTTAGAAGTACGGTGCAAAATACAAATGTAAACAGTAGGTACTGTAAATAACAGTCGGCAGTGCAAATGAGCATAATACAGTTACGGTGTGGTAGTGCAAAATGAATAAGTAAACAGTTGTTACTGTGATAAAGAGTCGGTAGTGCAAATAACAAAGTGAAGGTGGATGTGAGGTAGGAGAGTTATCAGTATATGAGGGGAGTGGATCAACGGGGGTTTGAGTTCAATAAAGAGACAGCTCTGGGGAAAAAACTGTTCTTTAGTCTGCTGGTCCTGGTCCGGTGGATCCTGAAACGCCTGCCGGAGGGCAGGAGAGAAAACAGTCTGTGGGCTGGGTGAGAGGAGTCCTTGAGGATGCTGCGAGCTCGATGCAGGCAGCGTTTCCTCTGGATGTGCTCGATGGCAGGCAGTGGAGTCCCTGTGATGCGCTGGGCAGTTTTCACCACCCGCTGCAGTGCCTTGCGCTCCGCAACAGAGCAGCTCCCATACCACACTGCCACACAGTTGGTCAGGATGCTTTCTATTGCGCAGCGATAGAAGTTCACCAGGATAGCAGAGGAGAGCTGATTCTTCCTCAGTGTCCTCAGGAAGAAGAGGCGCTGGTGAGTCTTCTTGACCAGGCTGGAGGTGTTGGTCGTCCACGACATGTCCGCCGAGATGTGGATCCCCAGGAACTTGAAACTGGAGACACGTTCAACAGCCATTCCATTGATGTGGATGGTGTTGTGTGTGCCTCTTGACTCCTTCCTGAAGTCCACGATGAGCTCCTTCGTTTTGGTGGTGTTGAGGAGCAGGTTATTATCAGCGCACCATGTGGCCAGGTGCTGGATCTCCTCCCTGTAGGCAGTCTCATCGTTGTTGCTGATGAGCCCAATCACCGTTGTGTCGTCCGCAAACTTGACGATAGAATTAGATCCATACACAGGCTTGCAGTCGGAGGTGAAGAGGGAGTAGAGAAACGGGCTTAGCACACAGCCCTGTGGTACACCAGTGTTGAGTGTGATGGATGTGGAGCAGGTGGATCCTGAACGAACATTCTGGGGTCTGTCAATTATATCTTATATAATTTTCCTCGATAAAACAATAACAACAGTTCGATAAAGGAGGACACAGATATAATTGACAAGAAACGTCACTCAACTTCAGTGGTTTGGGGCGATAAAACGATAATTATCGCAAAATCATTTTCCTCGATAAAACAATAACAACAGTTCGATAAAGGAGGACACAGATATAATTGACAAGAAAGGTCTCTCAACTTCAGTGGTTTGGGGCGATAAAACGATAACGGTAATTATCGCGAAATAATTTTCCTCGATAAAACAATAACAACAGTTCGATAAAGGAGGACACAGATATAATTGACAAGAAACGTCACTCAACTTCAGTGGTTTGGGGCGATAAAACGATAATTATCGCAAAATCATTTTCCTCGATAAAACAATAACAACAGTTCGATAAAGGAGGACACAGATATAATTGACAAGAAAGGTCTCTCAACTTCAGTGGTTTGGGGCGATAAAACGATAACGATAATTATCGCGAAATAATTTTCCTCGATAAAACAATAACAACAGTTCGATAAAGGAGGACACAGATATAATTGACAAGAAAGGTCTCTCAACTTCAGTGGTTTGGGGCGATAAAACGATAACGGTAATTATCGCGAAATAATTTTCCTCGATAAAACAATAACAACAGTTCGATAAAGGAGGACACAGATATAATTGACAAGAAACGTCACTCAACTTCAGTGGTTTGGGGCGATAAAACGATAATTATCGCAAAATCATTTTCCTCGATAAAACAATAACAACAGTTCGATAAAGGAGGACACAGATATAATTGACAAGAAAGGTCTCTCAACTTCAGTGGTTTGGGGCGATAAAACGATAACGGTAATTATCGCGAAATAATTTTCCTCGATAAAACAATAACAACAGTTCGATAAAGGAGGACACAGATATAATTGACAAGGAACGTCACTCAACTTCAGTGGTTTGGGGCGATAAAACGATAATTATCGCAAAATCATTTTCCTCTATAAAACAATAACAACAGTTCGATAAAGGAGGACACAGATATAATTGACAAGAAACGTCTCTCAACTTCAGTGGTTTGGGGCGATAAAACGATAACGATAATTATCGCGAAATCATTTTCCTCGATAAAACAATAACAACAGTTCGATAAAGGAGGACACAGATATAATTGACAAGGAACGTCACTCAACTTCAGTGGTTTGGGGCGATAAAACGATAACGATAATTATCGCAAAATCATTTTCCTCGATAAAACAATAACAACAGTTCGATAAAGGAGGACACAGATATAATTGACAAGGAACGTCACTCAACTTCAGTGGTTTGGGGCGATAAAACGATAATTATCGCAAAATCATTTTCCTCGATAAAACAATAACAACAGTTCGATAAAGGAGGACACAGATATAATTGACAAGAAAGGTCTCTCAACTTCAGTGGTTTGGGGCGATAAAACGATAACGATAATTATCGCAAAATAATTTTCCTCGATAAAACAATAACAACAGTTCGATAAAGGAGGACACAGATATAATTGACAAGAAAGGTCACTCAACTTCAGTGGTTTGGGGCGATAAAACGATAACGATAATTATCGCAAAATCATTTTCCTCGGTAAAACAATAACAACAGTTCGATAAAGGAGGACACAGATATAATTGACAAGAAAGGTCACTCAACTTCAGTGGTTTGGGGCGATAAAACGATAATTATCGCAAAATCATTTTCCTCGGTAAAACAATAACAACAGTTCGATAAAGGAGGACACAGATATAATTGACAAGAAAGGTCACTCAACTTCAGTGGTTTGGGGCGATAAAACGATAATTATCGCAAAATCATTTTCCTCGGTAAAACAATAACAACAGTTCGATAAAGGAGGACACAGATATAATTGACAAGAAACGTCACTCAACTTCAGTGGTTTGGGGCGATAAAACGATAATTATCGCAAAATCCTTTTCCTCGATAAAACAATAACAACAGTTCGATAAAGGAGGACACAGATATAATTGACAAGAAAGGTCACTCAACTTCAGTGGTTTGGGGCGATAAAACGATAATTATCGCAAAATCATTTTCCTCGGTAAAACAATAACAACAGTTCGATAAAGGAGGACACAGATATAATTGACAAGAAACGTCACTCAACTTCAGTGGTTTGGGGCGATAAAACGATAATTATCGCAAAATCATTTTCCTCGGTAAAACAATAACAACAGTTCGATAAAGGAGGACACAGATATAATTGACAAGAAAGGTCTCTCAACTTCAGTGGTTTGGGGCGATAAAACGATAACGATAATTATCGCGAAATAATTTTCCTCGATAAAACAATAACAACAGTTCGATAAAGGAGGACACAGATATAATTGACAAGAAACGTCACTCAACTTCAGTGGTTTGGGGCGATAAAACGATAATTATCGCAAAATCATTTTCCTCGGTAAAACAATAACAACAGTTCGATAAAGGAGGACACAGATATAATTGACAAGAAAGGTCTCTCAACTTCAGTGGTTTGGGGCGATAAAACGATAATTATCGCAAAATCATTTTCCTCGGTAAAACAATAACAACAGTTCGATAAAGGAGGACACAGATATAATTGACAAGAAAGGTCACTCAACTTCAGTGGTTTGGGGCGATAAAACGATAACGATAATTATCGCAAAATCATTTTCCTCGGTAAAACAATAACAACAGTTCGATAAAGGAGGACACAGATATAATTGACAAGAAACGTCACTCAACTTCAGTGGTTTGGGGCGATAAAACGATAATTATCGCAAAATCCTTTTCCTCGATAAAACAATAACAACAGTTCGATAAAGGAGGACACAGATATAATTGACAAGAAAGGTCACTCAACTTCAGTGGTTTGGGGCGATAAAACGATAATTATCGCAAAATCATTTTCCTCGGTAAAACAATAACAACAGTTCGATAAAGGAGGACACAGATATAATTGACAAGAAACGTCACTCAACTTCAGTGGTTTGGGGCGATAAAACGATAATTATCGCAAAATCATTTTCCTCGATAAAACAATAACAACAGTTCGATAAAAGAGGACACAGATATAATTGACAAGAAACGTCACTCAACTTCAGTGGTTTGGGGCGATAAAACGATAATTATCGCAAAATCATTTTCCTCGGTAAAACAATAACAACAGTTCGATAAAGGAGGACACAGATATAATTGACAAGAAAGGTCTCTCAACTTCAGTGGTTTGGGGCGATAAAACGATAACGATAATTATCGCGAAATAATTTTCCTCGATAAAACAATAACAACAGTTCGATAAAGGAGGACACAGATATAATTGACAAGAAACGTCACTCAACTTCAGTGGTTTGGGGCGATAAAACGATAATTATCGCAAAATCATTTTCCTCGATAAAACAATAACAACAGTTCGATAAAGGAGGACACAGATATAATTGACAAGAAAGGTCTCTCAACTTCAGTGGTTTGGGGCGATAAAACGATAAAGATAATTATCGCGAAATAATTTTCCTCGATAAAACAATAACAACAGTTCGATAAAGGAGGACACAGATATAATTGACAAGAAAGGTCACTCAACTTCAGTGGTTTGGGGCGATAAAACGATAACGATAATTATCGCGAAATAATTTTCCTCGATAAAACAATAACAACAGTTCGATAAAAGAGGACACAGATATAATTGACAAGAAACGTCACTCAACTTCAGTGGTTTGGGGCGATAAAACGATAACGATAATTATCGCGAAATAATTTTCCTCGATAAAACAATAACAACAGTTCGATAAAGGAGGACACAGATATAATTGACAAGAAAGGTCTCTCAACTTCAGTGGTTTGGGGCGATAAAACGATAACGATAATTATCGCGAAATAATTTTCCTCGATAAAACAATAACAACAGTTCGATAAAGGAGGACACAGATATAATTGACAAGAAACGTCACTCAACTTCAGTGGTTTGGGGCGATAAAACGATAACGATAATTATCGCGAAATAATTTTCCTCGATAAAACAATAACAACAGTTCGATAAAGGAGGACACAGATATAATTGACAAGAAAGGTCACTCAACTTCAGTGGTTTGGGGCGATAAAACGATAACGGTAAATATCGCGAAATAATTTTCCTCGATAAAACAATAACAACAGTTCGATAAAGGAGGACACAGATATAATTGACAAGAAAGGTCTCTCAACTTCAGTGGTTTGGGGCGATAAAACGATAATTATCGCGAAATAATTTTCCTCGATAAAACAATAACAACAGTTCGATAAAGGAGGACACAGATATAATTGACAAGAAAGGTCACTCAACTTCAGTGGTTTGGGGCGATAAAACGATAACGATAATTATCGCAAAATCATTTTCCTCGATAAAACAATAACAACAGTTCGATAAAGGAGGACACAGATATAATTGACAAGAAAGGTCACTCAACTTCAGTGGTTTGGGGCGATAAAACGATAATTATCGCAAAATCATTTTCCTCGATAAAACAATAACAACAGTTCGATAAAGGAGGACACAGATATAATTGACAAGAAACGTCACTCAACTTCAGTGGTTTGGGGCGATAAAACGATAATTATCGCAAAATCATTTTCCTCGGTAAAACAATAACAACAGTTCGATAAAGGAGGACACAGATATAATTGACAAGAAACGTCACTCAACTTCAGTGGTTTGGGGCGATAAACTAACCCTTTAAGACTTTTTAAGGCCTTAAAATGTTGATTTTGAATTTAAAGACATTTAAGACTTTTTAAGATCCCGCGGGTACCCTGCAGTTTAATAAAAATAAATAAAAAGTAATTTTGTAAAACTGCTGTACCGAACCGTAGTTTGGGCTCTGTTGTTAACCTTTAATATTAATGTGCAATCTTCAATTAACTTTTAGTTATAATTTAATTCATTTAAGGACAGATACTTTTTTTTCAGTAAACCACTGTTTAATAAAAATAAATAAAAAGCAATTTTGTAAAACTGCTGTACCGAACCGTGACTTAAAAACCGAACCGTGAGTTTTGTGTCCCGTTCCACCCCTGATGAATGTAGTCTCAGTCCTGTGGTGATCTTACACACACACACACACACACACACACCTTGCATCCACTGCCAGCACCTGCTGCCAAACAGCAGCCATCAGATCCTCAAACACACAGATGCAGGAAACACACGGGCTGAAGAAAACACACACACATATCCATTATCAGCATTATTAGTATCGCTCAGCTCAGCTGAGATATGATTCAAGCTTTCTAGATGCAATTGTTGTTAAAAAAATAATGCATGAGACACAAACAAACACAAATAAATCCAATAAATGCAAATCACAACCTAATAATCATCTAACAGAAAGATTTACAAACTGGCTAAAACCCCCAAATGTGATGATCCCATTGTGAGAGACCCTGTTTATAAATGTAAATGCAGCTTGATTGTCAAAATCTATTTATATTGTGTGAGGAAAATTGTGTTTGTTTTATTCGCTTTGGTACTTTTTCACAAGTAAGGCGTACATTTTCAAAACTCTCAGTACAAAAATGCAAACTGATCACACTTTTAACAGCTCTTCATTCTCTCAAAACCTGATCTCACGCTTTCATTACATATTACAACACAAGATTATTGTCAGAGAATAAAGAAATATTTTGAGATTAAAGTTGAAATATTTTGAGATTAAAGTCGAAATATTTTGAGATTAAAGTCGAAATATTTTGAGATTAAAGTTGAAATATTTAGAGATTAAAGTCGAAATATTTTGATATTAAAGTTGAAATATTTCGAGATTAAAGTCGAAATATTTTGAGATTAAAGTCAAAACATTTTGAGAATAATGTCGAAATATTTTGAGATTATTTTGAGAATAAAGTCGAAATATTTTGAGATTAAAGTCGAAATATTTTGAGATTAAAGTTGAAATATTTCGAGATTAAAGTCGAAATATTTTGAGATTAAAGTTGAAATATTTCAAGATTAAAGTCGAAATATTTCGAGATTAAAGTCAAATTATTTTTAGAATAATGTCGAAATATTTTGAAATTATTTTGAGAATAAAGTCAAAATATTTTGAGAATAAAGTCGAAATATTTTGAGATTAAAGTCAAAACATTTTGAGAATAATGTCGAAATATTTTGAGATTATTTTGAGAATAAAGTCAAAATATTTTGAGATTAAAGTCGAAATATTTTGAGAATAAAGTCAAAATATTTTGAGAATAAAGTCGAAATATTTTGAGATTAAAGTCAAAACATTTTGAGAATAATGTCGAAATATTTTGAGATTATTTTGAGAATAAAGTCGAAATATTTTGAGATTAAAGTCGAAATATTTTGAGATTAAAGTTGAAATATTTAGAGATTAAAGTCGAAATATTTAGAGATTAAAGTCGAAATATTTTGAGATTAAAGTCGAAATATTTTGAGATTAAAGTTGAAATATTTCGAGATTAAAATCGAAATATTTCGAGATTAAAGTCAAATTATTTTTAGAATAATGTCGAAATATTTTGAGATTATTTTGAGAATAAAGTCAAAATATTTTGAGAATAAAGTCGAAATATTTCGAGATTAAAGTCAAAACATTTTGAGAATAATGTCGAAATATTTTGAGATTATTTTGAGAATAAAGTCGAAATATTTTGAGATTAAAGTCGAAATATTTTGAGAATAAAGTCGAAATATTTTGAGATTAAAGTCGAAATATTTTTAGATTAAAGTCGAAATATTTTGAGATTAAAGTCGAAATATTTTGAGATTAAAGTCAAAATATTTTGAGATTAAAGGCAAAATATTTAGAGATTAAAGTCAAAATATTTTGAGATTAAAGTCAAAATATTTTGAGATTAAAGTCAAATTATTTTGAGAATAAAGTCGAAATATTTTTGAGATTAAAGTCAAATTATTTTGAGAATAATGTCGAAATATTTTGAGATTATTTTGAGAATAAAGTCGAAATATTTTGAGATTAAAGTCAAAATATTTTGAGAATAAAGTCGAAATATTTTTAGATTAAAGTCGAAATATTTTTAGATTAAAGTCCAAATATTTCGAGATTAAAGTCGAAATATTTTTAGATTAAAGTCAAAATATTTTGAGAATAAAGTCGAAATATTTTTAGATTAAAGTCGAAATATTTTTAGATTAAAGTCGAAATATTTTTAGATTAAAATCCAAATATTTCGAGATTAAAGTCGAAATATTTCGAGATTAAAGTCAAAATATTCAAAATAACCTGAACACTACGTTTTATATTTAAATGTTATCTCTTGTTTAGTGATATTTACTGTATCAGCCCCTGTTCAAATACACCAGCGGCTGCAGCGCTGTAGAGTGTGTGTGTGTGTGTGTGTGTGTGTGTGTGTGTGTGTGTGTGTGTGTGTGTGTGTGTGTGTGTGTGTGTGTGTGTGTTCCGTCAATGAGGCTGCGTTTCTCATTTTGACTTTAAATCTCACTTTTTTTTGTACAGATTTTTTTTTTTATTAAACTTTGCGGTTCAGGGTTTCCATACAGATACAATAATATTTTGAGTTTCTATTTATTAAACCAATTTCCTTCATTGTATTAACTAATTTTTTTAATTTCAATGAACTCAAAATTAAGGCAACCAGGTTACTTACTTTTTTAAGTTAAACCAACAATATTTTGTTACAGTGTATATGGCAGTCTCGGTCATGGTCATCTGTTTACAGTATCACATGGCATACTGTAATGTACAATGCTGTACACACACACACACACACACACACACACACACACACACACACACACACACACACACACACACACACACACACACACAGGCGTAATGGCTTCTATACTGTACAAACTGTATATTCTCTCCACTTACACTAAACCTACCCATCAAAGCTTTCTGCATTTTTACATTATCAAAAATACATTCGGTATGATTTAAGTGTTTTTCCTCATGAGGACCAAAAAATGTCCCCGCAAGGACAAGGATTTAGGATAATACCATCTTTATAGGGACATTTTGTCATTTTGTAGAGTTTACCAGGCCTTTGTGTAGTGAAATACTTTGTGGTTTTGTACTAACACAATTGAAAATATGCTGAAATGTTTGAAAAAGTGCACTTTTGATGATCTGTTGTGATATTAGCACTAAGAGTTCTGCAAATGCACACCTTGCTTGAGAAAATAGTACCAAAGCGAATAAAAAAACCTGTATTATTAAGACAACTAAAATAATTGTTTCCAAAATACAAATATGGCTTTAATATTGTTTGTCATATTACTATAACAAAGGGTTAAAATATTATCTGGAAGATATTTACGTTTAGTTGACAACTCACATGAGATTTTTCCAAAATTACTTTTAATTCTAAAAAAGGAAAACTTAAAAAATATACAAAATAATAGCAATTTCTGACCAGTATTTAAAAGAAGCAGAATGAAATTTATTGAATGCGATTATGAATAATTGTATAATTATAATTGTATAATTATGTGTAATGTATTTCATTAATATGTTAAGTTAACTTTGACAGCACTAAATATACATTTAGTATATTCTATTCTTGTTTCTCCCACTCACTAATAAATCAAAACATGACTAACGTAAACACAACATTTATAATAAATATGTACTCAACAGTATTCATATATATGCACAACCTAAACAAATAGTTTATTTTAAAATCAATGTTTTGACGCATTAGCCCCAGTTAGCAGGGATGCTAACAACAACAGCCGTTACACGCCGAGTAATAATAAAACAAAATCATGTCAATCCCACCAGAGCGACAATATCTCGCTAATAACCATTTCTGAATGCCTTTATCTCATTGAAATATAATGTTAATGTATAATTTTATACTTAAAGGACACCTACCGCGCGAGATTCTCACCGGTTCATTCTGTCTGAAGGGACTCTGGCGTGATCACGTGACCGACCCGCCCTGACTGACAGCAGCTGATCTGCATATCAGTGACGTCACTGCAGGACTGGCCAATGATGGACAGGCAAGGCCGGGTGACGTTTACATGGAGGAAAAACAAGTGTTTTCTTTAGGTTTATTTTTAGGGCATATAGAATCATTTGCTAGTAAGTGTGGACCATCAGAAAAGCCCTCTGTAGTGTTCAAGTTCAACTGTGTGAGGCAAATATCCATATTAATATATAAACAATTATCTACATATTTATCCAAATAACTTTTGTTAAATCAATATTTTATTTGTGACTAATAATTTAGAGCAGGGTATTATTAACCACACACACACAAAAATCCATTATTTTCTGATACACAAGATAACAGATTTTTATTATTTTTATTGTATTATTTTATTTTTTAAAAATGTTGTGCCCGGTTAGGACATATCAGAACATTTGGCTTTCCAAATATCCATATTAATATATAAAAATTATCTAAATATGTATCCAAATACCTTTTTGTTAATAAAATTAATATTTTATTTGTGACTAATAATTTAGAGCAGGGTATTATTAACCACACAAAAAAAAAATCCATTATTTTCTGATTCAGAAGAGAATAATTTATTTTTATATTTTTATTATTATACATTTTATTTATTTATTTATTTATTTATTTATTTATTTATTTATTTATTTATTTATTTATTTGTTTATTTATTTATTTATTTATTTATTTATTTATTTATTTATTTATTTATTTATTTATTTATTTATTTATTTATTAAAAAAAATTTAAATTATTTAAATAGTTTTATTTTATTGTGTTAATATTTGAATATTATAATTATAATTAATAACCACATAAATTCCATTATTTTCTGAATCAGAAGATAATATATTTCTTTTTATTTTATTTTACTTTATTTTATTTGCCCGGTTAGAACATATCAGAACATTTGGCTTTTTCAAATATCTAATATTAATATATAAATAATTATCTAAATATTTATCCAAATAACTTTTTAAAAATCAATATTTTATTTGTGACTAATAATTTAGAGCAGGGTATTATTAACCACAGAAATTCCATTCTTTCCTGAATCAGAAGATAATAATACATTTTTATATTTGTATTATTATAAATATTATTAACTTTTTTATTTTATTTTATTTATATATTTTTTGCGCCTGGTCAGAACATTTGGCTTTTCCAAATATCCATATTAATATATAAATAGTTATCTAAATATTTATCCAAATAACTTTAAAATATCAATATTTTATTTAATTTTATTAGGATATGTATGAACATTTGTGTATACGTGTCAATAAAATTCTTAGTCCCGACTCCCACTTCATTATATATAAATAATGAATATTATAATTAATATTATTAACCACATAAATTCCATTATTTTCTGAATCAGAAGATAATATATTTATTTTATATTTGTGATTCATATAAATAGTTTTATTTTATTGCATTATTATTTTTTTATATCTAAATAATGAAAATGAAAATGAAAATTAATATTATTAACAACACATTCCATTATTTTCTGAATCAGAAGATACTGGATTTTTATTTATTTATTTTATTTCTTATTATTTTTTGTGAACATTTGACTTTCCAAATATCCATATTAATATATAAACAATTATCTAAATATTTATCCAAATAACTTAAAAAAATCTATATTTGTGTCTTATAATTTAGAGCAGGCACATAAAATTCATGATTTTTTTAATCAGAAGATAATAATAATTTTTTATATTTGTATTATTATAAATGTATTTTATTTTATTATTTTATTAGAATATATCTGAACATTTGGCTTTGTGTATAAGGCGTCAATAAAAATAAATATTATAATTATAATTAATATTATTAAGCACATAAATTCCATTATTTTCTGAATCAGAAGACAATATTTCATTTATTTAATTTTATTTATTTAATTATTTTTTGTGAACATTTGACTTTCCAAATATCAATATTAATATATAAACAATTATCCAAATATTTATCTTTATAAAATCTATATTCGTGACTAATAATTTAGAGCAGGGTATTATTAACCACATAAAATCCTATAAAATCACATACAAATTATTTTTTTAATCAGAAGATAAGAATTACTTTTTATATTTGTATTATTATAAATATATTTTATTTTATTAGAATATGTCTGAACATTTGGCTTTGTGTATAAGGCGTCAATAAAAATAAATATTATAATTATAATTAATATTATTAACCACATAAATTCCATTATTTTCTGAATCAGAAGACAATATTTTTATTTATTTAATTTTTTTATTCAAATTTTTTTTTGTGAACATTTGACTTTCCAAATATCCATATTAATATATAAACAATTATCTAAATATTTATCCAAATAACTTTAAAAAATCTATATTTGTGACTAATAATTTAGAGCAGGGTATTATTAACCACATAAAATCCTATAAAATCACATATAATTTTTATAGTTGTATTAAATGTATTTTATTTTATTAGAATATGTCTGAACATTTGGCTTTGTGTATAAGGCGTCAATAAAAATGAATATTATAATTATAATTAACATAATGAACCAATTCCGTTATTTTAGGGTTACAATACATCAGAACATTTGGCTTTGTGTGTGCAAGTAAAAAGCTGAGTCCCTGCTTCATTAAATCTAAATAATGAAGATACAACATTACCTTGTAAAACTGCAGAACATTATCTAACTAGTAGACCTGCAGTTTCACACTAAAGTTCAATCTGAAATCTGAACATGTGAGAGTCAGGAGTTGTGTCGGTGTTGAGGAAAGTGTGTGTGTTCAGCAGAATATGCAGGATTAGCGGTCCACAGCTGTGATTGGTCCAGAGCTCAGGCTGGAGCTGACGGGGCTCTTTGCTTGTTCTGGTGCTGTTCCCGAAGGGCCCGTGGACTCAGGCCGGGGCCATAAATGAGGGCCGCTCCAGCTCTCAGCACTGCTTATTCTGACAGGACGCACCTCGGAGCGCAGACAAAATGCCTGGAACAAAAGGTAGATATTGAGTTTTCATGTGTTTCTTGTTAACTCATAAGAACCCGGACCAATTTATCCTTTTAGGAACATTATGGGGCATAAAAAACAGGCTTAATGGACACTTATAACATGTTTCTGCAGTTGTTTTTGAAATACAACGCCTCCTTGTGAAAGATCTGTAATGTCACATATATGTCACATTGGGCATTTATTTCTCGGTTAAAAAAAAAAAACATTTAATAATTTTTTTGCTAAATAGCAGTTTTTTCAGTTTCTTTTCTTTTCCACAACATTTATCAAAATTATGCGTATTATTAAAAAATTATTAACAAAACATATCAAGCCATAGGCGGATCTTCCAACACTTATCCCCTGCTCGCTGATGGGATGTCATTTTGTCATTTTGTCATTTTCCCAAGTATGCATGATTTCCTGACATTTGGTGCAGATCAATACCAATCAATATTTCAATTATATTAAACAGTGCTGTTAACATTTTTCTGAGTCCCAGAACACATAGAGAAAATATAGAACACTAAAAAAATTATTGAATCTGCTAAATGAATTGAGCAGCTCATTAATATTTTTCTTAATATGACAAATACATAACATCAATATTCCACCAACTGTTGTAAGGTTAACAGCCCGATGTGACATATATGTCACCACAATATTCTCGTAACTTGTTTTATATCAATTTGTTTAAGAAATGTATTAAAATCAGGTTAAGAGTAATCTATGATAAGTTATTAAAATGTTAGAATTGTTGCATGGGTTGAAACATACCTTTAGTAACAAAAACAAGCGTATTAAAAAATTGCTCACACTGCAACATGTGCTAACCAGACAGGCCACCATTTTGGAAATGTTGCCATGGCAACAAAAAATTCACAAACTGTCACATGACTGAATCTGGGTGTTCCTCATATGTCACTTAGGGACTTCCTGAGGATATTGCTTTAAAAAGATCTTTCCAGATAATCAGCAGTGTTTGTGACACCGTGTCACTGTGGGTTATTATGGGAAATCTATAACCAAAACATCATACTAGTAAATTAAACCAGACATGCATATGCAAAAAATAACGTCCTGAATGTTTTAACAGGTAACAAGACGGATAAGAAATCCACCACTAAGGTAAACCAAGCAAACCCAATGCACATGTTGGAAAGTTACCCATGCATAATTCATCTGTAAAATCTTCAAATGGATTGTTTTTGTCTTCTTGTAGCAACCTCAGAGTCCGAAGGAGCAGCCGAAGAAAGTTGATCAGAAAGGAGATGATGCCAAAAAGCAAGGAGGTGAATATTGACAACAGTATTCATAAAGATCCTCTCAGAAAACTCCTAATTTAGCTTCAACACTTTTACGTAGGAGTGTATTCGGGACTGATCTGAGAGCGAGTCTGAGCAAGGAAAATACACAAACTTTTATCTTAGTGAAGATAGTGTTATCTTATCTCTTTTGAAGACTGTGATTGGTTGGTTGTCCAAAAAGGGGAAAAAGGAGCGCTTTTAAGTATAGGGTCTATTTTAAGCCTTCACTTTGAAATTACAAGCGCAAATTGTCCTATTTTACCGTTCTCTCTCTCTCACACACACACACACATTATATATATGTATATAAACTAGGGATGCTACAATTCTCAATATAATATTGAACCGTTCTGTACTGCATTCACGGTTCAATACGCGCTTGTGAATTGCGTCGGTTTTGCATTTCATTAATTATTTTTCTACAAATTCTATCATTTTCCTCCATCCCAATACTGAACAACAACACACATTCACATCACAGGTCAGTGGTGGAGTTACACTCACAGAACACTAGAGTTATTCACAATCACCAAAGCTCATTATCTGCATGCGTTTTACAGCCTTGCCGGCATTATTTACTCACTCTAATATTGTTCATAACCTGTATTCATTTCTCGATGACAGAATTTTCAGTTTTGAGTGAAATATCCCTTTAATGTTAATACAACAACAAAAGACAAAGAGAAAATCACTTTTTTGACTGAAGAACTAATACAGCAGCTTTAATAAGAATCAGTGTATATTATAGTGAAGTCTGTGTAGTGTTTTTAGTTCCAGTGTAAATCTTCATATACATTTATTTTATATTTTACAACACACTAGGAATGTGTACAAGGGTTTTTTTTAGTAAAGTAAAGTAAAGTTTTAATTTTAAGTAAGGTTTTTCAATTATTTTAAGTAAAAGAAGGAAAGAAAATAAAGAAATAAAAAAAGTATTTTTTCTCTTTAACCTCTTGCTGTTCCTGTCGCTTAAGAATAGAAGAGTAAAAACTGATGTGACAAGCCATCAGAACCCAACCCAAAACCGTGGGTAAAAACTGAGGTGTGTATTGAACCGTGGACTAACTGTAGTGTTGCATCCCTAATATAAACCCTTTTATTATTTACCATTCTGTTAATTTCCTATAAGGTATTTGATTGGCTTAGAACTATAAACATTGTTCCACTGTTTCCAGTTGCACTGATTGCTGGCATGACTATTTAATTGGTGGTTTGAAAGTTGGGTTTAGTGCAACAAACATGATCTAATCTCTAGTGTCTGATTAACTCACGGTCCTCCATCGTCTGCAACACATTTCTTCTCCCTCTTCATCTTTCTGCCATTTTCTCGGCTGCTAAAGAAACTCTAAAGCCTCTTAAAAGTCCTTGTCTGTGCTTCTGACAAATCTGACCTTAAGAACTCTTTTAAGGGTTAAGATGCTTTCTGAATTACTGTTTTCTTTACCAGGATTTTTTAGTTAATTTTAAGAGTAAACGCCCACATTTCAAAGCATTTTCTTGGACTTTTGTCACTAGGAGCTGCTCTTTGCATTAAAGCTACACTGTGTAACTTTTTTAGTTTATTCTTAGCTAAAAACACTTAGTTCTTTCAGAAATATATGTGCTCATTAATGTATATTTACTTCTTTCAAGTAATAAAGTATTCTGGTAAGTTTATAATATGCCATTGTAAACACATACGGGTGAGGGTTTGAATGCGGGTCGCCATGTTGATCCTCCATCTTGAAAGTACATTAGCCAAAGAGGGACATTCCCGTAAATTCAAGCTTGGCCTTTGGCGTTTTAACACTCGATGGCTCCGTGTCCAATGTGGACGAGGTCGAGCTGGAAGCCATGTTAATCTTGGACTAAATCAGCCACCGTAGGAGTTAAAACTAAATCTGAATTGAGAGGAACAGAAACTAATATTCACTGGATGGTCATACACCAGTTCACCACTAGATGGAGGAAAATATCACACAGTGGAGCTTTAATATTCTTTATGAATACGGGCATCTAACACACACAGAGCTGAGATGCGTTTCATAGCTTATGAAAGTGAACGTTAGAAATGTGAATAATTATTCAGTGTGTGCGAGAAACAACATCTTGCACAAATGAGAGAGAAGATTGCACATGTTTTATTCCACTTGCTGTGTGTTTCCAGTCAAGCTCTGTGTTTCCCGCAGGACAGCCGAAGGGAGAGAAGCAATAACTTCCAGGCCTTCGTGAAGCTGGCTCTGGAGACTCTCCTGGGCTCTTGCCGCCGCAAGCATGAGGGCCCCAGCGGTAGGAGGACTGACGTCTGAGCCAATCAACAGCCTCCATCTATCGCTTGTCTCTTCTCACATCAATAGCGCTGCTGATTGGCTCATTGGTGTGGCTCACTCTGTGACCCCGCCCTCATCTGCTCACATTTGACTCCGCCCATGTCACGGTTCTCAACTGTGCTGTACATACATGAACTGAGTTACAAATAAACATGATTTCATACACTTGCCATAATTTGGGATTTTGACCTTTTTTGACCTCATTTATTATTTAGTCTTCAGCGTCCTTCAGAAATCATTCCAATATGTGAATTACTACTCAATTGGGCTGCTTAATATTTTTGTGGGGATATTTTCGGGATTCAAGCATTTATTTGACATAGAAAGCCCCATAACACCCTGTGACCCAAGACTGGTTTCCCACTGAAGCTAAAGCACACTCTAAAAAAAAAAGTTCTATATGGCACCCAAAATAGTTCTTGGCTCGTAATCATAGGGGAACCTTTTTTAGTGCTATATAGCACCAATTTTGGTTCTTCAGAGGTTCTTCAGCGGTTCTTTGACTAAGGTGCTATATAGCACCTCTGAAGAACCACTGAAGCACCAACATTGGTGCTATATACACTGTAAAAAATGATTTTGATTTTAACGGTATTTTACTGTAAAAATGCTACGGTGAAAAACAGTTCATTGATTAACAGAAAGTTTCCGTACTATATACGGTGAATAACTGTAATAGATCTAACCTTACATTTCATTTCATTTTACAGTAAAATACCGTTTACAGTAATACAGTTTTTGGAAGTGAAAAAGAACAAGTCATTGTGTAATTTACAGTGAAAACCCGTAAATTGACATTCCCAGAATTCCCTGCGTGACACTTCGCATTTGATGTATTTTCATTGCAATAACTGTTTCTTCTTTGTTTTTTTTCTAATCAGTTATGTACATTAGGGTTTTTATGTTACATCTGATGTTGTTAAATTAATGTTTATTGCATTTTTTTTATTTAAGTTTTACCATGATGGTGTTTAGTGTGTGTGTGAATGACTCTGAGCTCTTCTATATATTAGTATTGTCCTCTTAAAAGCTGCTTGTGATGAGCTTTGATTGATCATGTGATTCTCATCTCCGCTGTGATTGGTGGTTGTCCGTATATATCAAAGGTACATAACAGATATTAGTATTTCAATAGGTTGGTAATTTAACATTATTTCAGTTAATGAAATATGTTTTTTTACCGTAAATTGTTTACAGTGTAAACATGATCATTACATTATAAACCTTTAAATTATATGGTTTTGAACTGTAAAAGAAAACATTTTTAAACCGTAATTATTACATTATAAACCTTTAAATTATATGGTTTTGAACTGTAAAAGAAAACATTTTTAAACCGTAATTATTACATTATAAACCTTTAAATTATATGGTGCTGTCCCTAAAAACCTAAAACGTTACTGCCGTATTTTTTACGGTAAAGTTCACAGCTGCCGTTTTTTTACCGTAAATTTTACGGGGATTTTTTTACAGTGTAGCACTAAAAAACGTTCCCCTGATTACGAGCCAAGAACCATTTTTGGTGCCATATAGAACCTTTTTTTGTCTGGTCAGTATCCGGATGGGAGATGGTTTCTGCTGGAAGAGGTGTTAGTGAGGCCAGCAGGGGGCGCTCAGGGGTCTGTGCGGGGCCCAGAGACTGTAAAACAATATGGACGTAGTGTCCGTGACGGTCCCATAGGATTCTGAAGAGAGGTTCAGACGGAGCTGAGGTGTCACTCAAAGTGGCCACGCCCTTAATTATGCAGAGCTTTAAGGCTTTATATAATGTAAAGGAATGAGTTATAAAAGCATTCCCCCCCTCACAGTCGTCATGAAGGGCAACATTAGCCGTAGAGCCCAAAAGCACAGTTTGTCCCAGACTGTAAACATGTGTTCTTCTGCTGTAAAGTTGGCCATTTAACAGTTTTTCTCTGTTGCTTTGGTACATTTCTCGAATTATCCTCAACATTTGCAAAACAGTAAGTGCATTTCTCAAAACAATTCGTACAAATAGCAAAACACCATGGATGACCTGCAAAAGCTAGCCTGGATGCCAGCCGAATTTAGCCCCGCCCACAAAATGTTTTGCTCAGGCAATTCGGTCTGGACTCGCTCCATAGAGGAGGAATTATGCCAGAACAGAAACTGTTCGGACCAATGAAATCATCAGGGCGGGCTTTAGACGATGATGGACAGATGATCAACAGTAACGTCATCATCACGTCATCGAAGGCTCTTGGGTTGAATTTGCTCTAATCCTAAACGGAGAACTTGTTCGTATATGCGTTCACCTTCACTATTTCTCAGAAACGATGATCGTGTTGGTAAGTACTCTGTGTATCCTTAAATTATTTTATTACTGCCAAAGATCGTTTACACTCATGTTTTTCTTGTAACGTTACTTAATCCAGCGTGCGTGCAGACAGGGTTTCCAAGTGTTTTTGCAATGTCGCGCACAATTGCTACTCAAAACGTTTGGTTGGCAAAATATGTTATTTTGGCAAGGTTGCCTGCTAAAATTCGCATTCCTGGGTTTATATAATCACATAATTGGGGTCGCTTCAACCCGCGGACATGGAGAAAAACACGGACTTGGTAACAGTGCAGTTGAGTTCTGTTGACATTTGACAACTAACGTTACGCGTCGCTCCGTTGCTCTGATTGGTTGTAGGTCTATCCAATTGAGGTCTTTCCTGGCTCGGTTGAAACACGCCCCATAATCACAGCTCAATGGAGCAGCATCAGACTCATATTCTGACTAGAATTGAGTATGGCCACGCCAGGCTATGCAAAAGCCAGTCTCTTGCTCAAAATCCTCAGCTCATCTCTCAGAAGTAAATCTCTGTGTTAATGAACATGTCAGTGCCATCAGAATGACCAGAGCTTGTGTTATTGAGTATGAATAACACAGTCAAATCGCTCAGTCATGTTGTCAATATAACTGAACTCTGGAGGATGTTCTGATGTAAATTTGGCTAAAGTTTTGATGACAATTATTGTAAATTGTAGGTTAAACCTCAGTGTGTGTGTGAGTTTGATTGCAAGAGACTGGACAAGATTCACATTTACACTTTTACTGTTTGTGCTGTAATTTGTTGACAGATGTCATTGCGATACAGAAAGGAAAAGACAGCACTGCATAGCACAAAGAAAAAACCCCAGAAAAACAAAAGTAGAAATGTGAACGTCTAATGGAAATGTATAGAAATATGCTTGACATATTATGACAGCTTGTTCAACCATTTTGCATGTAAAGACTTCTGCTGAACTAATGGCTAAATGTTGTGGGGGTGAGACTATAAGACAGAGACACATTATAATACATTATGATCAACATGACATAAGCAGCTGATAATGGAGGAAACCGCAGAGAATTGTACATAATCATTTGCATGGATGTACACAAGCATTTGCAACTTGTTCAAAGAAATGAGAAACTGCTTTTTTGATGTGCACAAGTGACACAATGATGTGAAGATTGAACAGGTCGCTTTGAGAATTTCAATTCTGATCTGAGAAATGAACCAAAGCGACTGAGAAAAACTGTAACATGAGCTCAATGAGATTCTGCTCCTTCTGGAGTCTGCCTCTAGTGGCCAGTCCATGAACTGCAGTTTAACTCACTTCAGTATCGGCTTCAGGAGAAACTGCGGGAGAGCCGCTTGCTGGGTCCTAACGCCCCACTCTAGTGATGGGGACACTATACTGTAACAAGCACCGTCCTTCAGACGTTAAACCAAGGACTCTCTGTGTCATTATATCTCAGAATGTCCTTCAGAAAAAGAGTAGGGGTGTAACCCCGGCATCATGGCCTCTGTCCATCATGGCCTCCTAATCATCCCCATATCCTGATGGGCTTCATCGCTCTGTCTCCTCTCCACCAATCAGCTGCTGTGTGGTGGGCATTCTGGCACAAAATGGCTGCCGTCACATCCTGCAGGTGGTGCTGCACATTAGTGGTGGTGTTGAGGAGATTCCCCCTTCTTTAAACGCTCCCAGAAAAGTGCTATATAAATGTGACGAATTATTATTATTATAAATGTCACTTTTGATCAATTTAACGCACCGTTATATAGAGGGTATGTGCGTGATGACACCGTCAGCTGTGGTTACACACACTGAGTGGCAAAAAGACTGAGCGGCCGCATTGGTTTTCAGTGTGAATGCTGCGAAAAACACACGAAACACATCCAAAACGGGAAAGAGCTTTGAGGTTGACTGTACAGGTGTATTTTTACAGACTAATGTTGTCCTTCCTGACGACTGTGAGGGGGGGAATTTTTATAACTCATTCGTTTACATTATATAAAGCTTTAAAGTTCTGCATAATTAAGGGCGTGGCCACTTTGAGTGACAGGTGGATTGTCTGCTGTCTGTCAGTCATCACCTCAGCTCCGCCCACGTCCCGCCTCTTTCCCCATTTCCTGTTATCCGGAGAGACGCTGACAAGATGGCGACGGCCAGCTCGACCCGACTTTACACTTCAGAACTGCTCTTCAGAATTTATCTATCATATATCGTATTGACAGTTCATCAGTTAAATATTTACTTATATTCTAAATAATTGGATGTTTTTTTTTAAATAAACACAGACAAAAATATACAAATTTTAGGTCTGGATGATATGACGATAGCCTATTTATTTGCTTTATGTATTTCCCCGGCATCAAAATCATATAAATCAGGAAACACGATTCCTGGCTAATATCCATGGATCACGGGATCTGTGGTAAGTTGTAAGGAACAATATATCGAATCCAGTTTAAACTGATAATCGTTTGTTTTACTCATGTTTTTGCAGTTTCTAGCCTAGAAATTAAGAAAAAATACATAATAAAACTGTGTCTCTTTATCTTAATGAAGCTCAAGCCCCTCCAGGAGGAGATTATATAACCGGATGACAAGTAAGCAGCAGATTTATGGTGTATTGATGCATAATTTGGGGTATTATTTTTTAATTTTGTAAATGAATGAACATTACTAGCACCATACTGGTACATCATGTCTCATTTCCTTTTTAATAGTCATTTTGTTTCTAAATTTTCATATTATTGGTTTAATTCAGCTCTTCAAAGTGTAAAAAATAATAAAACCGTGTCTCTCGGTGGGACAGTGACGTCAATGCATACTCTATATTGATGAAAGACTGCATGTGAAAATTACTAAATATTTTTTCCTTTGGAATAACGTACACTAATTAATCATTTGCATGTACTAAAAACAGGTTAAATTGTAATTTTATGCTGACGTTTGATATTTATTTAGTCAAAAAATCCCAATTCCTCATGCAATAAATGTTATAGCTACATAATAAGAAGTTATGTTGTCAGGGGAGCACAGATATAGCCTCAGACATAACATTTGCCTTAATAAATCCATCCTGCATATCGCCCCATGTGACCCAGTGTGTGTCCAGCAGATGTTGGACTAAAGCAGGTGTGTGTGTAAGCATGCATCAGAGACCGCGCTCAGGGACTGATGCAATATTAAGCTGACACAGCAAATCTAAAGGATGCATTTGTGCCAGAGAACAAGTGAAAGGAGGAATGTAGTCTCATAACTAGATTATATCTGACACATGCACTGCTTCTGTTTTAAAGAATGTCACTCTTTCTCTTGATTTAACCACATCTGACAGATTGTGAGTGTGTGTGTGATCACATATGCTGAGCCATAAACCTGTCAGAGTGATGAGGGCATTTCTCTCCTGATGCAAAAAAGATATGCCATTTATTTTTAATCTCAAGTAATGAATATTTACTTACAGCAGCTTAACTTTATCATATGTGGCCATTTGACCAAAGATGTCATTGCGATGGATCCGGATAAACCCAGACTGGTTTATTGATTCACGGTTATTTTCAGGATTACACTCATATTGCAGGAGACCAGATGCAGGAAATATGACAGTATATTTAATTTATATATAATATCATATAAAAAATAATGATATATGTATGTGTGTATATGTGTGTGTGTGTGTGTGTGATGGGTAGGTTTAGGGGTAGTGTCTGTGTGTGTGTGTGTGTGTGTGTGTGTGTGTGTGTGTGTGTGTGTGTGTGTGATGGGTAGGTTTAGGGGCAGTGTGTGTGTGTGTGTGTGTGTGTGTGTGTGTGTGTGTGATGGGTAGGTTTAGGGGCAGTGTGTGTGTGTGTGTGTGTGTGTGTGTGTGTGTGTGTGTGTGTGTGTGTGTGTGTGTGTGTGTGTGATGGGTAGGTTTAGGGGCAGTGTGTGTGTGTGATGGGTAGGTTTAGGGGCAGTGTGTGTGTGTGTGTGTGTGTGTGTGTGTGTGATGGGTAGGTTTAGGGGCAGTGTGTGTGTGTGTGTGTGTGTGTGTGTGTGTGTGTGTGTGTGTGTGTGTGTGTGTGTGTGTGTGTGTGTGTGTGTGTGTGTGTGTGTGTGATGGGTAGGTTTAGGGGCAGTGTGTGTGTGTGTGTGTGTGTGTGTGTGTGTGATGGGTAGGTTTAGGGGTAGTGTCTGTGTGTGTGTGTGTGTGTGTGTGTGATGGGTAGGTTTAGGGGCAGTGTGTGTGTGTGTGTGTGTGTGTGTGTGTGTGTGTGTGATGGGTAGGTTTAGGGGCAGTGTGTGTGTGTGTGTGTGTGTGTGATGGGTAGGTTTAGGGGCAGTGTGTGTGTGTGTGTGTGTGTGTGTGTGTGTGTGTGATGGGTAGGTTTAGGGGCAGTGTGTGTGTGTGTGTGTGTGTGTGTGTGTGTGATGGGTAGGTTTAGGGGCAGTGTGTGTGTGTGTGTGTGTGTGTGTGTGTGTGTGTGTGTGTGTGTGTGTGTGTGTGTGTGTGTGTGTGTGTGTGTGTGTGTGTGTGTGTGTGTGTGTGTGTGTGTGTGTGTGTGTGTGTTTCTGTGTGTGTGTGTGCAATGTTTTAGAGAAACTATTGATTACTGATGAAAGTGTTTTTGATTTTTCTCTAAAAAAATACAGTGGTAGTACCACAATATTATGGCATCAGATGGTTATACCAATTTTGATATATACCATAATAGATAGATAGATAGATAGATAGATAGATAGATAGACAGACAGACAGACAGACAGACAGACAGACAGACAGACAGACAGACAGATGATAGATAGATAGATAGATAGATAGATAGATAGATAGATAGATAGATAGATAGATAGATAGACAGACAGACAGACAGACAGACAGACAGACAGACAGATGATAGATAGATAGATAGATAGATAGATAGATAGATAGACAGACAGACAGACAGACAGACAGACAGACAGACAGACAGACAGACAGACAGACAGACAGATGATAGATAGATAGATAGATAGATAGATAGATAGATAGATAGATAGATAGATAGATAGATAGACAGACAGACAGACAGACAGACAGACAGACAGACAGACAGACAGACAGACAGACAGATGATAGATAGATAGATAGATAGATAGACAGACAGACAGACAGACAGACAGACAGACAGACAGACAGACAGACAGACAGACAGACAGACAGACAGACAGATGATAGATAGATAGATAGATAGATAGATAGATAGATAGATAGATAGACAGACAGACAGACAGACAGACAGACAGACAGACAGACAGACAGACAGACAGACAGACAGACAGACAGATGATAGATAGATAGATAGATAGATAGATAGATAGACAGACAGACAGACAGACAGACAGACAGACAGATGATAGATAGATAGATAGATAGATAGATAGATAGATAGATAGATAGATAGATAGATAGACAGACAGACAGACAGACAGACAGACAGACAGACAGACAGACAGACAGACAGACAGATGATAGATAGATAGATAGATAGATAGATAGATAGATAGATAGATAGATAGATAGATAGATAGATAGATAGATAGATAGATAGATAGATAGATAGATAGATAGATAGATCATGTTTAATGTATCATGGGGTGCCATGTAAATACCATGATGCATGAATTTCAGTACTATAGTATTACCATATGAGAACTATCACTGCATCTGTACTCTGACTCAGTTCTGTATTTAATATTAAACTATGATATTACCATAGTAAGGCGGTATTGCTCCAAAACCTGCCATAACCACGGCACACGTACAGAAAAATATAGTAATACGATTGTGGTTCGTTTTCTTATAGTATTCACAATAGCCCTCCCACTCTCTTCTCTCTCGCACGCACACACACACACACACACACACACACACACACACACACACACACACACACACACACACACACTCTCACGATCCGAGGCTTCAGCCATTAGAGCTTCAGGATCGTCACCGAGAGGAGAATCCAGCGCTTCATCACAGGCATGGGTTTCCATCGCTCCGTCGGACGGACGACGGGACCGGCGGCTTTCTGCTCGGACACCGGAGAGATGTTCGGATAACTGCATCCGTGTTCATGTTCATCTTTCTGAAGTGCTTCAGGTAAACGCTACAAGTGACGCGCGCTTTGATTCTGCTGAGTGACAACTAATCGTGATTTGGCGCGTTTTTACCTGATATTGTGTTTCGATGAAGGTGGATCTCACGAAAACATGTTCACGTTTCAGCCCAAAAATCAAAAGGAAAATAGAATATGTTTTTGTAGCATTAACATTTTTGAGTTGTGACATTTTATTTGATTATCCTACAGTAACGCTGTAATGAGAACTATTATATTTGCTTTACTAATTAAAAATTAAATTAAATAATGTATGCATAGGCCTATTATAAATGTGTTTTTTAAATTATGGTAATAGGGGTGCTTGCTTAGTTGTCATGCATATCATGTCACAAATTAATGCACAAAAGAATTGAATGTTCTTTATTTTGAAAAACGCTATTTTAGATGTGGGAAATGTGTCATTTTAATTGAGAGTTTTTCTTGTTGTCTGGTTGGTGGACTATAATTAAACGCTATCGGGACCCTGTGGGCTGGAGATGCCCTGAACATGCTCTGTGTGTGTCTGAGGAGCAGAGAGATTGTGTTGCATTGGTGTACAAAGTCTTATAGGCCTACATTTACATTATATTTAAATTTTCTACATTTTCTATATGGAAATTAAACATTTTGCTGAACTTTAGTATTATGCATATCGTCATTTCCCCTTGTGTTTGTTCACCCAAAAATCATAATTCTGTCATTAAAGGAACTGTATGTAAGACATGTATTTCAATTAATCATAAAATGGCCCTGATATGTCACTAGACATTAAGAAATCATGTTAATTTCAAATACTTATATCACTGACAACGGTTGTCCGGCCAAGATATTGTCATTTTAAAAGTGAAGTTGCAGCCCTCAACTGATGTTGATGTTGACATGTAGTGTCATGCCTGAAGCCCCACCCTCCACCTATCGACCAATCACGAAGTCAGTAGTGTTTCTGCATTCGGGTTGCCAGCTCTGCTCTAGTTACCACAGCTGTAGCTACAAACTTTTTGGATAAACAATGTCTAACTTTACGAAACCTAAACGACCTCGTTATGAATCAGAAAAACGTTGTGACAGTGTCCGAAATAAAACAAGGATTTGAGATGCCTTTGAAAGATAGAGACGGCTGAAAACGGAGAATAATTTGAAGACTGATGCCAACGTTGCTAATTTTCTCCTGGACAGGTAAGGTTCATCTATGTTTGGCTAACTTGTACTTAATGTAAATGGACATTTCAAATATTTATGACAGTCGAACAAAGATATACATGTTCGTGCAAAGTAACGTTAGGTTAGCGCAGATGGAGGAGGTGGGTCATTGAATTGAAAAGGTAACGTTAAGGAATTGTTTGGTAAATAAAAACGGCGAGTCGTCATTGCTAACATTAGTAATGCATTATCAGAGCCCGTTTCTCTGTCATTATGCTAGGACGCTGAGGAAAACAACATTAGCACGCCTATTAGCACTGTGTAAACGTATTTGAGACAGTAGCCTAACGTTACCTCAGTAAAAATTATTCCTCATTCGTTCTTCGCATAGATAGTGGACAAAACATGCTGCAAGTGGACCTGTATGACCATTGCTAATGTTATTTAGCTTTGCTGTAATTTTACTATAGTATTTTTTCATGTGGGAATGTACTGTCACATA
The DNA here is from genome assembly GCF_949357685.1 of Gobio gobio. Taxonomy (NCBI): domain Eukaryota; kingdom Metazoa; phylum Chordata; class Actinopteri; order Cypriniformes; family Gobionidae; genus Gobio; species Gobio gobio. The sequence goes on from NC_137116.1 coordinate 57,409,654, forward strand.
CGAGCGTTCATATTTACGATTATATTTGGCTAATCGCCATTAGTAAATTTTTGCGATTCATAATTACTTCACAAAACATCGCTCTTGAAGCATAAACATAATTAACAGAAAGAAAAAAATCTTACTGTGTACGACTCGTCACTTGCCATTGAAAGCTCCGTGTAACGTTAGCAGCCTACCTTCCTGCTGGATCCTGCAGCCTATCTGGCAACCTCGAGTCAGGGGGAGGGGGGATACACCGCTCTACAGTCATTTGAAAGTGATTGCAGTACCAGTTTTGGCCACAGTCCTACATACAGCTCCTTTAATTCTCTCCCTCATGTCAAACCCGTAAGACTTTCGTTCATCTTCAGAACACAAATGAAGTTACGCAACTAAGACTTCATAAACTTCATAAAGAGATCGTAAAACGAATCCATATTAATTTTCTGAAGAGACTCGATCGCTTTATGTGATTAACAGATTGACTTTAGGCTTTTATTCACATTTACACGTTGATCAGCAAACACATCAGTTGAGGTAAACAGAAGCTCAAGCATGAGAACCAATGAGGTTCATTCTCGTGTTACGCATCACGTTTGAGCTTCAGCGAGAACCAATGAGGTTCATTCTCGTGTTACGCATCACGTTTGAGCTTCAGCGAGAACAAATGAGGTTCATTCTCGTGTTACGCATCACGTTTGAGCTTCTCAAGAACCAATGAGGTTCATTCTTGTGTTACGCATCACGTTTGAGCTTCTCAAGAACCAATGAGGTTCATTCTCGTGTTACGCATCACGTTTGAGCTTCTCAAGAACCAATGAGGTTCATTCTTGTGTTACGCATCACGTTTGAGCTTCTCAAGAACCAATGAGGTTCATTCTTGTGTTACGCATCACGTTTGAGCTTCAGCGAGAACCAATGAGGTTCATTCTCGTGTTACGCATCACGTTTGAGCTTCTCAAGAACCAATGAGGTTCATTCTCATGTTACGCATCACGTTTGAGCTTCTCAAGAACCAATGAGGTTCATTCTCATGTTACGCATCACGTTTGAGCTTCTCAAGAACAAATGAGGTTCATTCTCGTGTTACGCATCACGTTTGAGCTTCTCAAGAACCTATGAGGTTCATTCTCGTGTTATGCATCACGTTTGAGGTTCTGCAAGAACCAATGAGGTTCATTCTCGTGTTACGCATCACGTTTGAGCTTCTCAAGAACCAATGAGGTTCATTCTCATGTTACGCATCACGTTTGAGATTCAGCGAGAACCAATGAGGTTCATTCTCGTGTTACGCATCACGTTTGAGCTTCTCAAGAACCAATGAGGTTCATTCTCGTGTTATGCATCACGTTTGAGGTTCTGCAAGAACCAATGAGGTTCATTCTCGTGTTACGCATCACGTTTGAGCTTCTCAAGAACCAATGAGGTTCATTCTTGTGTTACGCATCACGTTTGAGGTTCTGCAAGAACCAATGAGGTTCATTCTCGTGTTACGCATCACGTTTGAGCTTCAGCGAGAACCAATGAGGTTCATTCTCGTGTTACGCATCACGTTTGAGCTTCTCAAGAACCAATGAGGTTCATTCTCATGTTACGCATCACGTTTGAGCTTCAGCGAGAACCAATGAGGTTCATTCTCGTGTTACGCATCACGTTTGAGCTTCTCAAGAACCAATGAGGTTCATTCTCATGTTACGCATCACGTTTGAGCTTCAGCGAGAACCAATGAGGTTCATTCTCGTGTTACGCATCACGTTTGAGCTTCTCAAGAACCAATGAGGTTCATTCTCGTGTTACGCATCACGTTTGAGCTTCTCAAGAACCAATGAGGTTCATTCTCGTGTTACGCATCACGTTTGAGCTTCTCAAGAACCAATGAGGTTCATTCTCGTGTTACGCATCACGTTTGAGCTTCTCAAGAACCAATGAGGTTCATTCTCGTGTTACGCATCACGTTTGAGCTTCAGCGAGAACCAATGAGGTTTGTTCTCGTGTTACGCATCACGTTTGAGCATCAGCGAGAGCCAATGAGGTTCATTCTCGTGTTACGAATCACGTTTGAGCATCAGCGAGAGCCAATGAGGTTCATTCTCGTGTTAGGCATCACGTTTGAGCATCAGCGAGAACCAATGAGGTTCATTCTCGTGTTAGGCATCACGTTTGAGCATCAGCGAGAACCAATGAGGTTCATTCTCGTGTTAGGCATCACGTTTGAGCATCAGCGAGAACCAATGAGGTTCATTCTCGTGTTAGGCATCACGTTTGAGCATCAGCGAGAGCCAATGAGGTTTGTTCTCGTGTTACGCATCACGTTTGAGCATCAGCGAGAGCCAATGAGGTTCATTCTCGTGTTACGCATCACGTTTGAGCTTCAGCGAGAACCAATGAGGTTTGTTCTCGTGTTACGCATCACGTTTGAGCATCAGCGAGAACCAATGAGGTTCATTCTCGTGTTACGCATCACGTTTGAGCATCAGCGAGAGCCAATGAGGTTCATTCTCGTGTTACGAATCACGTTTGAGCATCAGCGAGAACCAATGAGGTTCATTCTCGTGTTAGGCATCACGTTTGAGCATCAGCGAGAACCAATGAGGTTCATTCTCGTGTTACGCATCACGTTTGAGCATCAGCGAGAACCAATGAGGTTCATTCTCGTGTTACGCATCACGTTTGAGCTTCTCAAGAACCAATGAGGTTCATTCTGGTGTTACGCATCACGTTTGAGGTTCTGCAAGAACCAATGAGGTTCATTCTGGTGTTACGCATCACGTTTGAGGTTCTGCAAGAACCAATGAGGTTCATTCTGGTGTTACGCATCACGTTTGAGCTTCTCAAGAACCAATGAGGTTCATTCTGGTGTTACGCATCACGTTTGAGGTTCTGCAAGAACCAATGAGGTTCATTCTCGTGTTACGCATCACGTTTGAGGTTCTGCAAGAACCAATGAGGTTCATTCTGGTGTTACGCATCACGTTTGAGCTTCTCAAGAACCAATGAGGTTCATTCTGGTGTTACGCATCACGTTTGAGGTTCTGCGAGAACCAATGAGGTTCATTCTCGTGTTACGGATCACGTTTGAGCATCAGCGAGAGCCAATGAGGTTCATTCTCGTGTTACGCATCACGTTTGAGCATCAGCGAGAACCAATGAGGTTCATTCTCGTGTTAGGCATCACGTTTGAGCATCAGCGAGAACCAATGAGGTTCATTCTCGTGTTACGCATCACGTTTGAGCTTCTCAAGAACCAATGAGGTTCATTCTCGTGTTACGCATCACGTTTGAGGTTCTGCAAGAACCAATGAGGTTCATTCTCGTGTTACGCATCACGTTTGAGGTTCTGCAAGAACCAACGAGGTTCATTCTGGTGTTACGCATCACGTTTGAGGTTCTGCAAGAACCAATGAGGTTCATTCTGGTGTTACGCATCACGTTTGAGCTTCTCAAGAACCAATGAGGTTCATTCTGGTGTTACGCATCACGTTTGAGGTTCTGCAAGAACCAATGAGGTTCATTCTCGTGTTACGCATCACGTTTGTGGTTCTGCAAGAACCAATAAGGTTCATTCTTGTGTTACGCATTACGTTTGAGGTTCTGCAAGAACCAATGAGGTTCATTCTGGTGTTACGCATCACGTTTGAGCTTCTCAAGAACCAATGAGGTTCATTCTGGTGTTACGCATCACGTTTGAGGTTCTGCAAGAACCAATGAGGTTCATTCTCGTGTTACGCATCACGTTTGAGCATCAGCGAGAACCAATGAGGTTCATTCTCGTGTTAGGCATCACGTTTGAGCATCAGCGAGAACCAATGAGGTTCATTCTCGTGTTACGCATCACGTTTGAGCTTCTCAAGAACCAATGAGGTTCATTCTCGTGTTACGCATCACGTTTGAGGTTCTGCAAGAACCAATGAGGTTCATTCTCGTGTTACGCATCACGTTTGAGGTTCTGCAAGAACCAATGAGGTTCATTCTCGTGTTACGCATCACGTTTGAGGTTCTGCAAGAACCAATGAGGTTCATTCTGGTGTTACGCATCACGTTTGAGGTTCTGCAAGAACCAATGAGGTTCATTCTGGTATTACGCATCACGTTTGAGCTTCTCAAGAACCAATGAGGTTCATTCTGGTGTTACGCATCACGTTTGAGGTTCTGCAAGAACCAATGAGGTTCATTCTCGTGTTACGCATCACGTTTGTGGTTCTGCAAGAACCAATAAGGTTCATTCTCGTGTTACGCATTACGTTTGAGGTTCTGCAAGAACCAATGAGGTTCATTCTGGTGTTACGCATCACGTTTGAGCTTCTCAAGAACCAATGAGGTTCATTCTCGTGTTACGCATCACGTTTGAGCTTCTCAAGAACCAATGAGGTTCATTCTCGTGTTACGCATCACGTTTGAGGTTCTGCAAGAACCAATGAGGTTCATTCTCGTGTTACGCATCACGTTTGAGGTTCTGCAAGAACCAACGAGGTTCATTCTGGTGTTACGCATCACGTTTGAGGTTCTGCAAGAACCAATGAGGTTCATTCTGGTGTTACGCATCACGTTTGAGCTTCTCAAGAACCAATGAGGTTCATTCTGGTGTTACGCATCACGTTTGAGGTTCTGCAAGAACCAATGAGGTTCATTCTCGTGTTACGCATCACGTTTGTGGTTCTGCAAGAACCAATAAGGTTCATTCTCGTGTTACGCATTACGTTTGAGGTTCTGCAAGAACCAATGAGGTTCATTCTGGTGTTACGCATCACGTTTGAGCTTCTCAAGAACCAATGAGGTTCATTCTGGTGTTACGCATCACGTTTGAGGTTCTGCAAGAACCAATGAGGTTCATTCTCGTGTTACGCATCACGTTTGAGCATCAGCGAGAACCAATGAGGTTCATTCTCGTGTTAGGCATCACGTTTGAGCATCAGCGAGAACCAATGAGGTTCATTCTCGTGTTACGCATCACGTTTGAGCTTCTCAAGAACCAATGAGGTTCATTCTCGTGTTACGCATCACGTTTGAGGTTCTGCAAGAACCAATGAGGTTCATTCTCGTGTTACGCATCACGTTTGAGGTTCTGCAAGAACCAATGAGGTTCATTCTCGTGTTACGCATCACGTTTGAGGTTCTGCAAGAACCAATGAGGTTCATTCTGGTATTACGCATCACGTTTGAGCTTCTCAAGAACCAATGAGGTTCATTCTGGTGTTACGCATCACGTTTGAGGTTCTGCAAGAACCAATGAGGTTCATTCTCGTGTTACGCATCACGTTTGTGGTTCTGCAAGAACCAATAAGGTTCATTCTCGTGTTACGCATTACGTTTGAGGTTCTGCAAGAACCAATGAGGTTCATTCTGGTGTTACGCATCACGTTTGAGCTTCTCAAGAACCAATGAGGTTCATTCTGGTGTTACGCATCACGTTTGAGGTTCTGCAAGAACCAATGAGGTTCATTCTCGTGTTACGCATCACGTTTGTGGTTCTGCAAGAACCAATAAGGTTCATTCTCGTGTTACGCATCACGTTTGAGGTTCTGCAAGAACCAATGAGGTTCATTCTGGTGTTACGCATCACGTTTGAGGTTCTGCAAGAACCAATGAGGTTCATTCTGGTGTTACGCATCACGTTTGAGCTTCTCAAGAACCAATGAGGTTCATTCTGGTGTTACGCATCACGTTTGAGGTTCTGCAAGAACCAATGAGGTTCATTCTCGTGTTACGCATCACGTTTGAGGTTCTGCAAGAACCAATAGATTCAAGATTCAAGATTCAAGAGTTTTATTTGTCACATACACAGTTATATACACAATATACAACTGGCAGTGAAATGTAAACAGGTCCGCTCCATGGACAGTGCAAATAACAGTTACAAGAAATTAAATAGAAATAGAATAAAGTTAGAATAAAAAGTATTAACATAAGTAGAATTATAAATAAATCAAGTAAAAGATAAAAATAGGAAATAAGATAAAAATAAAAATATAAAAAATATGTGGATGATAAGTGAGATAAACTGTAGACTTAAAAATAAGTGGTTAACATAAAATATATAATATGTATATATAAAGAAGTATAATGTGCAAGGTTTATTACAGGTTGTTACGCAGTAACAATAGGGACGTAAAGTAAAGTGCAGTGCAATTGCAGTATGTGGATGTTAATGTTGAAAGACCGTATGTTTATGCGTGTGCGGGGGTGAAGTGAGTCACGTGACTGAGTTCAGGAGTCTGATGGCCTGGGGGAAGAAACTCCTCCTGAGTCTTTCAGTCTTTGCCATCAGGCTACGGAAGCGCTTACCAGGTGGCAGCAGGGTGAAGTGAGAGTTTGCAGGGTGATTAATGTCTCTGATGATTTTAGTAGCTCTACCTCTGCAGCGTTTGGTGAAGATGTCCTGCAGAGACGGGAGAGCTGAGCCTGAGATGCGCTCGGATAAGCGCACCACTCTTTGCAGGGCTTTGCAGTCGTGACTGGTGCTGTTCCCGTACCACGCTGTGATGCACTGAGTCAGGACACTTTCTATCGCCCCTCGATAGAAAGTTTTCAGGATGGCTGGTGAAACCCTGAATTTCCTCAGCTGGCGCAGGTGGTACAGTCTTTGCCTGGCTTTTTTCACCTGTGTCTGGATGTGTGTAGTCCAGGTCAGATCCTCGGAGATGTTCACACCCAGGTATTTGAAGCTGCTCACTCTCTCTACCGGTGTCCCGCTGATCATGAGAGGGGAGTATGACCGATGCTGTCTCTTCCTGAAGTCCACAATCAGTTCTTTGGTCTTGTTAACATTCAGAGAGAGACAGTTGTCCTGGCACCATGATGTCAGTTGCTCCACTTCGTCCAAGTATGCCGTCTCATTGTTGTTGGAGATGAGACCCAGGACAACAGTATCATCAGCAAACTTGATGATCGAGGTGGAGCTGTGTGTGGACAAACAGTCATGGGTGTAGAGAGAGTAGAGCAGGGGACTCAGCACACAGCCCTGTGGAGCTCCAACACTCAGGGTGATGGAGGTGGAGGTGAACTGGCCTACTCTCACCGCCTGGGGTCTGCCAGTGAGGAAATCTTCAATCCAGAGGCAGAGAGAAGAATTCAGGCCTAGATCCAGGAGTTTGTGTGTTAGCTTAATGGGAACTATGGTGTTAAAGGCTGAGCTATAGTCAATAAATAGCAGCCTGACATAGTTCCCACTTTTGCTGTCGATGTGAGTGAGGCAGGAGTGAAGGACGTGAGAAATGGCATCTTCAGTCGATCTATTGGGACGATAGGCAAACTGAAGAGGGTCCAAAGTGTCAGGAATGGAGGAGCAAATGTTGTTTTTAATGAGTCTCTCAAAGACCTTCATGACTAAAGATGTGAGAGCCACTGGACGATAGTCATTTAGGCAAGAGGGTTTACTGATCTTAGGTACAGGGATGATGGAGGATCGTTTGAAGGAGGTGGGGACAACAGATGTAGCAAGGGACTCGTTGAATATGGATGTAAAGAGCCCTGCGAGCTGATCAGCACAGGACCGCAGAACACGACCTGAAATACCATCCGGCCCAGCAGCTTTCCTGACATCCACACGTTTGAGTGCCCTCCGAACCTCGTCCTCCGAGACAGAGATCACGTGACCGTTGCTGCTCTGAGGGACTCTCTCTGACGCGTCACTCGCCGGAGTCGCGCTGCCGCGATTACCATCAAAGCGAGCGTAGAAAGGTTCATTCTCGTTCATTCGTCAATAAGGTTCATTCTCGTGTTACGCATTACGTTTGAGGTTCTGCAAGAACCAATGAGGTTAATTCTCATCTTACACATCACGTTTGAGGTTCTGCAAGAACCAATGAAGTTCATTCTCGTGTTACGCATCACGTTTGAGGTTCTGCAAGAACCAATGAGGTTCATTCTCGTGTTACGCATCACGTTTGAGCTTCTCAAGAACCAATGAGGTTCATTCTCGTGTTACGCATCACATTTGATCTTCTCAAGAACCAATGAGGTTCATTCTCGTGTTACGCATCACGTTTGAGCTTCTGCAAGAACCAATGAGGTTCATTCTCGTGTTACGCATCACGTTTGAGCATCAGCGAGAGCCAATGAGTTTAATTTTGTGTTACGCATCACGTTTGAGCTTCTCAAGAACCAATGAGGTTCATTCTCGTGTTACGCATCACGCTTGAGCTTCAGCAAGAACCAATGAGGTTCATCACGTTTGAGCTTCTCAAGAACCAATGAGGTTCATTCTCGTGTTACGCATCACGTTTGATCATTCTCGTGTTACGCATCACGTTTGAGCTTCTCAAGAACCAATGAGGTTCATTCTCGTGTTACGCATCACGTTTGAGCTTCTCAAGAACCAATGAGGTTAATTCTCGTGTTACGCATCACGTTTGAGCTTCTACAAGAACCAATGAGGTTCATTCTCGTGTTACGCATCACGTTTGAGCTTCTCAAGAACCAATGAGGTTAATTCTCGTGTTACGCATCACGTTTGAGCTTCTACAAGAACCAATGAGGTTCATTCTCGTGTTACGCATCACATTTGAGCTTCTCAAGAACCAATGAGGTTCATTCTCGTGTTACGCATCACATTTGAGCATCAGCGAGAGACAATGAGGTTAATTCTCGTGTTACGCATCACATTTGAGCATCAGCGAGAGACAATGAGGTTCATTCTTGTGTTACGCATCACATTTGAGCATCAGCGAGAGACAATGAGGTTCATTCTCGTGTTACGCATCACGTTTGAGCATCAGCGAGAGACAATGAGGTTCATTCTCGTGTTACGCATCACATTTGAGCATCAGCGAGAACCAATGAGGTTCATTCTCGTGTTACGCATCACGTTTGAGCATCAGCGAGAGACAATGAGGTTCATTCTCGTGTTACGCATCACGTTTGAGCATCAGCGAGAACCAATGAGGTTCATTCTCGTGTTACGCATCACGTTTGAGCATCAGCGAGAACCAATGAGGTTCATTCTCGTGTTATGCATCACGTTTGAGCTTCTCTAGAACCAATGAGGTTCATTCTCGTGTTACGCATCACGTTTGAGCTTCTCAAGAACCAATGAGGTTAATTCTCGTGTTACGCATCACGTTTTAGCTTCTACAAGAACCAATGAGGTTCATTCTCGTGTTACGCATCACGTTTGAGCTTCTCTAGAACCAATGAGGTTCATTCTCGTGTTACGCATCACGTTTGAGCTTCTCAAGAACCAATGAGGTTCATTCTCGTGTTACGCATCACGTTTGAGCTTCAGCGAGAGCCAATGAGGTTCATTCTCGTGTTACGCATCACGTTTGAGCATCAGCGAGAACCAATGAGGTTCATTCTCGTGTTACGCATCACGTTTGAGCATCAGCGAGAGCCAATGAGGTTCATTCTCGTGTTACGCATCACGTTTGAGCTTCTCAAGAACCAATGAGGTTCATTCTCGTGTTACGCATCACGTTTGAGGTTCTGCAAGAACCAATGAGGTTCATTCTCGTGTTACGCATCACGTTTGAGGTTCTGCAAGAACCAATGAGGTTCATTCTCGTGTTACGCATCACGTTTGAGCTTCTCTAGAACCAATGAGGTTCATTCTCGTGTTACGCATCACGTTTGAGCTTCAGCGAGAACCAATGAGGTTCATTCTCGTGTTACGCATCACGTTTGAGCTTCAGCGAGAACCAATGAGGTTCATTCTCGTGTTGCGCATCACGTTTGAGCTTCAGCGAGAGCCAATGAGGTTCATTCTCGTGTTACGCATCACGTTTGAGCTTCTCAAGAACCAATGAGGTTCATTCTCGTGTTACGCATCACGTTTGAGGTTCTGCAAGAACCAATGAGGTTCATTCTCGTGTTACGCATCACGTTTGAGCTTCTCAAGAACCAATGAGGTTCATTCTCGTGTTACGCATCACGTTTGAGGTTCTGCAAGAACCAATGAGGTTCATTCTCGTGTTACGCATCACGTTTGAGGTTCTGCAAGAACCAATGAGGTTCATTCTCGTGTTACGCATCACGTTTGAGCTTCTCTAGAACCAATGAGGTTCATTCTCGTGTTACGCTTCACGTTTGAGCTTCAGCGAGAACCAATGAGGTTCATTCTCGTGTTGCGCATCATTGGTTCTCATGCTTGAGCTTCCGTTTACCACAACTGTGTTCGCTGATCAATGTTTATATGTGAATAAAAGCCTAAATTTAATCTGTTCATCACATAACGCGATCGAGTCTCTTTATAAAATTTTGACTAAACCGCTCAATTCATACGGATTAGCTTTACGATCTCTTTATGAACTTTTTGAAGCGTCAGTGGAAGTTAGTAAAGTGAGTGCACATGAATGTAAAAAAAAAAAGTGCACTGATAAGTAATTTACAAGAATTGCTGCATATTCCATGAAATATTTCACCATTTCCTGGTGACTTTAACAGCTCTGCATCCCAAAAGCACTGTAAGATGACTCATTTATGTTCACGAGAACTACGGCAATAAAACGTGTCTTTCTGTGTTTAATGTCTCAGGGAGAGTTTCACAGCGTTGCAGTGGAAGAACTGTGCAATGAAGACATCAATGATGGATCTGAAAGTGGAACCCATGGACATGGATTACGACCAGCCGCCTCCTCTCCAAGTGTTCGCTCACACCTCGACTCTACACGGCATCTCTCATATCTTCTCCTATGAGAAGATCACGGCCAAATGCTGCCTCTGGGTGGTGTTTTTCCTCAGCTCTTTGACCTTTCTCATGTACGTGTGCGTCGATCGGATTCAGTTCTTCCTGGAATACCCTCACGTCACCAAGCTGGACGAGATCGCGACGCCCATGATGGTTTTCCCCGCGGTGACGCTTTGCAATCTCAACTCCATCCGCTTCAGCAAGATCACACGAAACGACCTGTACCACGCTGGAGAGCTGCTGGCGCTGCTGAACTCGAGGTTGGTGAGCGCGTGCGGATCAGTCAAGGGCCGTGGTTAAGGTTTAATAATGAGCATGAGTCACTCGCTCAGTAGATTATGCTCTCATATTCCCCGCATGAACACACAAGCACATTGGAGTGTAAAAGATTAGTGTGTTTTTATTAAAAATGGAAATGCAGAGCTCTGGGGAGTCCCTGTTACTGAAGCACTGATATTGTATATTTCCATCCTGCGTCTCCATCTTGAGTCACTAAGTGCTTTTCTGGCAAATGGAAAGATGCAGTTTGATTATTTTTCCATTTTAATCAAGGAAAGTGACCCGTAGACTGAAACGGCAGATGTGGCGGGTCTTTTTTGCGGTGCAACTCCAATATTAAAGAAAGGAAATCTTTGGCGTTAGCGGCAGGATTTGCTTCCATCTGGCATCGGGAAGTCGTGATTTAGTTACTGCAGTGTTGTAACACCCAGCAGCTGTGATGTGATGTGGGTTTGAATTGGACTTCAGTCATGCCCGCTTCTGCATTCCAAGTGCTCACACACACACACACACACACTGTCTCTCTTTCTCGGTTTTATTCTGCATTCGGTCCACTTTTCGTCATGTTTACAGAGAATTAACCTTGAATAATCATCGTCCTGAATGAAACATGCACAGCTTTTCTGCATCAAAGGCACAAAATAAATATTGACATTGTGCCATTGTTTGGGCTCAGAGATTTAACTATTCGAAAATTTGCCCTGATGAAGGCCTGTGCGCCGTTTATTTAATTTTAAATATAAAATTATATTTACAGCTTCAATTTCGGATTATTTTGATCCCTCCATTTCGCAAGAGTTGCTTGTATTGTCCCAAAAATGATTTCGCTTTTCTTCCACGCAACCTTGTTGATCGTGTGAAGTTGCTCCAGAATAGCTACACTACGTATTTGAAAATGTTTTTTAAATTAAAAATGTACATTTTATTTGCAGATTAGCAAATATTGTTCAGTTAAATCAAAGAAACACACTGAAGGTAAAAAGTAAAAAGTGAAAGGGGTCATGAACTGCATTGCTTTATTGTTTTATAATGTTTCCTGTGATGCACTTATAATGTTAGTATGATTTTTACATCACACATTGTCATAATTTAGAAATAAAAGGCATTTTCCTACCCTGATTTTTTCGCTCTTTTTGAAGGGGCGTGTCTGCCGTGAGACTTCAGTGTAAACGCCCACTGCTGTGATTGGCTGCTGCGAGTCTTCAGTGTAAACGCCCACTGCTGTGATTGGCTGCTGCGAGTCTTCAGTGTAAACGCCCACTGCTGTGATTGGCTGCTGCGAGTCTTCAGTGTAAACGCCCACTGCTGTGATTGGCTGCTGCGAGTCTTCAGTGTAAACGCCCACTGCTGTGATTGGCTGCTGTGAGACTTCATAGCTATGTGGAACTCTTTCGAAAACCTTTAGCACGTTTTTACTATTACAGCTCTCAAGATTAACTAATCGTGTAAAGTGTTGATTATAGCATTATATTTAGATTGTGGCATGAAAGTTTGCAGTGATAAGTTTGTCAGCTCCCGCTGACCTCTGGCGTCTGAGCAGATTCTGACTAACCTAAACGCCTCTGATTGGCTATCGTGTTCACACGCTCAACAGACTCACAGCTCAATGTTTGTGATTGGCTGCAAAAACACATCAATAGACACATTTGATGCTCTACACTAGGGCTGGCTAAAAAATAATGATTTCTCGATTTTAATTGATTCTTACTTTTACAAAACAATATCAATTCTTAAATCCCAAGAATCGATTAGTCATCCTGTTTTCAGTTAATGAATGAAATAAACATTGTAGCGCGCCTCCTATCCAATAAATCGCAGTAATGTTTGTGCTTTATTACTATTGATATGAAACAAAGTCTCAGATTTCAAATTACGTCTATTTTTTACGAAATTCAAAAACATAAATATCGTTTTGGCGCTGTGGCGCGAGATCGCTCTGCTGCAGCTCAGCTCTAGAGAACACAAGCTGATCTTCTCTTCCGCACTAATACCAGTAACAGCGCAAAATAAACACGAATGAGCTTCTGAAAGTGTGTTAAAGATACAGCACAACTTACCGAAATCCAGATCATGTCACATAGAATCGCTCAATCAGTGTTTCAACCGCAGAAAGACGTCAGTAAAACGGCTTGTAAACATCATATTTACCTCAGAAAAAACATATCCAGGGTCCATAAACTCATTACTCAACTAGAAAAATTACGTCTAGAGAGGAGCATTATGCTAATTATATGCACCACATTATAGGATATTCATTGCCAATGTTTAATGCATGTATGTTTGAATAAATCTGCCACGTTTTTATGACAGCCACCATTTAAATGTTTAGAATTGGAGTAGAATTATGATTATGTAATTGTAAAGTTAAAGGGTTAGTTCACCCAAAAATGTAAATTGTGTCATGAATGACTGAGCCTCATGTGGTTGGACACCCGTCAGACCTCCGTTCATCTTCAGACACAAATGAAGATATTTTAGTGTAAATCTGATGCTCTGAAAGGCCTCCATTGGCTCAACTTTACACTCTCAAGACCCTTAAAAGACACTAAAGACTAAAGTTACAAAGTCCATCTCACTACAGCGGCTCTACAATAACTTTATGAAGACGAGAATAGTTTTTGTGCGCAAAAAACCCTAAATAACGACTTATATAGTGATGACGATTTCAAAACACGGCATCATGAAGCTTCGAAGCGTTATGAATCAGTGAGTCGATTCAGCGGTTCAGAGCGTTATGAATCAGTGAGTCGATTCAGCGGTTCAGAGCGTTATGAATCAGTGAGTCGATTCAGTGGTTCAGAGCGTTATGAATCAGTGAGTCGATTCAGCGGTTCAGAGCGTTATGAATCAGTGAGTCGATTCAGCGGTTCAGAGCGTTATGAATCAGTGAGTCGATTCAGCGGTTCAGAGCGTTATGAATCAGTGAGTCGATTCAGTGGTTCAGAGCGTTATGAATCAGTGAGTCGAATCAGCGGTTTGGAGCGTTATGAATCAGTGAGTCGATTCAGCTCTTTGAATCGCCAAATTTCAGCAGTTTGGTGGTTTGACACGCGATCTGAATCATGATTCAACTCACTGATTCATAACGCTTCGAAGCTTCATGATGCCGTGTTTTGAAATCGTCATCACTATATAAGTCATTATTTAGGGTTTTTTTGCGCACAGAAACTATTCTCGTCTTCATAAAGTTATTGTAGAGCCGCTGTAGTGAGATGGACTTTGTAACTTTAGTCTTTAGTGTCTTTTAAGGGTCTTGAGAGTGTAAAGTTGAGCCAATGGAGGCCTTTCAGAGCATCAGATTTACACTAAAATATCTTCATTTGTGTCTGAAGATGAACGGAGGTCTGACGGGTGTCCAACCACATGAGGCTCAGTCATTCATGACACAATTTACAGTTTTGGGTGAACTAACCCTTTAATATTATAACTTAATTATTATTAAAAAAAACATGATTTAGTGTCATTTAAGTGTTTGCATACAAATCAGTTAATTTTTACCTTCAATATTAGTAGGCAAATGTAGTATCAACTGACTCGCATAGTTTACAACATTAGTTCAGAAATTAGTTTTCCTTGAGAAAATTTTCCCAGATACATATCCAAAATAATCGATATTGAATTGAATTGAAACGAATCGAATCGAAAGCTTGTGAATCTTGTGATAGAAGTCAATGGGGTCTGATCTTGTTTTGGACCCCATTGACTTTCACTGTATGAACAAATAACTGCTCACTGAAAGGTTCTCCGATGGCATCGCTGCGATAAACACTATTGAGAACCTTTATCTTTAGAGATGAACTCTTTTTGTGTCCGTCTCTATAGACATGAGATTCGGGACGCTCACCTGGGCGAAGAAAGCGTGATGGAGGTTCTCAAGAGCAAAGCAGACTTTCGCCTCTTCAAACCACGACAATTCAACATGTGGGAGTTCTACAACCGGACCGGACACGACATTAGAGAGATGCTGCTGTCCTGCCAGTTCAGAGGAGCGCCGTGCCGGCCCGAAGACTTCAGCGTGGTGAGAACCTCTACAGATGCTCAGATGTCTTTCAGCTCTTTTCACTTCAAGCCCCACAATGCAGCGCTGGTGTATTTATTTGATGCCAATCTCTCCGGTGTGCTGAGAGAGCCGGAGGCTTTTTACTAGGTTTCCTCCAAATGCTGGGGTGTGTTATTTGACAGTCCAATCATTTACGCCGCTGGAATGAAGTTTGTAGTTCTCGAGATTTCCCAGGGTTCACTCAGCTGTGCTGTCGAGTTGTTTTGTGGCTTTCATTTCACATCACTAAGAAAAAGTACCGAAAAATACCCATTTCTTTTATGTATCCGGCAACGTGGTGAAGCCAAGGCTCAACTATGAGGACGGCGTGATGGCCTGAGGCTAGTTTTAGAGAGGTTTGGGCCAGAGCTGTCAATTCAGTTGAGTTTGCGTGCATGTAGAGCGGCTGTTTTGTGGGCGAGACACACGGGATGAGCATTGAAAAACATTATAGCGATTTCATTCATACACTAGTGTTGTTGTACTCGAGATTTTTTGAAGGTCTTGGTCTCAGACTAAGAGGACTCAGGATTTTATCTCAAGACCACAACTGCAAGGATATCACTAAACTGCCGGTGCATTGTCTGATTTAACATCATTAATGTGATTTGATGTCAAACTTTCTCAAAAACACCCAAAATTAATATAAATACCCACAAAATTCTGAGATTTCGTTTTTTTTTATATAACATAGAATATAATTAAGCAATATCACAAGAACACGAGAGCTGTTTTCATGAATATACGCGTGATTGCAAATTATATTGATTTATACAAACGTTCAATAAACAAGACATTAATATTAAATTACATTTTAAACTGTCTTTGCTAATTCGGGCATGTTTCGTTATTAAATGAATCAGCTGCTTTGAACAAATCGGTTGAATAAAGGATTCCGTGACTGTTCAATAATGTTAATGTTTTAATGTTAAATGAATCTGAACATTATTTATTATTTATGGTGTAATTGTACCAATTCAGATGCAAGTAAAGTAAAGTTTCGGCCTCCGCCTTCCCTGTTCAGTTTCTGGAGAAAGTGTGTAAAGTTCCCCTGCGGATGGAAAGACTAATTCTCAGGTCATGACGACACACACACATCTGGAGTTTCACTTTCAACATTCAACACTTTTACACAGAAGGCGGAGGCCGAAAGTTTACTTGATAAAGTTTTAAATATGGATATTTGTCTTGCACAAACACATCGATTCGCTTCAGAAGGCCTTTATTAACACCCCAGAGCCGCTGGAGCAGTTATATGATGGATAGATGCACTTTTTATGGACTTCAAAAACAGAGCAACTATTAATCAAATTCTACTGCTTGGATTAGCCTGGACTTTTGTAATATAACTCCGATTTTATGTCATATACACCTCGGATGACTTGAGGGAGAGTAAATTATGGGCTAATTTTCATTTTTGGGTGAACTATCCCTTTAAGTTGGGCAGAGTGAGAGCGTGAGACAGAGCCTGAAAGTGTAAACTGGCTTAAACCCTTCTTTTTTGGTGAAAATACTAGCGTGCCGAAGACCTTTGCACAGTATCAGTGTGTACCATGGTTGAAGCCACTTCTATAGTGTGATTGTTATATGAGAAGCCATTGACTCAGACCCACATTTGTAACTGTGAGCGATGAGGGCAGATGTGAGCATCCGCTCATTACTGAGCATTGGAGTTCATGATGAAGACTATGGTGCTGAAATGGTGATGTAACCATGCTTCTCTCCAAGTTTCCATGGCGACGTGTGGTTCTGAATCCCCCATCCCCGTCTGAAGCATCTGTGTGGCGTGTTGGTGATAATGCCCTACTTACCCAAATGCCAACATGAGCATATTGCACAGGGATTTTTCCATCTCTAAATATAAATGCTTGTATAACAGCATTAGTAGTTCCCCGATGAGCAAAGAGTCTCCCAAAAAACCTCTGCATGTTTCTGAGTCCCCGATGATTTTGGCTTCACCTTCATTGCCAGGCTTTTGAAGAAAAGCCTACAGTCCCGTTTGCTTTAAACTCCCACAGCAGGTTCAAAATATCCAGCTGCCTTTAAAATAGGTCAGTGTTAAATATTAGATTGGGGGTGAAGAGCGTCTGGGACATGCTATTCTTTATCTCTGTCTTTACTGACTCAGTGCTTCGGGAAAAATAGCCCAGTGAAGTGCACCAGACTTTTTTTAATTGTTAATGGTGTTCGAGGGATGGATCTTCACGGACAGTTTTTTTGTGTGCTTTTGATTTTTTTCCAGCCCTGTGTAGCTACAATTAAACGCTTGATGGGTTTCGTTCTGGGAGGGGAATTGCTTGCTTCATTGGCCTTGATGTCGTTCGGCTAAGTGTTTATATACTCTCCAAAACTGCTTTATTTGGCACTTTCCACAGATAGGATGTGCTTGGTGATGCTTTACTTTTTTCCTCAAATCATTGGAGGCAGAAGTCCCATGGTTTTCTACCGTGAGAGTGAGACCTATTAAAAAGTTTCCACAAAAGTAGCTTGTTTTAAAGGGCTAGTTCACCCAAAAATGAAAGTTCTGTCATTAATTCCCAACATGTCCTCCAACCAATACGCCTATATACAGTACACTCTAAAAAAAAAGGTTCTATATTGCACCAAAAATGGTTCTTGGCTCGTAATCATAGGGGAACCTTTTTTAGTGCTATATAGAACCTTTTTTTTTTAGAGTGTATGTTATTTGTCACTTCCCTGAAATACGACCCATAGGAGCGCTTACTAAAGTTGCGCCCCAATCGACAACAGAACACTTTAATTTTAATGCTTTGTTTCCTTTTATTTGCATCGTATTTCTGGTTTTGCGTACCTCAATTGATAGAGCATTGCAAAATACAACATCATGTGATCATGCAAGCGTGGGTTCGATCCCAGGGAACGCTAGCCTAGAAATCTAGTCAAATAAATGCATTGGGACAAAATATAGATCTGTGTGAGATAAAGAACAGATAAAAATGCACAGACACACACACACACACACACACACACACACACACACACACACACACACACACACACACGTCTGCAGGGATTTCTTTAATAACCAATGCTTCAATGTTTCAGATCTTCAGTTGCAGATGAATAAATGATTTTGCAATGAATAATCCCACATGATAATGAGACAGTGATTAAAGCGGCTTTGCATGCCGTCTGCTCTCCCACCCCACGTAAATGATGTTTACAGCTAATCATGACAGCTAATTGCACTCCAGAGTGTTGCCGAAGGAGAGACCGGAAAACGCCAGGGTTTGGGGGCGTCGTTTGCATAAAGAATGAAGACCAATGAGAAAAACATGCACAGACTATCAAATACTGACTAATCTAGGCATCTTTAGTCCATTAAATCGCTGTTCAGACGTACTTTAATTAGTTGATAATGACAAAATAATAAGGCAAAGAGAATGTTTGTTTCTTTCTAAACTTTTTAGCATGTTATTCTTATGCAATAATTGTTGCTAAGAGGTTCTGAGTGTTGCTATGCAAAAATTAATTTGTTTATTTGTGTGACTTAGCTTTCTAAGCAACCAAAGTTACTAGTCTTTTAGCCTAAGGATGAAAAACAGGTAAAACTGGTAACACTTTACAATTAGATGCCATTACTTAACCCTCTGGTGCTCTTTGGTCATTTCATTTTCTGTTTTGAAATGTTAAAAATCACAGCTTCATCGGAATGATATGAAACTTGGTGACTTTTCTAGCATTAGGGATGTAAACACACAAAAAAATTAATTGGGGTCATGAATGATTCGAGCATGCTAATTGATCGTAAAAAAAAAAGTAGCGTTCATTGTCTTCGGGCATAAATGACCGACCATAGGAAATGAATGGAAAATCGGCAAAAACACAAAAATTCACCGAATATTTGTGTGTACAATCTACAAATCGGCCACAATGCTGAAAAAAGTACACAGCAGTGAAGGGGTGACACTCTAAAACATCAAGAGTGTGATATTGACACATCCACACACACCCACACACACACACACACACACACACACACACACACACACACACACACATACACGCACACACATACACACACACATACACACACACACACACACTCACACACACACACACACACACACACACACACACACACACACACACACACACACACATACACGCACACACATACACACACACATCCACACACACCCACACACACACACACACACACACACACACACACACACACACATACACGCACACACACACACACACACACACACACACACACACACACACACACACACACACACACACACACACACACACACACACATACACGCACACACATACACACATACACACACACACACACACACACACACACACACACACACACACACACACACACATACACGCACACACATACACACATACACACACACACACACACACACACACACACACACACACACACACACACACACACACACACACAGACACACACACACACACACACACACACACACACACACACACACACACATACACACACACACACACACACACACACACACACATACACACCTATGAAAAACTGAACCTATGAACCACATTTGACATTTTTTTAAATCACAGCTTCATCAGAATAATATGACACTTGGTGACCTTTCTAGCATTAGGGATGTAAACAGACAAAAAAAATTGAGGGCATAATCCGAGCATGCTAATTGGTCGTAAAAGAAATACTCCCACTTGTGTTCTTCGGTCAAAAATGACACCATAGGAAATGAATCGGAAATCTGCAAAAACACAAATTCACAGAAAAAAAATCTATATTTCTAACACAAAAAAAAAATATCTAAAACTTTATAATAAATAGTCTTTTTTTAAATATATATTCAAATCCATCAACAACAACAAAAATCATTAAATGTGTTCAAAACAGAACTAGTGAATGCTCAAGCCTCTCATTGAGTCCTCTAGTGGTTACACACATGGTTGCAGGATTTCTGAAATAATTCCAAAAGAGGGGCTAATCTGTCTACAAAAAAATGTATATTGAAGGCCTAATCTCTATGTACACGCATGAGATGATGGCGTTTAATCCAGCACAGCAGTGTTGTGAATGTTCGTAAGCAGCTCCGTCGGTAACTTTAGGTTCGCTGTTAAAAATGCCAGTGTCAATTCTAAGCGGACCTGCGGCCTGTACCATGATGGCAGTTTAACAAACTCAGGGTTACAGGATAAGTTAAGAGTTGACGAAACCAAACCAATCTATTCAGGCTTTGTTGGTCCCATGATGCTGATCATCAGCTTTCTCTGTCAACTCAGGCTTTGATCTGGAGTTTAGCTGTGACATCATCAGTGAACAGCCAATCACACGCTGTGGATCAGTGACACTGAGATTCATTTCTCTCTTCTGCAGAATATTACATGATTGAAAAATATTAAAAATGTAAACAAATTTACACAGCAAGAAGAAAAGAGCTGTCTATAAAAGAGGACAACTTAAAGAAAAAATCTTGCTACTTCAATGCAAGTAAAAGTTATGAAGTTAGTTTAGTTGATATATAGAGAGAAATGAACATTTAAGCTCACATGTAGTAATTTTTATAGCTTTATTATTGATTTTAGCTTATTTGTATGACCTTTATATAGGCTATTTATATTAATTTTAACTAAGTGCCTATTAATGATTGATTAACTAAAATAATATGTCTAGGCTAATTGATTGAGGATATAATTACATAAATGATATCTAAATCATTAAAAATTATTATCATTATAAATAAGCATTGTTAAAAGCCAGACGCTTTAGTCTTTATAAACCATTTGCTATGTAGTGACCTTTAATTTGGAGTAGAAAAAGGGGAAGTGGCTTTTTTGCATCAGAGGTGTGCTCACAGCTGATTGGTCCAATTTCAGTTTGAGATCTCTTATCTAGAACATAACCAGGTGAGCAGTGGAGTGTAAGTTACTATGGCGATGAACACTGCTAAAATCCAAACTACTTTAATGGTACCTAAAACCCCGGATTGGCACAAACTAAGCTTAAACATATCATGGTATAGGCCCCAGGACTATATGTTTTGTTTTTGTTTTTTGGTCCGGAACAAACAAACGAAACAAACCGAACTACAAGTGTGAACGCACCCTCAGAAACCCTCCACCTTCCCCAGCTCCACCTGTATGTTATATTGCAGTGTTTGTCATCTGGTGAGTCGCGACCCAAGAGTGATTCGCAGAATGTGCAGTCAAATAAACATCAACAACAAAAAATGTATTTCTAAATGTTGTTCTGAATCAAGACTTTTATTTTGAAAGATGTGCCTGATTCAGTATCTGCGGTCAGATGACATGTTGTCAGTGTCAGTATTCATTAACGTTATTTTTGTTAATTTATTACTAAATAAAAGGTCTCTCTCGCAAATGTGTAAGTGCACGCTGTATATCACTTCACTATGTATAAAGAGCTAAATAAATGAAGAGCATGAAAAATCAGAGTACGTTGTCAATTAGTAAGTCTTGAAATAAAAGTAAAGAAAAAATGTGGGCCTTGAAAGTGGTAATTGCTTTCGGGTTTCATCAGAAATATCTTCATTTGTGTTCCGATGATGAACGAAGATCTTACGGGTTTGGAAAGACATGAGGGAGAGGAATTCATGACAGAATTGTAATTTTGGAAGAACTATCCCTCTAACAACCGCTGGCAATCATCCACGAGTTCTGACATGCTCTGATTCCCGTGGATAAATATTCCCCCATGCTTTTATTTATGAGATGCAGCGTGGTGTGTGTTTTGTTCATAAGACATGATCATCCAGAACAAACTGCTTCTCTCCTGGCCGATGTCCTCCATCTATCTTAGTCTCTCCTGTTGGAGTGGTGTAATCATTTCACCTCACAGCTCCTGCGGCGCAAATCTCTCTCACACAGTGAGATTTAAATCAAGGCGCTCAGTCGGACAGCCCTCACGAGGACCCGCAGATCTCAGATAGCCACGATTCAGATAGATCGGACGGTGCTACAGGGATTGTGGCTATATAGGCGACAAAGCTCATTTGCATCCTGGTGAACAAAACTGCATGAGATGGTTTGTGCAAAACCTTCCTAAAGTCACCATGAAATCAAAATGGATCATTCTGTTTAGTTTTTTTAATGGAATATTGCAGTATTTATTATAAATGATTTATCTTGTGCACATAATTTACCCTCGTAAACATTAATCAAAAAGGTGACATCATCTCTTCTCTTTGATGAGGATATGTTTACTGGTGAGAGGGCGGGGCCACCTGTCACTCACATGAGACTGACCAATAACAAACCACAACCATCCAATCCATCCCCACAGACAAAATCAAGTCCCCACCTACATTGTTTTCGCAGCTCCTTTTTTAACTTTAAAACCAGCAAAACAGAGCAGGTTTTCAGAAACTATGATGAGGTAACCAATATTTTTTATTTTGAAGTTTAGGGTTCAATTCTCACTATTAACTAGTTGCTCATTAGCAGGCACGTGCAGAGGGGGGGGCTTCGGGTGCTCGAGCCCCTGCCCTTTTTCAAAATGAATCAAAAGTGCCCCTCTCAGACAAATATCAATGATAATATAGTGGTCAATAAAACTAAATAAATGTGATTATTATAACATGACAATGTATACAATAGTAACGGACGGCTCAAAAGTCGGACAATTTCTGTTGAGACGTTGCCATAACGCGTTGCTATGGGTTGCGCGCGTTTTGATTGACAGCTGATTTTCCACTGTTCGGAAACGGCTCTAGAGCCGAATATGGTCCTTTCAGAGAGTGTGTGGCCTTACGGGAAAAAATAAACCAATTTATTTTTTTTCATCCATAATCAGAGCTAATGTGTTGATTTAATTACAAATCTATATATTATATATTTTAAAGTATTACACAATTCACCAATGCCCGTTTGTCATGTATATACACCAACCAATCGTGATCTGGCAAAGCAGGTTCAAAGTCCATTGGGCGATGTGAAGCGGTAATTTTCTGTTCTTATTCATAAATCAGTTGAAAATTACATGGACAGACGAACTAACGTTTGTGGAGCGATTTCCTGCGGTTTGTCTCATTTTATAAATTGCATCACTGACAAAATGGATTTTAACTGACAACAAACAAATCACTGCACAAAACCATGCAGCAGCAAAAGTGGCATTAATGGTAAGTGTTAAATTCACTTGTATTTATATTGATACACCGTTTACTATTTCATGAAACTATCAAAGTTAACAAAACCCAAGTGCCAGCGGCTCCTACAGGCCTGTTATGTGAAGTGTAGGCTGGAGAAATGGTGACGTGAAAGGACTTTATTATATTAACTTACCATTTTTGAATATTATGCAGCATTATGAAAGAAGTCTCTTATGTTCATCAAGCCTGCATTTATTTGATAAAAAACAGCAATATTGTGAAATATTATTAAAATAATGGTTTTCTATTTTAAGATAATTTAAAATATAATTTATTCCTGTGATCACAGCTGTATTTTCAGCATCATTTCTCCACTCTTCAGTGTCACATGATCATTCAGAAATCATTCTAATATGAGGATTTAATGTCAATGATGGAAACTGTGATACTCTTTTCAAGATTCTTTGATTAATAAAAAGTAAAAAAAGAACATAATGTAATATTTCACAATATTAGGCTACTGTTTTTTCTGTATTTTTGATTAAATAAATGCAGGCTTAATGAGCATATGGATATATATATATATATACATATTGGCCCTTTTTTACATTTGAGCCCCTGCCCCTGAAGAACTCTCTGCACGGCCCTGCTCATTAGCATGTATATTACTAGGATATTGGCTGTTTATTAGTACTTATAAAGCACATATTAATGACTTATTCTGCATGACTTTAGCTACATCCTTAATCCTACCCAATACCTGAATTTAACAACTAGCTTACTAATAAACCATAATTAGGAGTTTATTGAGGCATAGTCGTAGACAGTCGTAGTTAATAGTGAATGTGTTGCCCATACTAAAGTGTCACCTGCTGTTTTTCTGTATGTAGAGTTAAAAACACATCTCAGGACTGCAGAGAGTTTTGCTCAGTGGTTGCTGTCAACTTTCTCTGAGATGTTTCCCGTAAAAATAAAAATAGACCCACGAGACATTTGTTGACTGCTAAGAATATAGAGCTATCAAATAAATGTGGATAGAAGCTCAAATGATTTTGTCTTGGAGATCTCTTAATATTGATTGTTGGGATTAGTTTTTGGAAAGGACTGGGCACAGTTTGAGATGTGTTTGAGACACCAGATTAGCCTGATGTGTAATACACTAATGGTCAGAAGTTTGTGGTTGGTACACTCTCAAAAAAAAAAAAAAAGTACAAAATTGTACCTACTAACCCACCACATTATAAAACTCATGGCTCCCAGCATGCATTGCAGCATTAAGTACGTCACCATTGTTAAGATTCATATACTGATTCTTGATATCTGTGTGAGTCTAAACTTTCCCCCCCCTAGAATGTATTTAAAAATCAAAATTCAGAATGTCTGATCTGTGGCAAGAAAGTATTGTTGGTGAATATTATCTATTAACATTTTTAGTCAGTTATGAGTTTAGTCAAACATGTTTCTTCATGATAATGTTTGTTTATGGCTTCTTTTGATTTGAACAGATTATGTGTCGTCAACACTGTAACAAAAACCACAATCTCGCATAAAAAGCCAAGAGTCAAACTGCCCAACTAAATGAACACTGATCTCCATAGTGATGACCAAATATTTTCAATAAAACATTATTATCTAAACCTCTGTTAATTCTCAATAAGAGCTTCTATAGATGTCTTCCAGGGTCGGAGCCAAACTCTGCAGGACAGCGGCTCTCTAGGACCGAACTTGCTCTAAGTGAGGAAAACTATGGTATAATTGTACCCTAAGGATCATTTGTGTGCCTTTAAAGGTACAGTTACACGTTTTGTTCCCCAATGAAAGAAATTGAACCTCCACTGTACCTTTTTTTCTGAGAGTGTAGATGTATAATGTTTTTGAAATGAGTCTCTTATGCTCACCAAGGCTGCATTTATCTGACTAAAATTGTGAAGTATTATTACAATTCAAAATAACGGATTTCTATTTGAATATATTTTAAAATATACTGTATTCCTGTGATCAAAACTGAATTTTCAGCATCATTACTCCAGTCTTCAGTGTCACGTGAACCCCAAAGTTTTGAACGGTAATGTCTTTCGTTTATATGTCTCCTTTGGTTTGTCTTTGTTGAGGGAGTTGGTTATTCTCGAGTGTTTGCCATAACTAACATGAGCTATCCTACTCGGATAATGTCAATATAAGCGGTTGTATAGGGTAATTTGACGTCACTAATGGATGCTGATGTGGACAGCAGGGTGGCTGGATCTGGTCTGACGGGTCAAAATCTCTCTGGATCTCGCCCTATGTTTTCAACTCAATCAGACAGACAGAGCAGCGCTCAAAGAGAAACGTCTTGAAACACTTTAAATGTTTAATTAACGTATCAAAGAGTACACAGCGAGAGGACAGAGCCAAGTGTGTGTGTGTGTGTTTCCGTGCTTTTCATACTCGGGTCTCTGTTGCCATAGGAACCGGCTCCCTTTAATAACTCTCAGCAGGTCTACAATGAACTTTTCTTTTTTTTTTATTCCTCTCCTGCTCTTTCATAGTTTATGTCTCAAGTCAGTTTTGAAGAATAGAGCGTTTTACTACAGGAGAATTGTAATATGACTTGATTTCCTTCAGGTCATTTCAGTCTGGCTGCACGTCTCGTCTGACAGCAGGGGAAACAAAACTTAATTAAAAGAATAAAATGCAACCAACTGTGTTATGTTATGTTAGGAGGCTGTAAATATGAAATATTATGGAAATATTAATGAATTTCTAATACATCTGGGTCCAGAATGCGAAAGCAGTTGAGAACCAGTTTTAGAAATCAAAAGTTATTTTGTATTTTAGTAGCATTGAAATGTTGTATCCGTGGCTGGACAACTCCCTGCATCTTAAACCCATAGAGAACCTGTGGTCAATCCTCAAAAAGCCCAAGCTCATGTCCAGAAATTGTGATCAACTCCGAGCACTAATAAGGCAAGAATGAATCGCCATCAGTCAGGATTTGGCCCTTTAAACCAATCCAGACTCAATCGCTTTATATGATTTGATATGATATTTCACATTAACAGATTGAATTTAGGCTTTTATTCACATATAATCAACTCATATCACAGTTTGAGTTCGCTTGACGTGTGAGAACCAATTCTCGTGTTACGCATCACGTTTGAGCTTCTGCAAGAACCAATGAGGTTCATTCTCATGTTACGCATCACGTTTGAGCATCAGCAAGAACCAATGAGGTTCATTCTCGTGTTACGCATCACGTTTCAGCATCAGCGAGAACCAATGAGGTTCATTCTTGTGTTACGCATCACGTTTGAGCTTCAGCAAGAACCAATGAGGTTCATTCTTGTGTTACGCATCACGTTTGAGCTTCAGCAAGAACCAATGAGGTTCATTCTCGTGTTACGCATCACGTTTGAGCTTCAGCAAGAACCAATGAGGTTCATTCTCGTGTTACGCATCACGTTTGAGCTTCTCAAGAACCAATGAGGTTCATTCTTGTGTTACGCATCACGTTTGAGCTTCAGCAAGAACCAATGAGGTTCATTCTCGTGTTACGCATCACGTTTCAGCATCAGCGAGAACCAATGAGGTTCATTCTTGTGTTACGCATCACGTTTGAGCTTCAGCAAGAACCAATGAGGTTCATTCTTGTGTTACGCATCACGTTTGAGCTTCAGCAAGAACCAATGAGGTTCATTCTCGTGTTACGCATCACGTTTGAGCTTCTCAATAACCAATGAGGTTCATTCTCGTGTTACGCATCACGTTTGAGCTTCTCAAGAACCAATGAGGTTCATTCTCGTGTTACGCATCACGTTTGAGGTTCAGCGAGAACCAATGAGGTTCATTCTCGTGTTACGCATCACATTTGAGCTTCAGCGAGAACCAATGAGGTTCATTCTCGTGTTACGCATCACGTTTGAGCTTCAGCGAGAACCAATGAGGTTCATTCTCGTGTTACGCATCACGTTTGAGCTTCTCTAGAACCAATGAGGTTCATTCTCGTGTTACGCATCACGTTTGAGCTACAGC
Source organism: Gobio gobio (assembly GCF_949357685.1). Classification (NCBI taxonomy): domain Eukaryota; kingdom Metazoa; phylum Chordata; class Actinopteri; order Cypriniformes; family Gobionidae; genus Gobio; species Gobio gobio. The sequence continues at coordinate 57,436,700 of NC_137116.1, forward strand.
GAGAACCAATGAGGTTCATTCTCGTGTTACGCATCACGTTTGAGCTTCTCAAGAACCAATGAGGTTCATTCTTGTGTTACGCATCACGTTTGAGGTTCAGCAAGAACCAATGAGGTTCATTCTTGTGTTACGCATCACGTTTGAGCTTCAGCAAGAACCAATGAGGTTCATTCTCGTGTTACGCATCACGTTTGAGCTTCTCAAGAACCAATGAGGTTCATTCTCGTGTTACGCATCACGTTTGAGCTTCTCAAGAACCAATGAGGTTCATTCTCGTGTTACGCATCACGTTTGAGCTTCTCTAGAACCAATGAGGTTCATTCTCGTGTTACGCATCACGTTTGAGCTACAGCGAGAACCAATGAGGTTCATTCTCGTGTTACGCATCACGTTTGAGCTTCTCTAGAACCAATGAGGTTCATTCTCGTGTTACGCATCACGTTTGAGCTACAGCGAGAACCAATGAGGTTCATTCTCGTGTTACGCATCACGTTTGAGCTTCTCAAGAACCAATGAGGTTCATTCTTGTGTTACGCATCACGTTTGAGGTTCAGCAAGAACCAATGAGGTTCATTCTCGTGTTACGCATCACGTTTGAGCTTCTCAAGAACCAATGAGGTTCATTCTCGTGTTACGCATCACGTTTGAGCTTCTCAAGAACCAATGAGGTTCATTCTTGTGTTACGCATCACGTTTGAGGTTCAGCAAGAACCAATGAGGTTCATTCTTGTGTTACGCATCACGTTTGAGCTACAGCGAGAACCAATGAGGTTCATTCTCGTGTTACGCATCACGTTTGAGCTTCTCAAGAACCAATGAGGTTCATTCTCGTGTTACGCATCACGTTTGAGCTTCTCAAGAACCAATGAGGTTCATTCTTGTGTTACGCATCACGTTTGAGGTTCAGCAAGAACCAATGAGGTTCATTCTCGTGTTACGCATCACGTTTGAGCTTCTCAAGAACCAATGAGGTTCATTCTCGTGTTACGCATCACGTTTGAGCTTCTCAAGAACCAATGAGGTTCATTCTTGTGTTACGCATCACGTTTGAGCTTCAGCAAGAACCAATGAGGTTCATTCTCGTGTTACGCATCACGTTTGAGCTACAGCGAGAACCAATGAGGTTCATTCTCGTGTTACGCATCACGTTTGAGCTTCTCAAGAACCAATGAGGTTCATTCTTGTGTTACGCATCACGTTTGAGGTTCAGCAAGAACCAATGAGGTTCATTCTTGTGTTACGCATCACGTTTGAGCTTCAGCAAGAACCAATGAGGTTCATTCTCGTGTTACGCATCACGTTTGAGCTACAGCGAGAACCAATGAGGTTCATTCTCGTGTTACGCATCACGTTTGAGCTTCTCAAGAACCAATGAGCTTCATTCTCGTGTTACGCATCACGTTTGAGCTTCTCAAGAACCAATGAAGTTCATTCTCGTGTTACGCATCACGTTTGAGCTTCTCTAGAACCAATGAGGTTCATTCTCGTGTTACGCATCACGTTTGAGCATCAGCGAGAACCAATGAGGTTCATTCTCGTGTTACGCATCACGTTTGAGCTTCTCTAGAACCAATGAGGTTCATTCTCGTGTTACGCATCACGTTTGAGGTTCAGCAAGAACCAATGAGGTTCATTCTCGTGTTACGCATCACGTTTGGTTTGAGCTTCTCAAGAACCAATGAGGTTCATTCTTGTGTTACGCATCACGTTTGAGGTTCAGCAAGAACCAATGAGGTTCATTCTTGTGTTACGCATCACGTTTGAGGTTCAGCAAGAACCAATGAGGTTCATTCTCGTGTTACGCATCACGTTTGAGCTTCTCAAGAACCAATGAGGTTCATTCTTGTGTTACGCAGCATGTTTGAGCTTCTCAATAACCAATGAGGTTCATTCTCGTGTTACGCATCACGTTTGAGCATCAGCAAGAACCAATGAGGTTCATTCTTGTGTTACGCATCACGTTTGAGCTTCAGCGAGAACCAATGAGGTTCATTCTCGTGTTACGCATCACGTTTGAGCTTCTGTGAGAACCAATGAGGTTCATTCTTTTGTTACGCATCACGTTTGAGCTTCTCAAGAACCAATGAGGTTTGTTTATGTTTGCTGATCAATGTTTAGAGTATGTAAAAAAAAAAAAGGTTTTCTTTGTTAAAAATGGCGCTCAGGTCTGGTACTTGAATTGGCTCAGTAGGAATAAACATTATATTTTGTAAATGGAATGTATGCAGTATTTTTTTTTGTCTGTGTTTTCAGGTGTTCACGCGTTATGGGAAGTGTTACACCTTTAACTCTGGTAACACCGGCCCACCGCTGATCAGCCTAAAGGGAGGGATGGGAAACGGCCTGGAGGTCATGTTGGACATTCAGCAGGATGAATATTTACCAGTGTGGGGAGAGACAAGTGAGACCACATGATTAAAACACCAGGTACACGCTACTACTTCTCTCATTCTCGCTCTCACTCGCTCGTTTTCTCTCACAGACGAGTCGTCATTTGAGGCGGGAATCAAAGTTCAGATTCACAGTCAGGACGAGCCTCCGTTTATAGATCAGCTGGGCTTCGGAGTGGCACCAGGATTCCAGACGTTCGTTTCCTGCCAAGAACAGCGAGTAGGTGTGGTGTTAATATGCGCTTTAAATGGATCTTCTTCTCTTTTTTTTGACTCATGCTATTTGTTTTTCAGCTGGTTTATCTTCCTGCTCCGTGGGGAAGCTGCAAATCAGCCCCGCCAAGCTCAGATTACTTTAAAGCGTACAGCATCAGCGCCTGTCGAACAGACTGCGAGACGCGCTACCTGGTGGAAAACTGCGACTGCCGCTTGGTGCATATGCCAGGTGAGTCGCTGCACCACACACACTCTTGACCTTCACTTCCCAGCAGGCACACAACGTCATAAGACGTCATATTTGGTTGCATTTGGACCACAGGTTCTCTATGGGTTTAAGATCCTGGGAGTTGTCTGGACACGGATACAACATTTCAATGCAATGATGATAAACATAACTTTTGACGTCATTATTGTTTCGACATCAGGTGAGCAAAATTCAATGTCAGCTCAACGGCTAATGACAACGTTAACTTGAACGGACGTCCAAAATGGACGTTGATATTTAGTTGTTTTTTGGTTGTTTTGTAAAGTAACCAAAATCCAACGTTGAGCCAACGTCTCAAGCCAACGTCGTAATGACGTCAGATACTGACATTTAGTCGTGAGGTGTAGTGACCAAATCCAACGTCTCCTTAACGTCATAATGGGAACGTCCACACAACGTCAAATTCTAAAATCATTAGACGTTGATATTTTGTTGTTTTTAGGTTGTGTTGTTAACTAACCAAAATCCAACATTGAGCCAACGTCTCAAACCAACGTCATATTGACATCAATCTCCAACGTTGGACAAATGGAGGTTGACGTCAACCTGATTTTCATTTTCAAACAACGTCCATCTGACATCATATTGACGTCCGGTGCCTGCTGGGTTGCCATTGACAGTACAAAATCAACAATCCATCAGGTGGATGAAATAGTGAACAGGATCATTTATTGTCTGTGTTGTTAAATGAAACGTCGGAATTGCTTTGTCCACTGTCTATGTTAGCTATGTTTTCATCTAGCTATTTTTATGGAAAAACATTGAAATGAGTCAATACATACAAGTTGATTTTCAGTCTGTTTATTGCGTTTTTATACTGGGACTGACACCACAGATCCTCATCTTCTCGTTACAATTTACAACGTCTTTAATGATTTGCTTGTAACCCCTCCTGTTCAAACCACCCGCTTCAAACGGGGCTCGAACCCGGGTCCGCCGGTATGACGCTCTAATAAGGAGACTAAAGGCTGCAACCTCTAGCGTCAGTCGCTAGAGCGTCTCTTGTGTGAGGTTTACTCGCACAGCAACTACTAGATGGCTCCGTTTACGTCTTTAATGATTTGCTTATAGACACTATAATTGTGTTTAACAGTCACATTTGTAACATACTAGCAGGTATTTAAAGGTGCTTTAGGCATCTCGTGAGTTCACAGCTGCTTTGATGTCAAGTTAATCAAGCCATTGAAACCAAATGAAACCTGCTCCTGTTAGACCGCCCCTGGCACTGAAATGTAATTTAGTTGATTACAAAAGGCTAAATTAACATGTATTAGTGTGGGATTTTAACCCGAGGTGATTTATATCTGAAGTAAGGACCCACTGAATATTCATTATGATGCTCATGAACATGGTAAGAGAATTGAATAAGTGTGAGTGCTTGAGGCTTTTAAAGGGTTAGTTCACCCAAAAATGTAAATTGTGTCATTAATTCCTCACCCTCATGTGGTTGGACACCCGTCAGACCTCCGTTCATCTTCAGACACAAATGAAGATATTTTAGTGTAAAGCTGATGCTGAGAAAGGCTTCAGATAGGCCTCCATTGGCATTCAGTACATTTACACTCACAAGACCCATAAAAGGCACTAAAAACGCCGTTACAAAGTCCATCTCACCACAGCGGCTCTACAATAATCTTACGATGCCACGACAATAGTTTTTGTGCGCAAAAAAAAATCTAAATAACGACTTTATCCAGCTTGTTCTTGTCTTCCGTGTGTGTCTCCACGACGCATGCGTGAGAATATGAGCAGATCCGGCGTTCGGACACATGACCCAGAAGAGATTTGTTCTCAAGCAGAGGAAGACGCGCGTATCTCAGCTGTTGATTCTACACTGATCGTGCTTTAGGTCTCGCTGTAGTTCTCAAAATGGGGCTAAAGTGGCATTTCATGGATTCCCGAACGCCGGATCTGCTCATCGTCGCATCGTAAGATTATTGTAGAGTCACTGTGGTGAGATGGACTTTGTAACGGCGTTTTTAGTGCCTTTTATGGGTCTTGTGAGTGTAAATGTACTGAATGCCAATGGAGGCCTATCTGAAGCCTTTCTCAGCATCAGCTTTACACTAAAATATCTTCATTTGTGTCTGAAGATGAACGGAGGTCTGACGGGTGTCCAACCACATGAGGGTGAGGAATTAATGACACAATTTACATTTTTGGGTGAACTAACCCTTTAACTAGCGCTTTAATATATAAAAAAAGAAATGAGTAAGATTGTGTGAGCAAAGTTTTGATTTGACTTAATATGTTACATGAAGCAACATTAATTCGATTTTTCACGTGCATTTATCAATCAGTGTTATTTTAGTTTTATTTATAGTATTTATTAAAGGTGCACTATGTAACTTTTCTGTCCGCTAGAGGTCGCCTATTCAAAACAAAGGTGTAGTTTGATGACGGCCCGTTTGAGCGCAGACTCTTGGGACATGTGGTCTTCACCTCAGCCGGTGGGAAAGAATCGGGACAGGACTCGGGCAGAAATCATGTTGATGATGTGATTATTAACGTTACTGTAGTGAAGCAGAGCAGGACGAGTGTTGTGGAGCTGAGGAACCGCTGGAGCCATTGATCATAAGATCAACACAACACACGCCTCACGAGCAGCGGGACTTTTATTATGAAGCCACAGTCTCCACTTCCTCCGCTCATGAGTGTGAGGTAACGCAGCTCTGTTGATCATATTACACACATCTGAGTGTGTTGATGATGGGATGGCGTTACTCTGTGCGTTCTCTCGCCGCTGCTATGACAATTGTTCACACTGCAGTGAGAGTAAAGCGTTTCTTCAAAATAACACCAGAAACTAATGCAGATATGATGTCATCGACAGACCACGCCCCCACACGTCCCGGTTCCTCGGGTAAAACAGCATCTCACCATTTACAAATAGTTGGAAACATTTGGGATATTGTAAGTACTCAACTGAACAACATATATAACACTGGCCTAGTGGATATTTTACTGAAAAAAATGTTACATAGTGCAGCTTTATTGTTTTGAGTTAGCTCTTATTTGAATATTTTCAGTTTTTTGTTTTAATTTCAGTTTAAATTTGAGCAACTTTGCAATGTGCTTTTGTCTTATATATATATATATATATATTGTCACGGCATAGACTGTAAACATTTTTTGACATTGAGACTGCAATAGGTCTATTTAGGCTGTAATTTATTTCTATTGTAGTTGTGTCTTCAGTCATTTTTGTGTGTTAAATGTTAAGAATTTTTATACTTTCCCTTTTTATGTTTGAATTTACAATGTGAAAAACAAGCTTGTGTTCCATATTATTTTAACATAGTATCATCATCATATCAGTGTAGATGTAGATGGACCAAAATAAAACCATTAAAATATAAAGTAAATAAGTATTGCTATACCACGATGCTCAATATGTTGTCCCACGGCGAGTCATTTTTCCCTGTTGCACCTACACACAATTGAGGGTTCCCCCACCAGCCAAATCCCACTTTAACCACTGTATATATATATATATATATATTGTGATTTATTTCAATTAATAAAAACTATTTTTACTAGTTTTAGTTAACAATAAAACAGCCTTTGCCACCTTTTTGAAAAAACAAAACAAAACATGGGAATCCCAAGAGCTCTGATACGATTTGAACAAACTCCATCATGGTTTGATTATCCTCATGTCCTTCCAAACCCACGACACAAAGCACAAATAATACAAGTTGTGAACTATATTCCAAGTCTTCTAAAGCCTAATAACATTTCCTTCTGTGTTCCACAAAATAAATGAAGAAGACATAGAGGTTTGGATGACATGAGAGAGAAAATGATGATAGAATTTACTTTTGGGCAAACTGCTCCACTAATGATGTTTGGATATGTGCTGCCCCTGCAGGTGATGCGCAGTACTGCACCCCTGGGCGCTATAAGGACTGTGCACATCCAGCACTCGGTGAGTAAAGCAATGTACTTTATTACTTATTAAAGTGTCCCTATTAGGCTTTTTTTACTTGTAGTGTGTATTATAGCTGTAAAAGGTCTGCTAATTTTCAAAGATCATACTTTTTCCCCTCTCCCCCCAAAAAATTCTGATGCCTGAAATGAGTATTTCCAATCTTACTCCCTGCACGAACCTTTTGCAACACATTTGCATAATGCCAGCCTATGTTCTTCATTGGCTGCCCACAAACAATGTCTACTTTGACCCTCAAACACCGTAGTTTTAGCTGAGACTAGTTTGTGATGTCGAACTAGAAGACGCTGTTTTCGCCACTGCAAAAAAAAACTATTTTTAAAGGATGAGGTATGATAATGGGCGTTTCGTTTCCAACACGCGCTGTAAACCGTCGACCAATCGCAACCGACTGGGCCATCTGACCAATCAGAGCAGAGGAAGCGCTCAGAAAGGAGGGGTTTAGAAAGACTGATCTCAACTCTCCTACTTTTACTATGTCCTAAAAGTATGTTCTGTTTTGTGAAGGAAAAGCACATACTCTTAAGTGTTAAGCTTTGGGACATACACTACATACACTTGTGTCTTTAACAGACCATTCTGTCGCTTAGCTACATACATCCTGTCATCGTTTAAACTGCCCTGTCAATCATCTTGTCACGGTTCAAATCCTCCACATTCAATTTAATTTAATGTCCTACCGTCTCGGAGAGAAATGGAGTAGCGTTGATCTGCCAGTCGTGGGTCTTTGATGAAGACTCTGCTCATGTGTTTGATTAATGATGCATTTAAAGGTTAATGAACAAACGTGTCTTTATAAAAGTTCACAATGCTGTTGCAGATTAAATATAATGTGGATAATTGAATAAATATATTTTCGTCAGGTTGGATACTCACTCAAAACCTTTTATCTAAACCTCTCTACTTAACCAACGGACTCGCACATCCGCCATGTTTGTAGTTTTTTTAAACATATTTTACTTGTGTTTGTAGTTCTAATCGAATCCTCATCCAACGCACAATGGGTTGTGGGCAATATTAGCCGTTAAGAATATGCACAGATCCGCCCTTACGGATTCTAACAGGAAAAAGTAGATAATCCGGGTTAAAAAAACGTGGAAAAAAAAAGAAAACGTTCTACATGGCCTCGACTGTCACAGCTTTAAGTACCTAGCCGGGGCATCAGAGTCCAATGTTGAATGACAAAATACCTTATAAAAGAGTACATAGTGTATAAGTGCATAGTGTATACACCGATCAAGCATAACATTATGACAGGTGAAGTGAATAACACTGAGTTTCTCTTCATCACCTGTTATATATTAGGCAGCAAGTCAACATTTTGTCCTCAGAGTTGATGTGTTAGAAGCAGGAAAAATGGGCAAGAGTAAGGATTTGAGCGAGTTTGACAAGGGCCAGATTGTGAGACGACTGGGTCAGAGCATCTCCAAAACTGCAGCTCTTGTGGGTGTTCCCAGTCTGCAGTGGTCAGGCTCTATCAGAAGTGGAGGACCAGTGGAGAACCGGCCACAGGGTCTTGGAGGACCAGTGGAGAACCGGCCACAGGGTCATGGAGGACCAGTGGAGAACCGGCCACAGGGTCATGAAGGACCAGTGGAGAACCGGCCACAGGGTCATGAAGGACCAGTGGAGAACTGGCCACAGGGTCATGAAGGACCAGTGGAGAACCGGCCACAGGGTCATGGAGGACCAGTGGAGAACCGGCCACAGGGTCATGAAGAACCAGTGGAGAACCGGCCACAGGGTCATGGAGGACCAGTGGAGAACCGGCCACAGGGTCATGAAGGACCAGTGGAGAACCGGCCACAGGGTCATGGAGGACCAGTGGAGAACCGGCCACAGGGTCATGGAGGACCAGTGGAGAACCGGCCACAGGGTCATGGAGGACCAGTGGAGAACCGGCCACAGGGTCATGAAGAACCAGTGGAGAACCGGCCACAGGGTCATGGAGGACCAGTGGAGAACCGGCCACAGGGTCATGGAGGACCAGTGGAGAACCGGCCACAGGGTCATGAAGGACCAGTGGAGAACCGGCCACAGGGTCATGGAGGACCAGTGGAGAACCGGCCACGGGGTCATGAAGGACCAGTGGAGAACCGGCCACAGGGTCATGAAGGACCAGTGGAGAACCGGCCACAGGGTCATGAAGGACCAGTGGAGAACCGGCCACAGGGTCATGGAGGACCAGTGGAGAACCGGCCACAGGGTCATGGAGGACCAGTCGAGCACCGGCCACAGGGTCATGGAGGACCAGTGGAGAACCGGCCACAGGGTCATGGAGGACCAGTGGAGAACCGGCCACAGGGTCATGGAGGACCAGTGGAGAACCGGCCACAGGGTCATGGAGGACCAGTGGAGAACCGGCCACAGGGTCATGAAGGACCAGTGGAGAACTGGCCACAGGGTCATGGAGGACCAGTGGAGAACCGGCCACAGGGTCATGAAGGACCAGTGGAGAACTGGCCACAGGGTCATGGAGGACCAGTGGAGAACCGACCACAGGGTCATGAAGGACCAGTGGAGAACCGGCCACAGGGTCATGAAGGACCAGTGGAGAACCGGCCACAGGGTCATGGAGGACCAGTGGAGAACCGGCCACAGGGTCATGAAGGACCAGTGGAGAACCGACCAAAGGGTCATGAAGGACCAGTGGAGAACCGGCCACAGGGTCATGAAGAACCAGTGGAGAACCGGCCACAGGGTCAAGAAGGACCAGTGGAGAACCGGCCACAGGGTCATGAAGAACCAGTGGAGAACCGGCCACAGGGTCATGGAGGACCAGTCGAGAACCGGCCACAGGGTCATGGAGGACCAGTCGAGAACCGGCCACAGGGTCATGAAGAACCAGTGGAGAACCGGCCACAGGGTCATGGAGGACCAGTCGAGAACCGGCCACAGGGTCATGAAGAACCAGTGGAGAACCGGCCACAGGGTCATGAAGGACCAGTGGAGAACCGGCCACAGGATCATGAAGGACCAGTGGAGAACCGGCCACAGGGTCATGAAGGACCAGTGGAGAACCGGCCACAGGGTCATGAAGAACCAGTGGAGAACCGGCCACAGGGTCATGAAGGACCAGTGGAGAACCGGCCACAGGGTCATGAAGGACCAGTGGAGAACCGGCCACAGGGTCATGAAGAACCAGTGGAGAACCGGCCACAGGGTCATGAAGGACCAGTGGAGAACCGGCCACAGGGTCATGAAGGACCAGTGGAGAACCGGCCACAGGATCATGAAGGACCAGTGGAGAACCGGCCACAGGGTCATGAAGGACCAGTGGAGAACCGGCCACAGGGTCATGAAGGACCAGTGGAGAACCGGCCACAGGGTCATGAAGGACCAGTGGAGAACCGGCCACAGGATCATGAAGGACCAGTGGAGAACCGGCCACAGGGTCATGAAGGACCAGTGGAGAACCGGCCACAGGGTCATGGAGGACCAGTGGAGAACCGGCCACAGGGTCATGGAGGACCAGTGGAGAACCGGCCACAGGGTCATGGAGGACCAGTGGAGAACCGGCCACAGGGTCATGAAGGACCAGTGGAGAACCGGCCACAGGGTCATGGAGGACCAGTGGAGAACCGGCCACAGGGTCATGGAGGACCAGTGGAGAACCGGCCACAGGGTCATGGAGGACCAGTGGAGAACCGGCCACAGGGTCATGGAGGACCAGTGGAGAACCGGCCACAGGGTCATGAAGGACCAGTGGAGAACCGGCCACAGGGTCATGAAGGACCAGTGGAGAACCGGCCACAGGGTCATGGAGGACCAGTGGAGAACCGGCCACAGGGTCATGGAGGACCAGTGGAGAACCGGCCACAGGGTCATGGAGGACCAGTGGAGAACCGGCCACAGGGTCATGAAGGACCAGTGGAGAACCGGCCACAGGATCATGAAGGACCAGTGGAGAACCGGCCACAGGGTCATGAAGGACCAGTGGAGAACCGGCCACAGGGTCATGGAGGACCAGTGGAGAACCGGCCACAGGGTCATGGAGGACCAGTGGAGAACCGGCCACAGGGTCATGGAGGACCAGTGGAGAACCGGCCACAGGGTCATGGAGGACCAGTGGAGAACCGGCCACAGGGTCATGGAGGACCAGTGGAGAACCGGCCACAGGGTCATGGAGGACCAGTGGAGAACCGGCCACAGGGTCATGGAGGACCAGTGGAGAACCGGCCACAGGGTCATGGAGGACCAGTGGAGAACCGGCCACAGGGTCATGGGCGGCTGAGGGTCATTGATGCCCGTGTGGTCCGATCAAACAGACGAGCTACTGGAGCTCAAACTCGTTCTGATAGAAAGGTGTCAGAATACACAGAGCATCTCAGTTTGTTGTGTATTAGGTCATAATGTTATGCCTCATCAGTGTAGTGAGTAATTTGGGACGCAACTTCTGTGAGAAATGAGCTGAATTGAGCACTGTATATTATGAGAAAATTAAAATTGTGATGCGTCTTATTGTAGCAGACCTCCGAAACGAAATTGGCAACCATTAAAATAGCAATAATAGGGACACATCATTTTAATGTTTGCATGTTTTAATGATTTCTCTCAAAGATTTCCTTGTGGACACGGACAGCGACTACTGCTCATGCGAGACTCCGTGCAACATCACACGCTACGCCAAAGAGCTGTCCTTCGTCAAGATCCCCAGCAAAGCCTCCGTCAAATACCTCGCAAAGAAGTACAGCAAATCTGAGAAGTACATAAGGTGAGTTCAGTGTCTGTTCTCCGTCTCAGCCCCGGGTGTTTGAACACTCATTGATTAACTATGTGTAACTTCAGCTCTGTAATTGATAATCTGCCATGCTGGAATGCCAAACACATGCTAATCTGTGTTGTGTGTGCTGTCAGTGAGAATGTCCTGGTGCTGGACGTGTTCTTCGAGGCTCTGAACTATGAAACCATTGAGCAGAGGAAAGCCTATGAGGTGGCTGGGCTCTTGGGTAAGTCACATGTTACTCATTAGTGGTGTCTATGAGTAACTCGCTTTTACTTCAAGAGCTGTAAATGTGCATCTTTAGCAGCTCAGTCTCTGTGTTTGTGTGTTGGCAGGTGATATCGGAGGACAGATGGGGCTTTTCATTGGAGCCAGTATTCTTACGATCCTGGAGCTTTTTGACTACCTTTATGAGGTAAGGTTTATGAAGTATATGTATCAATGTTCTGCCCTGTCATAAACATTTCTGTCATTTTATGACATTTTAACATTTTATTAAAGAAATATTTTAACCAACCAACCAACCAACCAACCAACCAAAAAATAATAATTTTCATCAAGTCGTTATTTACAAAAAAACTCTTGACTTAACATGGCAAGCTAAAAATACACTACTGTTCAAAACAAAAAGGGTTGTTTTAAAAGAAATGAAAGGGATAGTTCACCCAAAAATGAAAATGTGATGTGTATCTGCTTACCCCCAGGGCATCCAAGACGTAGGTGTGTTTGTTTCTTCAGTAGAACACAAATTAAGATTTTTAACTCCAACCGTGGCAGTCTGTCAGTCGTATAATGCATGTTAATGGTAACAACATCTATGAGAGTAAAAAAATATGCACAGACAACTTCAAATTAAACCCTGCGGCTCGTGACGACAAATTGATGTCTTAAGACATGAAACGATCGGTTTATGAGAGAAACCAAACGGTATTTGTGCTATTATTTCACCTCATATCAGACGAATGTCATCATAGATACACACACTCACCTAAAGGATTATTAGGAACACCTGTTCAATTTCTCATTAATGCAATTATCTAATCAGCCAATCACATGGCAGTGTCTTCAATGCATTTAGGGGTGTGGTCCTGGTCAAGACAATCTCCTGAACTCCACACTGAATGTCGGAATGGGAAAGAAAGGTGATTTAAGCAATTTTGAGCGTGGCATGGTTGTTGGTGCCAGACGGGCCGGTCTGAGTATTTCACAATCTGCTCAGTTACTGGGATTTTCACACACAACCATTTCTAGGGTTTACAAAGAATGGTGTGAAAAGGGAAAAGCATCCAGTATGCGGCAGTCCTGTGGGAGAAAATGCCTTGTTGATGCTCGAGGTCAGAGGAGAATGGGCCGACTGATTCAAGCTGATAGAAGAGCAACTTTGACTGAAATAACCACTCGTTACAACCGAGGTCTGCAGCAAAGCATTTGTGAAGCCACAACACACACAACCTTGAGGCGGATGGGCTACAACAGCAGAAGACCCCACCGGGTACCACTCATCTCCACTACAAAGAGGAAAAAGAGGCGACAATTTGCACCAGCTCACCAAAATTGGACAGTTGAAGACTGTAAAAATGTCGCCTGGTCTGATGAGTCTGGATTTCTGTTGAGACATTCAGATGGTAGAGTCAGAATTTGGCGTAAACAGAATGAGAACATGGATCCATCATGCCTTGTTACCACTGTGCAGGCTGGTGGTGGTGGTGGTGTAAAGGCCCGGGTATACTTCGGCCGCGGACGGTCCGCGTGCAACAGCGCATGCGCCAGCAGTACAGAAGAGTCCACTAGGTGGCAATAAACACAGTATTGAGCACAGTGTTCAAGAAGAGTCGAAGAAGAGTGTGCAAAGACCGGTTTAAAAACAACACGCTTGGAAAAAAAGAGAGAATTTTTGATTCTTCAGTGTTTCTTCCAAACTATGTTGCAATGGTGGATGCACTACAGTTCTTCTCCGATCATGCCCAGCGAATGTCCCGTTGATGACAGGACTCAGTGCTGCCCTCCGATGTCTGGTGGAGCATAGACACTTTTTTACTGCGCATGTGTCGAACGCGATCCTCCGCGCGCATCCGTTGTGTAGTATACTTTGAAAGACGCGCAGACAGGGCTGCGCGCGTGACGCGTCCGGGCGCGGTAAGTGAAGTATACCCGGGCCTTAATGGTGTGGGGGATGTTTTCTTGGCACACTTTAGGCCCCTTAGTGCCAATTGGGCATGGTTTAAATGCCACGGCCTACCTGAGCATTGTTTCTGCCCATGTCCATCCCTTTATGAGCACCATGTCCCCATCCTCTGATGGCTACTTCCAGCAGGATAATGCACCGTCACAAAGCTCCAATCATTTCAAACTGGTTTCTTGAACATGACAATGAGTTCACTGGACTAAAATGGCCCCACAGTCACCAGATCTCAACCCAATAGAGAATCTTTGGGATGTGGTGGAACGGGAGCTTCGTGCCCTGGATCTGCATCCCACAAATCTCCATCAACTGCAGATGCTCTCCTATCAATATGGCCAACATTTCTAAAGAATGCTTTCAGCACCTTGTTGAGTCAATGCCACGTAGAATTAAGGCAGTTCTGAAGGCCAAAGGGGTCAAACACAGTATTAGTGTGTGTTCCTAATAATCCTTTAGGTGAGTGTATACGTAGATTCCTCATTCGACCGATCTGCGCAGGCTCTAATGAGGCATCTATGTATATTTCTATGACCGCGCTGGTATTTTGACCTTACTCACAGGAAGTTATGGCCGTCTGGAGAGCTGATGACATTCATCTGATATGAGGTGAAATAATAGCATAAATACTGTTGGGTTTCTCGCAGAAACCGATGGTTTCGTGTCTTAAGACATCAATGTGTCGTCACGAGCCGCGGGGTTTAATTTTAAGTTGTCTGTGAATGTTTTTTTACTCTAATAGAATTAGACCCCATTCACATGCATTACACGACTGACAGACTGCAACGGTTGGAGTTTCAGCTCCGAAACTTACAGGATATTCTTATATCATGATGAACTTTTACAGGGTTCCCGTGGGGTCTTAAAAAGTCTAACTTTTCAAAATAAAAATTTTAGGCCTCAAAAAGTCTTAAATTCGCTGAAGTATTGAGTTCTAGGTCTTAAATCATTTTAAACGGGTCTTAATTTTCCTTCGTCCATGTAACGCTACCTCTATTGCTCATTGAAATGCTAGCGCAGCGCTTTAGTGTGTGTGTTTATTCCGGCCGGGCTGTTGTAGTTCTTTGTTTCGCTAGTCCAACTATAGTTCGCTGTAGTACAACTACAAATGAGACCAGCACGCAGCTTTCGTGTTATTGGTGCGACTCTTTCGGATTGTACCACAGACACATCAAACGGATTTTATTCTTCAGATAATAGTTCTTCAGTTCTTCCAGTTCCGCGATCGGGAAAGCAAAGATCAATCTTTCTCACCTTTCATCTCACATAATGACCTAATAAACTAATATTAATATTACCTAATATTACCCCTGAATGATTAAATACACAAATACACATAAATACGATTAAATACACACAAATATGATAAAAATACGTACAAATACGATTAAATACACACAAATACGATGAAATACACACAAATACGCTAAAAATTCACACAAATACACAGCCTTTACTTGATTACTTTGAGAACTTTTTAGTTATATTAAGCAATTGCTTATTGATGTGGTTTACTTGTAAGATTTTGGTCATATTTCCCACTTTAACTCTTAACCCGTTGGCGGGACACCTGGCACTCTTTTTTTGATCGCCTTTTTTTCGTATCATATATTTTAGTAATCATCATAATTTAGGTAGCATTCGAAAGCTTATGAACTAAAAATTCATCCTGTGAAAACCGTTTTAAAATTGGATGTTGCGTTACCATGGAAATGGTACTTTAAATTCTTTTAGCAGACTCCTCCCCTAGTGGGCGGCGTCATGTTTCATATTTCAACATTTATTTTAACTACTTTATAATCAAAATCTTTTCTAATCTTGACAAAGCACATATCGTCAGAAAGGTCTGAGTCTCAAGGTTCCAGATTTGGTGACCGTTTTGTGATGGAAGTGACATTTGGACAGAAAATTACAGGAAAATGCATCAAAAAAACTATCAATGGAATTTAAATGAAATCCGGTGGCTATTTTTGGTACAGCGCCCTAAACAAAATCTCATGGGGACTTTAATTTTTGTGATATCAACTTCAAATTTGGAACACAACTTGGTTAGACACATGGCTTTGATTTTATAGTAATTTTAGATTAAAACATTTTTGTAAAATATATATTTTATATAAAATAAAAATATTTAGTACAATATTTTTTATTTGCAGTAAATTTAACTTCCATAACTTTTTCATTCTTTCCTATTTTGAATGGCTTTCACTTCAGCAATAATCTGCCGAGTGTCTGCTTTACAGTTTTTTACGATTGTTTACACACTAAAATTAAAATTTCCACACAATTTGCAAAATTCTACTCCAATGAGCAAAACACCTCCACAGATTTGCACAACATTGCACACAAGGTCTGCTTCACCCTTTTTGCAAAACATTACACACAGTGATTTGTAAAACTCTACACACATTTTCACACCTTAGACACAGATAAGGATTTTGAGGTTACTTCCTTGTCATTACAAAGCCCCGGATTGCCAATGACCACACTAATGAACGAATTGGATAATCACATCCACCAGGTGTGGAAGCACACATTTGTTGAAAACGTAGCACTCAGGCTTTTACAGTAGTTTTTCTTCAGAGTAAAAGTTTATGTACATCATGCAGTAATTTTTATTTGTCTACAGATTTTATTTGTTTCATTGATTTCATTGTTGGTTGATTACTGTAACTGATTATGGTAAGAAATACTCTTAGTAAGTATTGAAATAAATACTTGACATATTCAGTCTGCAGCATCAGTGTTGTGCAGTGCAGTAAGGTTATAGTAGGCCTACAGTATTTGTCTACATTCTCCTATCTCAAAACAAATCATGAATAATGTTGTGAGTTTCTCACTATTTTTTGTCACCTAAATTATCTCTTACATACAGTAAGAATGTCTGGCTAAAAATCTATTTTTTTTTTTTACAAATGTGTTTTTAATTTATCACAGCAGTGTGAAACTGGCTGCAATAGTGTATGATCATTGATGACTGTGTTGGTTAAATGAAAACAAATAGCATTTTCACAAATATGTATATATGTTTTGACTGAAGTGTGTCATTTTGCAAACAATCTAGGAATTTTGCTAATTGAGTGTGGTGTTTGGATAATTGTGATTATATTTTGACAAAAAGAACTCTGTTTTCAAAATTGCGTGTAAACAATTGAAAAAAACTGTAAAACAAGACCAAACTTAGGTCTATATAATCCAAAGCATTCTTGAATTACAGCCCTTTAAGTTTGGATAGTGCATTTTCATTTGTATTCTCAAAAAGGAGGGTGACAGTTAAGGGTTAAGTGATCATGTTATTAAAGCTAGATAACACACCACTGGACCTTTTATTGTCATTTGTGACTATTGGGCATCTAACATAATAATATGGTATATGTGGCATCCTAATTATGAAAAAAAAAACATGCACATTTCTGGAAATGACCACCAAAAAATCAGTATAAAAAAATATACATAAAATATATATATATATATTTTTCCAATCCTGGTGGTATTGAGCTATGAGGAAGTGCAAGTTTACTAATACTAATACATTTATTATTTTGCTTTGCAAGTTTTTTTATTGCATGATTTAGGTCTTAAATTTAATTCATAATGGTCTTACAGTTTTTCTCGATTGTTTACACACATTTTCTGAAAGCATGCCTCTTACTCTCAGAACTCTACACACAAATCCAAAAACACACACACAATGGGCAAAACCCCTCAATTCTCCTGCAAAATGCAACTTTACATTCAAAACGTCTCGGTTACGTATGTAACCCTCGTTCCCTGAGGAGGGAACGGAGACGTACGTTAGTGACTAACGAATGGGGGGTTTCGCTTAGAAGCCAATCATCTTCATCGTGTTCAACAGCGCCCAATGGCAGTGCCAATGCCATGGGCATGCGGAATTTGCATGCGTAACTCCGCCCCACCTCGTGGGTATATAAGGAAGTACGCTGCGAACATCGCATTATGTTACTGCTGCAGGAGCCAAGACTGAACTCCTCGCGTTCCAGGCAGCACAGCTGACGTGGCTAAGGAAACGTACGTCTCCGTTCCCTCCTCAGGGAACGAGGGTTACATACGTAACCGAGACGTTCCCTTTCGTTCAGTCACTACGACGTACGTTAGTGACTAACGAATGGGGGATCCTATTCAACAACGCCACTCAGCTGTCATCCAGTGCCCTGCGTAAGTGTGAGATCCCGCCACTTAGGCCCTAGGACTCCCACTTATCACAGGATTACCAAGGTACACTGGGAAGCATATCCCAGTGAGGGAATGCCAAGATGCCTACCGTAGGGAGGACTTAGAGAATACACATATGACCCGCTGAGGGTTGCATATGGAAGATCTCTAGGGTACCAGCCGAAGGTGGATTTTTAACCCTAGGGGTGGCAGGGACTTGCCAAGGGAAAGACACCTGCTCACTGAGGAGGCTTACGGTGGGAATACTCGTGTGGGGGTCGCCGGAGGGGAACCATGCACACGGAGCACCTGGCCGGACATGAGGGTCTGGGCTCGAAAGGGCAGACTGAACTGATGTCGGCGTCGACAGTGCTGGAGGAGCTCAGGGCTCTCGGGGAGCTCACCTGAGGAAAATATCGCACGTATCCAGTCATGGGAGTGGAATGGCGAGCAAGCGAAGACACCTGAGCCTGGCCCATTACCGGCCACCCGTAGGGGCGAGTACATAGTCGGACACTGGCTCCACTCGGAGATTGTAGAATCTGGCGAATGTGTTGGGTGTCGCCCAGCCTGCAGCTCTGCAGATGTCTGTTAGCGAGGCGCCATGCGCTAGAGCCCAAGAGGAGGCCACACTCCGGGTGGAGTGTGCCCTCACACCAAGGGGACATGGTCGGCCTTGCTGCTGGTATGCCAAAACAATGGTGTCCACTATCCAGTGAGACAGCCTCTGCTTTGAGAGAGCGCTTCCCTTCCGCTCTCCACCATAACAGACAAAGAGCTGGTCTGAGGTCCTGAAACACTGCGTCATGTCTACGTAGGCGCGGAGAGCGCGTACTGGACAGAGCAATGCCAAGGCTGGGTCTGCCTCCTCCAAAGGCAGCGCTTGCAGGTTCACCACCTGATCTCGGAACGGAGTGGTAGGAACCTTGGGCACGTATCCGGGCCGGGGTCTCAGGATCACGTGAGAGTTAGCCGGCCCGAACTCAAGGCACGCTTCGTCAACCGAAAATGCTTGCAGGTCCCCGACCCTCTTAAGCGAGGCCAATGCGGTCAGCAGAGCCGTCTTCATAGACAAGAACTTAATCTCGGCCGACCGCAAAGGCTCAAAGGGAGGCCTCTGCAGAGCACTTAAGACTACTGAGAGGTCCCAAGAGGGAACGAGAGGAGAGCGAGGAGGATTCAGTCTCCTCGCCCCCCTCAGGAACCTGATGATCAGGTCGTGCTGACTTACCTTTTTGTCTCCCAGGAGATCGTGGTAGGCAGATATTGCGGCCACGTACACTTTCAGGGTGGAGGGAGACAGCCTTCGCTCCACCCCCTCCTGGAGAAACGATAGCACGGACCCGATCGGGCATTTCCAGGGGTCTTCTTGGCGGGAAGAGCACCATGTGACGAAGAGGTTCCACTTCAACGCGTAGAGACGTCGTGTAGACTCAGCTCTAGCGGAAGTGATGGTAGCGACCACCGCAGGTGGAAGGCTACTCAAACCTGCCGTGTCCCGTCCAGAAGCCACACGTGGAGCTTCCAGAACGCTGGACGCGGGTGCCAAAAGGTGCCCCGTCTCTGAGTCAGGAGGACTGGTCTCAGAGGGATAGGCCAGGGAGGGGCTGTCGCAAGGAGTAAGAGTTCTGGGAACCAGGTCTGGCCGTGCCAAAGCGGGGCGACCAAGACGACCTGCTCCTTGTCCTCCCTGATCTTGCACAGTACCCGTGCAAGAAGGCTCACTGGGGGAAACGCATACTTGCGTAGCCCGGACGGCCAGCTGTGCACCAGTGCATCCGTGCCGAGGGTGCCCTCGGTCAGGGAATAATACAGGGAGCAATGGGAAGAGTCCTGGGAGGCAAACAGATCTACCTGTGCGTCGCCGAACCGTTCCCATATCAGCTGGATCGTCTGGGGGTGGAGTCTCCACTCTCCGGGGAGAGGCTGAAACCGTGACAGCTCGTCGGCTGCACAGTTCAGGTCTCCAGGGATGTGGACAGCACGAAGGGACCTCAGGCGCTTCTGACTCCACAAAACGAGATGGCGGGCGAGTTGAGACATACGGTGGGAGCGTAGACCGCCCTGGTGGTTGATGTACGCTACTACGGCCGTGTTGTCTGTCCTGACTAGCACATGTTGACCCTTCAGCAACGCTCGGAAGCGGTGCAGGGCGAACCGTACAGCCAGTAACTCGAGGCAATTGACATGCAGAAGGCGCTGGGGTCCTGTCCAGGAGCCCGCGGCTGCTTGTCCATTGCACATGGCACCCCAGCCCGTGGATGATGCATCTGTTGTCACAACAACATGCCGGGAAGCTCGTTCTAAGGACACTCCGGTCCGTAGAAACTTGAGGTTCGACCACGGGGTGAGTGTCTGTAAGCAGGCCCGGGTCACTGGGACCCGGAGCGTGCCAGACCGCCATGCCCATCTCGGGACTCGATCGCGTAGCCAGTGCTGAAGCGGTCTCATATGAAGCAATCCGAGCGGCGTTACCGCGGCTGCAGATGCCATATGCCCCAGGAGCCTCTGAAAGTGTTTCAGTGGAACCGCACTCTTGCCCTCGAGTTGTCGAAGGGAAGTCAGCAGAGACTGCGCGCGCTCGCTCGAAAGCTGCGCGCACATGGCGACCGAGTCGATATCCATACCGAGAAAAGAGATCCTCTGCGCGGGGCAAAGTTTGCTCTTCTCCCAGTTGACCCGAAGGCCCAGACGGGCTAGGTGATGGAGCACCAGATCTCTGTGTCCGCAAACCTGCTCTCGAGAGGGACCCAGTATGAGCCAGTCGTCGAGGTAGTTCAGGATGCGGACCCCGTGCTGCCGAAGGGGCGCAAGGGCTGCCTCGGCAATCTTCGTAAAGACGCGAGGGGACAGAGATAGCCCGAATGGTAGAACTGCGTACTGATATGCCCGCCCCTCGAAAGCAAACCGTAGGAACGGTCTGTGTCGAGGCAAAATGGAGACATGGAAGTAGGCGTCCTTCAGGTCGATCGCTGCAAACCAATCGTGTGGACGAACGCATTCGAAAAGGCGTTTCGCTGTCAACATCTTGAACGGAAACCGGTGAAGGTAACGGTTCAAGACGCGCAGGTCCAGGATTGGCCGTAGCCCACCGGTCTTTTTGGGTACAATGAAGTACGGGCTGTAAAACCCGCAATTCATCTCGGCTGGAGGGACAGGTTCGATCGCACCCTTCGCCAGTAGGGTGGCAATCTCCGCTCGCATGACGGGGGCGTTGGCCCCGATCATGGTGGAACGGACTCCCCGGAAGCAGGGAGGAACCTGCGCGAACTGAATCGCGTAGCCGCGCCTGACGGTCCGCTCGACCCAGCGGGACAGCCCTGGAAGCTGAAGCCAGACATCCAGAAACTGCACCAGCGGGGTCATACGGTGTACAGACGTACCCGGTGTGGGCTTGCAGCGATGCAGCGTCACCGGCCCGGACATGGGAGGCTGTGGGGCGTCCCGGTGCGGGGGCACGGTTGACAGCTGCGTCCTGACAGAGGAGACCAGGGAAGGACCAGCGTTCCACTGGGGTCTGCTCTGCCAGGAGGCTGGCGACAGAGTGGGATGCGAGTGGCGGGACCCGTGGGTGGCGCGCACCGTCATCACCGGACTCTGTGGGCTCAGGGATGGGAGTGTTAATTCTTTCTTTGACCAAATTAGGGTGCTGCTGACCCGGGGGCCAGCAGCTGAACAAAGGATTCTCCCCCGGCCCTCCACCGGGGGAAGGAGTGGTCCTGCTACCATCTCCTCGAAAGAATTTCCCATCCCTGAGCCGTCCGTCTCAGGAGCGCCGCTTGGCCTGGCGTTTAGCGGGGCGCGGGGCGCGGGGCGGCCTGAGGGGACTTGGACGCCTTCCTACGGCTTCCTCCGCGACCCGGCCCGGGTGAAGGCTGCTGCTTGGACCGGGTGGGAGGGGCGGGAGCCTTAGGAGGGCGTCCTCGGCGTGGAGCAGACTGAGTTGACTGTGCCGGCGGCGGGGTGGAGGCAGCAGCTGGCCGCCGGGGCAGTACGTGCTTGATAGCCTCAGTCTGCTTCTGGGCGATTGAGAACTGTTGGGCAAAGTCCTCAACCGCCCCGCCGAAGAGGCCGGCCTGGGATATGGGGGCATCGAGGAACCGGGTTCGCTCGGTGTCCCGCATATCGGCCAGGTTCAGCCACAGGTGACGCTCCTGGACCACATTTGTGGACATCACTTGACCCAGGGAGCGTGCGGTCACCTTCGTCGCCCGGAGAGCGAGGTCGGTGGCGGCACGCAGCTCATTTAAGAGCCCCGGATCAACTCCACCCTCGTGCATGTCCTTGAGGATCCTGGCCTGGTAGACCTGGAGGATCGCCATGGCATGCAGCGAAGCGGCAGCCTGCCCCGCGGCTCTGTGCGATTTCGACACCAAGGTTGATGTGAATCGACAGGCTTTGGAGGGGTGCTTAGGATCACCACGCCAGGTTGAAGCGCTCTGAGGACACAGTTGCATCGCAACAGAACGTTCAACTGGAGGGACCCCAGTGTACCCTTTAGCTGCCGCCCCATCGAGGACGGAGAAGGCGGAGGAAGTCAGTGAACGGTCACGGGAAGACAACGGGGACTTCCAGGACCGCGTGAGTTCCTCATGCAGCTCGGGAAAGAAAGGTATTGAGGGCAAGGACTGACGGGTGTCAGCGCGAGCCCCCAAAAACCAATCATCGAGCCTTGAGCGTTCGGGACAGGGTGGAGGGTTCCACTCGATCCCTAAACTCGCGGCTGCCCGAGACAACATGGCTGTCAGCTCTGGATCTGACTCGGGCAATGCTGGCACGCCCGAGGGCGGCAGCACAGCCGAGTCGTCATCTCCAGAGGACTCGAGCCCACCTTGTGATGCGGTGATCGACATCGCATCCTCCTCCAGAGCGCCAAATGAGATGCGCGGGGGGGCCGGAGCCGGCCCCGCGATCTGCATCTGAACGCTCGCGGGTTGCAATGTGCAAGACGGGGGTGTGGCCCGAGGCATGAGCGTCGGGGCTTTGTTCCACACCGTAACCGTCAAGTCACCCTGACCACCAGCCGAAGTACTGGGCCTCTGGGACTCAGTAGATCGGGGTGTGGTAGAGGGGACTCTCACTTCAGAACGAAGGTCATGGAGTCTTGACCGCAACATTGCGATGGTCATGTTCCCGCAGTGAGAACATGACTCATCCGCGAACGCTGTCTGAGCATGCTGAAAGCCCAAACATACCAGACAGTGTTCGTGCCCATCAGAGGAGGAAAGCAACCGACCACACCCAGAAGTACACGGACGAGACATCCTGAAAAGGACGCGTCACGTGTAAGCTCTTTTATGAGAGGAAAGCCTCGCAGAGAACGCCGAAGCGCCCAGGGACCACACACCAGCTGTCTAGCGGACCACTGCGCAGATCAGCAGGCAGGCAGTATGATGATCACTGGAACGCGCCGTAACACCAACGCCTCTGGAAAGCTGCTCGTCTCGAAAGCTGTCGATGACTCAGATCAGGCTTGTAGGAGTGAAGAGATCCTCTTGGCTCCAAAGCAGAAACATAATGCGATGTTCGCAGCGTACTTCCTTATATACCCACGAGGTGGGGCGGAGTTACGCATGCAAATTCCGCATGCCCATGGCATTGGCACTGCCATTGGGCGCTGTTGAACACGATGAAGATGATTGGCTTCTAAGCGAAACCCCCCATTCGTTAGTCACTAACGTACGTCGTAGTGACTGAACGAAAGGGAACAATGTTATTTCTTTTCAAAATGGAAATTTGTTTTCAAATGACACACACAAACCATCATATGAATAGACATTTATAAGAACCAGTTGAACACTGATGTGCTCAATGTAAAACACTATGATGAATGTAAAACACTTCTTCTCCTTTCATCATAATGACTTAGGTCTTTTTTGGTTCAGTGTTACACTTACAACAGACAGTACATACATAAGTGTGTTGTAAAATATTTGAGAATATTGTTTTCATACTCAGAACACACAAATACACGGTAACAAATATATTTTATTTTTCCCACAAAAACAATGTACACAGTGTGTACACCCCAACCATCACAAAGTTGCACATACAGTGGTCTACATACAAAACAACAGAAGAATTTACTGTACAGTTACAGTAAAAAAAAAAAAAAAAGATTTAACTATGCTGCATCCTCTCTTCGGTTTCTCACCTGTTGCCCTTTTATGCTAAAGCTCTGATTGCTGATTGTAAAACTGCGTGACAGGTGTTTGCTCATGTGAAGAGTCAGTGTGTGTGTTTGAATGGCAGTGTGTTCCTTGTGAAAACAAGAGATTTTCTGCATAAAAATTGTGTGTAGTGTTTTGAAAAAAGTGTGTTTTAGAACTGCAATTTGAGTGTAAAGCAGGAACTGTGCTTGTAGTTTAGCAGAATTGGTTCAGTTGGTGAATGAGTTACATGTTGTGGTCATTGTGTCTCAAGTACCAGAATTTGTGTGTAAACAATTGAGAAAAACTGTAAAAAGTCTTAAATTTGACTTGGTAAACCTGCAGAAACCCTGTCTTATATATCAAAGGCTCAAGGGAAAGTTGATTTCTCAATCTCAACATCTTTTTTCCTTTGTGTCTGTCAAGGTAATGAAATACAGGTTTTGCCGCTGCTCCGACAAGAAACATCACAACAACAACAACAACACTGATCACGGCACTGTCCTCAGCCTGGATGACGTCAAATGTCACGTCAGTAAATTCCACTAACATTCCCGCAGTATTCCAGCTGTGTGCCTGCCAGCCATATCCCGTCAGGATGGCATCGCGACACCAGCACAGGTTTTCTACAGATCGCTCTGGCATCTTGTGGTTGTACTCTCTCTTTCTCTCTTATGCCTATGAATGAACATTTTCTAGTATTTTTCCAAAAATGTTTTGTGGTTTTCTGAACAAGCTGATTGTGCCTCTATAAGGCAGGAATGTCTAAAACGTTACAACTATTAATTAAGTGGTTCGATCGTTGTGTGCCTGGCCTTTTGCAACAGAAATGCGTCTGCTAGTTTCAGGGGTTCCTGTGTTATTAATTCTGTGCATAGCTATGATATGGCTGTAAATGCATCGTGACAGACTCGGCGTTGTTGAGGGAACACCAGTCTGAAGGCTGTAGCTGCTATCATAGATATCCATAATAAAGGCTAGATGTCTCGTCCGCTGCTGGCCAATGGAGGTCGACGTCTGCACCTGGCGGCCATCTTGTCACAGTCAGCTCGCTCACTCATAACATTGTGTTTCAATGGTGCATGCACTTTTTAAATAACCATAACTTGCTCAATGTTCTACCGATTTTCAAAATGTTTGGTGTGTTATAAACGTCAGAGATGTAGTTATGACACTGCACACTTATTCATAATTTGTTCAAGCATCCAGAATTATAGCCACGTTAATAATGTTTGTAAGAAACCAAACCATTTGTAAATCCGTCAAGATTTCAGCGAGATAAGAGTATTTGTGTTCAGATCACTCGCCTCACATCAGGAGCCACAGAGCCCTGTGACAAGATGGCCGCCTGTGATGATGTTAGAGACTCCGCCGTAAGACATCTAGCCTTTATTATGTACACTCACCTAAAGGATTATTAGGAACACACACTAATACTGTGTTTGACCCGCTTTGGCCTTCAGAACTGCCTTAATTCTACGCTGCATTGACTCAACAAGGTGCTGAAAGCATTCTTTAGAAATGTTGGCCATATTGATAGGAGAGCATCTGCAGTTGATGGAGATTTGTGGGATGCACATCCAGGGCACGAAGCTCCCGTTCCACCACATCCCAAAGATGCTCTATTGGGTTGAGATCTGGTGACTGTGGGGCCATTTTAGTCCAGTGAACTCATGGGCATGATCAAGAAACCAGTTTGAAATGATTGGAGCTTTGTGACGGTGCATTATCCTGCTGGAAGTAGCCATCAGAGGATGGGGACATGGTGCTCATAAAGGGATGGACATGGGCAGAAACAATGCTCAGGTAGGCCGTGGCATTTAAACCATGCCCAATTGGCACTAAGGGGCCTAAAGTGTGCCAAGAAAGCATCCCCCACACCATTACACCACCACCACCAGCCTGCACAGTGGGAACAAGGCATGATGGATCCATGTTCTCATTCTGTTTACGCCAAATTCTGTTTCCAGTCTTCAACTGTCCAATTTTGGTGAGCTGGTGCAAATTGTCGCCTCTTTTTCCTGTTTGTAGTGGAGATGAGTGGTACCCGGTGGGGTCTTCTGCTGTTGTAGCCCATCCGCCTCAAGGTTGTGTGTGTTGTGGCTTCACAAATGCTTTGCTGCAGACCTCGGTTGTAACGAGTGGTTATTTCAGTCAAAGTTGCTCTTCTATCAGCTTGAATCAGTCGGCCCATTCTCCTCTGACCTCTAGCATCAACAAGGCATTTTCTCCCACAGGACTGCCGCATACTGGATGCTTTTCCCTTTTCACACCATTCTTTGTAAACCCTAGAAATGGTTGTGTGTGAAAATCCCAGTAACTGAGCAGATTGAGAAATACTCAGACCGGCCCGTCTGGCATCAACAACCATGCCACGCTCAAAATTGCTTAAATCTCCTTTCTTTCCCATTCCGACATTCAGTGTGGAGTTCAGGAGATTGTCTTGACCAGGACCACACCCCTAAATGCATTGAAGACACTGCCATGTGATTGGCTGATTAGATAATAGCATTAATGAGAAATTGAACAGGTGTTCCTAATAATCCTTTAGGTGAGTGTGTATCTATGTCTGCTATGATATGAGTGTGACATCATCGGCCCATGTCAGATCACAGAGACTGACCCAGGGTGTGCATGTGAGCTTCTGTCCGCAGTGTCACGTGTGTGTCGGGAGATGGAGTGTGTGTGCATGTCTGTAAATGTGTCTGTTAACGTTGTGTGCCATTGCTCTGTGTGTGTGTGTGTGTGTGTGTGATCTGCAAGTGCACGACTGCACGGATGTGTTTGTGTGTTTGTAAGGGCTGGTTCACACAGAACGTGTTTTTGCTGTCATGAAGCACAATGTCCGTCTGG
This sequence comes from Gobio gobio, assembly GCF_949357685.1. Classification (NCBI taxonomy): domain Eukaryota; kingdom Metazoa; phylum Chordata; class Actinopteri; order Cypriniformes; family Gobionidae; genus Gobio; species Gobio gobio. Next base: position 57,463,600 of record NC_137116.1, read on the forward strand.
CACGTGTTTACACTGAAAAACTATATCGCAGGGAAAAGCGCATCCTGTGTGAACGCTGTCTTTCTGCATGTAGATATCATGAGATTATTCCTCGCCTGGATGAGGAGCCGTCAGTGTGTCAGGTGTTTCCTCTGATGCATTAGAGAGATGTGTCAGACGCCAGCAGATAGTATGCAGTCATTTGTTGTGGAATATGGTAGTTTATGGCTATTTATTTTCATGTCAGATTTGCGTTTGAGACGGTATATTAATCTCATAAACAGCAGACTCCGGTCCGGCTTCTTTTCAGGAGAACCACACAATCCGTTTTCAGTATTTCCTTCAAATGCAGGATTGTTAAAGAGCAACAGTATTAATGTGTAGATCAAACTTTTTCAGCTCATTCATTTCTGTATACGTTTGATGTTTATCATGTGGCTGTACTTAAATATGATTTTTTTTTATTAATAAACATGCATAAAATTATGCCTTGTGTATTATCTGCCTGGAGTGTGTGTGTGTGTGTGAGTGTGTGTGTGTGAGTGTGAGTGTGAGTGTGAGTGTGAGTGTGTGTGTGTGTGTGTGTGTGTGTGTGTGTGTGTGTGTGTGTGTGTGTGTGTGTGTGTGTGTGTGTGTGTGTGTGTGTGTGTGTGTGATGGGTAGGTTTAGGGGCAGTGTGTGTGTGTGTGTGTGTGTGTGTGTGTGTGTGTGTGTGTGTGTGTGTGTGTGTGTGTGTGTGTGTGTGTGTGTGTGTGATGGGTAGGTTTAGGGGCAGTGTGTGTGTGTGTGTGTGTGTGTGTGTGTGTGTGTGTGTGTGTGTGTGTGTGTGTGTGTGTGTGTGTGTGTGTGTGTGTGTGTGTGTGTGTGTGTGTGTGTGTGTGTGTGATGGGTAGGTTTAGGGTCAGTGTAAGGGGATAGAAAATACGGTTTGTACGGTATAAAAACCATTACGCCTATGGAATGTCCTCACATTTCACAAAAACAAACATGTGTGTGTGTGTGTGTGTGTGTGTGTGTGTGTGTGTGTGTGTGTGTGTGTGTGTGTGTGTGTGTGTGTGTGTGTGTGTGCAAAGCAATGTTGCTGCTAGCTATTGAACTACTGTAATAAAAGAAAATATAAATTTTAACTAACTGAAGGAGCTCCTTCCTGAAGTACTAAAATGACTAAAACTGAAATAAAAATAACGCAAAATACACAATGTTATAAAGGCTAAATATAACTAAAATAGTTTTAACTCTCCAAAAAAATCCATAAGCTCACTGTGAGTTGAGGAATGTCTCCCTTTGAACTTTGACCTTTCACCCCTGAGAGCGGTTCTGGTTTATTCCCTAACAGTGGCTTCTATTGTTCAAAGGTCATTTAGCATCTTAAGCCACTCAGATGCTTTCTGTCCAATCAGCCGATCTCTTTCACCTCCATGTGGGGTTGGATCTAGCGTAAATCTCTTACATTTCACCCAAAATCAAAAGATTTTGCATAAAGCATATTTTACTTTTTACTTCTTGTCTCACTATGCTCATATTAAAAATAGATGATGAGCTTTACAGCTAGTAGATAAGATGTGTTAGCATGGCTTTGAGTTAGTCCAACTGAGACTAAAGTTTGTGCCAGTGCATAACTTGCCATATTGTATTTTTACTTCATCGTTATGCCTTGAGATTCCATAAACACACCCACCAGCTGATAGTGGGCGGAGTCAACTGAGCTGTCACGGGGGGCGTGGCCTACACGGACACTCGTGTGCGTCGCCGCGGTTTGATTGACAGATCAGAGAGTGCCTGTGATTCAGCGAAGGAGCCGGTGAAGATCCTCAGCGCAATGTCAAGTCCCAAAAAAGTTTGCATCGTCGGCTCTGGGAACTGGTAAAAAAATATTAATATTTTCTTTTAGAAATGACTGTTCGAGCTGTAGGGGTTCATTTCAGCACGTGACTGTTAGTTTAAACAGCAAACAAAGGCACACAATCACAGGCTATGTACAAGTTTAAGGTTATGACATTTGAAAGGGCATAACAGAAGACATATTCGAGTATGAAGGATATAGATATGCAGAGATGAGGTTTGCTCAACAGCTGTGAATGTGCTTTGGACTAACTTGAGGACTTTTGATCTGTGTTTGCATGAGGCATTTGTAAGATTGTGGAGCACATGTCCCAGTCAGTCACACTGTAGAGTCAGTGTTTGTGTTCCTGAAGTCCTGCAGTATATAATACACATCTCTAATGACTGAAATACACAATAACATCTACACTGAAGTCCTGCAGTATATAATACACATCTCTAATGACTGAAATACACAATAACATCTACACTGAAGTCCTGCAGTATATAATACACATCTCTTATGACTGAAATACACAATAACATCTACACTGAAGTCCTGCAGTATATAATACACATCTCTAATGACTGAAATACACAATAACATCTACACTGAAGTCCTGCAGTATATAATACACATCTCTAATGACTGAAATACACAATAACATCTACACTGAAGTCCTGCAGTATATAATACACATCTCTAATGACTGAAATACACAATAACATCTACACTGAAGTCCTGCAGTATATAATACACATCTCTTATGACTGAAATACACAATAACATCTACACTGAAGTCCTGCAGTATATAATACACATCTCTAATGACTGAAATACACAATAACATCTACACTGAAGTCCTGCAGTATATAATACACATCTCTAATGACTGAAATACACAATAACATCTACACTGAAGTCCTGCAGTATATAATACACATCTCTAATGACTGAAATACACAATAACATCTACACTGAAGTTCTGCAGTATATAATACACATCTCTAATGACTGAAATACACAATAACATCTACACTGAAGTCCTGCAGTATATAATACACATCTCTTATGACTGAAATACACAATAACATCTACACTGAAGTCCTGCAGTATATAATACACATCTCTAATGACTGAAATACACAATAACATCTACACTGAAGTCCTGCAGTATATAATACACATCTCTAATGACTGAAATACACAATAACATCTACACTGAAGTTCTGCAGTATATAATACACATCTCTAATGACTGAAATACACAATAACATCTACACTGAAGTCCTGCAGTATATAATACACATCTCTAATGACTGAAATACACAATAACATCTACACTGAAGTTCTGCAGTATATAATACACATCTCTAATGACTGAAATACACAATAACATCTACACTGAAGTTCTGCAGTATATAATACACATCTCTAATGACTGAAATACACAATAACATCTACACTGAAGTCCTGCAGTATATAATACACATCTCTAATGACTGAAATACACAATAACATCTACACTGAAGTCCTGCAGTATATAATACACATCTCTAATGACTGAAATACACAATAACATCTACACTGAAGTTCTGCAGTATATAATACACATCTCTAATGACTGAAATACACAATAACATCTACACTGAAGTCCTGCAGTATATAATACACATCTCTAATGACTGAAATACACAATAACATCTACACTGAAGTCCTGCAGTATATAATACACATCTCTAATGACTGAAATACACAATAACATCTACACTGAAGTTTCTGATCTGAACTGCTTCTCTTATGCTCATCAAGACTGCATTTACTTGATTAAAAATGCAGTAATATTGTGAAATATTATTAAAATGCAATTTATTCCTGTGATCAAAGCTGAATTTATCATCATTTCAGTATCACATGATCCTTCAGAAATCCTTCTAATATGATGATTTGATGCTCGAGAGACATTTATGATTATTATAATGTTGAAAACATATTATTTAATGA